>NC_133650.1:107448055-108048055 GCF_009905375.1 Apium graveolens
AACTCAGCAACCAGTGCAATGGATCCTCCTTTCTTCTTTCCTCTCTCCATCCTCTCATCTTGCTCTATTTCAAGCTCATAAGTTTTCAGGATGCCATACAGTCTCTCCAAAGTAAACTCCTTGTAATCTTGAGAGTTTCTCAATGAGACTGTCATTGGTTTTCATTCATTTGGAAGAGATCTAAGGAACTTAAGATTGGAGTCTTTTGTCTGATAGACTCTTCCATGCAACTTCAGAGCATTTAGCAGTTTTTGAAACCATTCATGCCTTGGCTTGGGAACTGATGGCTCATTTCCAGTTGCAGCTCTCATTGGTACATGAGGACCTCTCTCTATGCAATCCACATAGGCCTCATCTTGAGAAAGTAAATGAAGATGCATCTTTACCTTCCAGTGGTGGTAATTATCTTTGTCCAGAAAAGGAATCTTAACTCCAACATCCTTCTTGTTCATCTCAACTTATCGAGGTTCCATCCTTAATTCCACCTTTTAAAAAGGTACTTGCATCCTTCCATAGATAAATCAAGTCATATATCCCTGATAAGGGTATCTTATTAAATCATTCTCACCTCGATAGCATATGCCTAATTTCACAATAACATCTGTATTCAAAATGAGGTCAATCCATATGGCCTCCAAAAGATAACAACGATTATCCGCTTTTCTTGCCTGATTTAGTAATGATAACAGGGATGTTCTAGAAGATATTGGTCATGTTCAACGTGAACTTTTTAGTTCTAATTACTCATTTAACTCTGTTATTTATCTTAACAGTCATCTCAATGTTGGGATATCTTTTGTACCTGGTGTCTCCTTTTGGGTATCAAGTCACTGGTGTTACATACACCTCATATTCTTGAACGTCACTTCCTTCATCCCATTTTCCTAATTTCTTGTTATCCCGTCTCCTCAGTCCATCCGTGTTTCCTTATTAATCCATCGGTCTATCTCAAAGTTTGTTAGTCCCTAACAATGCAACAAGAATTACAGAAGGGGGGTTGAATAGAATTCTTGAAACTTTTTCTGAATTATAAAATGTTCTAACTTAAGATATATATATGGCAGTGTTTTGATTTGCAAATTGCGGAATAACAAGTTAAATATAAATCAAAACACAAAGTAATAAAAATGCAAGTCTTTAAAACTTTCTGATGGATTTGAATGTATCCACCAGAGGTATATATATATATATATATATATATATATATATCAATAGAACTCTGTGAAGCTTGAATAGCTCATAGTTTCTTACAAATGAGAACAACTAAACTTATAGAGAAATGCTAAGGATACAACATACAAACGTTTCTCTGAGAAAATACTTGCTTAGTCTTGTTGTTATTCTAATTGCTACTCTTGGTTTATATATCACCAAGATTACACAGTAATAAGACAAGATAATAAAACAAAACCTATCAAGTCTAATAATATGCTACTTCATTACTCTATTCTAGCATCTTTGAATATCTTCATATTAGCATGGAAATGGCAATGCTTCTTTGTTCTCAAAAACCCAGTTGAATAGGCTGCCACATTCCTTTTGCATACACTCGACGCATGTGACTGTGTTGTCACTGTCAACGGATGTTTGAATTGATCATCCGTCGGGTACATGATCATCCGTCGGGGGCTTTGTTAATCATCCGTCGGGTAGCTATTTGGCACTTGACTTGATTTCATTTATGCAGAATTACAAGACATCATCTATGTACAATTAATCAACCTAATCTGCATATATAATTAAAGTCAACATGACTTATAAGCTACTACAGAATCTAAATAAAGGTGTTTGCAGAAATGTGCTACATGACTTATTATTACATAAGTTACTCACTCGATGGACAATAAACCATCATCCGTCGGGACTATATTCCTTATCCGTCAAGTGCTACATTTTTCACTAAGTTAAATCTACTAAGGTGTTTTGTTAATTAAATCATCAAGTTCACAACATATTCACAACAAAGTTTCATCGAATACTCTCAACTTAAAGGGGATTAATTATATTTATCGCTTACGCCTTTAAACCTTGACTTTATCTCATGATCCGTCACCATCGCGCTGATGATGATACACTTCTCTATGTTTATTGTTAGGGTTTTATAGGGTATTAAATACCTAACTCACTTATCGCTTCTCAACTCTATTTCCTTTATATTCCTTTCCACTTCAGTTTCTTTTTTCTTTTTTTTATATTACAATCATTTTATGAACCCACTAATCATTGACTTCAAACATCACGTCGTTCTGGGATTCGTGTCCTCAGGACGAATCTTGCCAACTTTTACAACTTAGATTCATAATTCATCAGACTCATCCGCCTTTGGTCTGGCTCTTAATCCTTTATACTATCTTCATTTATTTATAAGCCTCTCACCAGCATTGGCCTTTCTCTTTGGAATGTAAGTGGCAAAAATAGTCTTTTGCGCTTTATCAATAAATTAGATCTCAATTGATTCATTTGTTTCCTTTAACTAGGCTATCGCCTCGACTGGGTCAGCTTGTTCCTTGAAACTCTGAGAGCTTAGTGACTTAAAGGTCCTGAAAGAATTTCCCACCGCATTGTTTCCTCAGGGTGGTGGTTGGGGGTAAAAGTATAAGTTTTGTTTAGGCAGGTCCATGAACTGCCCCATAGGAGTACCATCCTGGTTCTCCCTATCTTGCTCAACTTCTGTTTTCTCGGGTATGAAATGTTTCGTCTTTCTCCCATAATTGGGGTTATCTTATACGTTAAAATCCTTGTTTTCCACTTCATTATATTATTGGTTCCTTCTATCTTGATGGCGACCTCCCTGACTATCACATTCAGGGTTTGCCCTAAATCTTATTCCTCAAACTATGGCTTTCATCTAAGATCTCATCTTTAAGCTCTTGAACGTTTGGAACCCAAATTCTGTAGGAATACCTCATTATTCCCTTATCATCTTTCTCGGTATTAATCTCTTCTCCAGTCATTCGCTCTCTGCCTTCATTCATCACTTTTTCTTGGCACAATATGATCTTTTTCAATAATTCGGGCTACATTGCAATCTCAAACAGCTTTTCGGTACCGGCTCTGGTTACCTGCACTTCTATTTCCATTTTCTCGAAATCTCTTTTCAACTCTTCCGAAGACATTATCATCTTGAGTCTCTCCTCTCTACTAAGGGCGTTAGCCACCACATTGGCTATCCCTGGATGATAAAGAACCTCATAATCGTAATCCTTGATTAGCTCTAACCACCTCTTTTGGCGCATGTTGAGTTCTTTCTGGGTGGAAATATACTTGAGCTCTCATGGTTTGTGTAATCTCGCACTTCTCTCCATACAAGTAGTGCCTCCAATCTTTAGGGAAAAACTATTGCCATGAGACAAAGATCATGGGTGGGATATCGAATTTTATATTCCCTTAATTGTCTTGACGCGTACGCGATTACCTTGTCGTGCTGTATAAGAATGCACCCTAATTCCTTGTGTGAAGCGTCACTACAAATCACAAATTCTCTTTTTCCATCCAGCAATGCCAATATAGGGGCCGTCTTCAATCTTTGCTTCAGTTCTTGAAAGTTGTTCTCATATTTCTCTATCCATTCGAACTTCTCAGTCTTACGAGTAAGCCGCATGTAAGGGGCTGCTATCTTTGCAAACTTGAATGAACCTACGGTAGTTATCAGCCAATCCTACCTCTGGTAGTCGTCCTGACCACGGTCATCAATTCCTCATCGGTCCTTTCTTCATTCTTGTCAGGATCCTCCACAGAATCCTCTTCAACAACAATCCCTTCTGGGATAACATCCTCAACCGCTACATCCTTAATATGAACATCATTTGGTCCTTCATTAGGATGCTCCATTGGATCCACAATCTGATCCCCAATATGTAGTAAAACATCATCGTGTTATTGCTCTTGAACTTTAGGGTTCGGAGCCCCGCTACCTTATACGAAAACGATCTATGTTACTATCATGATTATTTATAAGGGTTCCCGTAAGGGTTTTAACTGTCAGTTTTACGTTAGGTAGTCCGACTATGAACTTAGAAAGAGTTCTTATTATCTTAGTCAACTTATCATTTTAACGACGCATCATCTCTGAGGTTTATAACGCTTAGCTCTGATACCATTTCTGTAACACCCCCATATCCGGGGTCGGGGATCTGGGTTGTCACGAGTTCTATTTCCCTTAACAATACTTAATCTAAATAAACAACCAATTACTGCGTACTGTGACCCCACAAAATACACACACCACAAGTTTATTCTACAATTATAAGTCATTACACCTCAAAAGGGTTTCTGAATAAATTTACATATTCTTTGCCATTAGTACAATTCATAATATACATAATCTGGTACATCACAGTTGAAAACCTAGCCTATTGGTTGTTCTTACCTCAGCTACAACGGCATCAACACCTCCAGAAAACTGCGGAATGTTTCCTAACCGCTTGCAAATTGGGAGCTTGGTCATGTTCATCTTTTCTATCTGTTGTTGTGTGATGAAAGAAGAAAGCAAGGGTGAACAACAAGCCCACCGAAATAATAGGCATAATAATTAACAATATGTGAGCATTCTCATAGTACTCATGAAAGTCTTGGTCAAGAAGAAATGAACCAAGTTTGATATCTTAATGCGACGAAGTCGCAAAATATTCAGTATATATATACATATATACTTCTCAAAATCTTTGAAATCCTCTGACATGTATAATGTACACAGAGTTCTAGTTTATAATTGTATAAAATATCGTTGCAAGGTGATCTCATATATCTGACCTTGTCTCAACGTTTTTCTGAAAATCTTTGTCGTGTATAAGATAATCATTAACTAGATATAAGTTGAAAAGATGAAGTTACAAGATACTCCAATATATATATATCTTTTCCGAATATTACTCGAACTACCACCGTTCAAGGTATAAATAGTTCATCCCATAGATCAAGCTACAAGACAAAACTTGTATAGAATCAATCTTTGAAATATCATTTGAAAGAAATTAAGTTACGAGATACTTCATTAAGTCCCGATATATATATATATATACACACCTATATATATATATATCTCATACACTCCTTGAAAACCTCTGTTATGAAAATTATAAATAGAGTTGTAATATCCAATGAATTTGGAAAGAAGAAAACCTTGGCATAAACCTAATATCTTGATGATCAGGCAAAGATACCCATTAAGTAACCTTTTATACTAGTAGATGGATGAATCCTGTAATATCCGGAATATATCGTGTAATTATTTTTGCTATTAAATAATTATTATGTGTGTTCAGTATCTGTTCTGTGAATTAATTTTTAAGTGTTATCGGTGTTTGGATATTTAAAAATATTATTAATTGAGTATTTTAATTTTTATATGTCCAAAATAAAATATAGATAATTGTCATATCTTCCAAATTATTTTTATGTTGATTTATGGATTTATAAGGATCATATGAAATTTATAAAATCTTTTTCCGGGTATTTAAAATCTATTTAATAAAAACAGGAACCAACCGACGTCACCCGTTGTTACGTTTTTGGAACCCGAAACTCTTCCGAGAACTCCTTCCTAACCTAATTGTAATATTCCGAGCATATTCCATGTTTTGACTTTTTTGATCCGGCGTACGGTTTGTTCTGCGCGGGTCCCGGCGCAACATTTTCGATACAATATTTGTTTCGGTAAATCAATAAAACCCGTATTTTCGATAAACGGGAGCTTTTTATTAAACTATCCCAATTATCACTTCGTAATACGTGTAACTGGGCGCTGAGACCAAGACCGCAGTACAAATTGTACTGGTTTGGATAATTATCCCGAAAACCGATACCGTTTGGATCAGTTTTTATAAATAAACGTACCGTTTCATATCCAGAATGATCCAACGGGATACTAATTTTCCGTAATTACAAATAGCCTTTTACCGTATTTTATTTCGTATCAAAATCATTTGCAGACAGATAATTATATAATTTTACAGAGAAAAATCATATATTCATAAATCTTTCTGAGATCAAACTACTATTTGGAGGTGTTATTGAAATCTGCTCGGGAAGCTCTAGTAACCAAAACGGAGGTCTTGAAGAGCTCTATCAGATTCCATAACCAGTTTCACTGTAGAATCAAAGGTTAATCAAAGGTTAATTTTACATATTTTTATTAAATTTCGAATTATTTTGATTAAAAATATGAATTTTTGTTCGGATGATTGTTTGTATGATTTGATGATTGCATGTTGTGGAGCTTGTTTTCCTGATGATTTTGATATATTATACGTATGATTTGGAGTTCAATAACATGTTCAAATTTGAGTTTGATTTTCGAATTTCAAAATTAGGGTTTATAACCCGTATGAATGTTTTCAATTGAAATTTGGGGGTTTTTTGATTCAGGGGTTATTAGCTGTTGATTTATAGTGGGTTGTGTTCCTTATGAAATTTGCAATCGATTGGTATACAGCTCGTTAACAGAAGATTAGTGAATTGATGGGAGTTGTGTTTTTAAGTTTTACGATGTTCGCCGGAAACCGGCGATGTTCTTGGCCAATTTTCGGCCCAGTCTGGGGTTATTGATGAAGGGTTATTGATGAATTTTGATTGCAGATATAGATTCCTGGTGTTGTGTAGTATTGATCTGGAGCTTGTGGTGGTGGGAGGATGCCGGAGTCGAGTTCTCCGGCCACCCCCGACGTTTTCCGGCGACTCGACTGCAAAATTGCAGTTTGGTCCCTGTACTTTTGGAAATGATGAAGTTAGGTCCCAGAGGTTTCCAGAATTTGCAAAAATAGGATTCCTGTTTTAAAAATATTCAAAAATCATATTTCCTATTTATTTTTATTATAAAAATTCATTTTTAATTTCTGAAAATTCTAATAATTAGTATTTTAATTCTGAAAATTATTTTTAATTCAAAAATAAATCTAAATTAATTAGTTAATTAATTTCAGTTAATTTCTAATTGATTAATTGGTCAATTAATTCTAAAATTAATTGATTAATTGATTTAATTAATTATTAATTGATTTTAATTAATTATTTAAAAATGATTTAAAAATTCTGAAAAATAGTTTCGAGCTTTAAAATATTATTCTAAATTATTTTCAAGGCTCGATAATTATTATAAAATTGTTTCGGAACCAGAATTGGCCAACCGAACCCTGTTTATTAATCCGAAATTAATCCAACGGCCCGTTTTAATCCCGAAAAATGTTTTAAAAATCATTTTAAATACCAGAAAGCCTATTTATGACCTGAAATGTCTTTATAAATGATATGTCATTGATTATGTGATGTATTATGTGTTATATGTGATATGTTGGTTAACTGTCGGTCTATATATTCGGTGTTTACTTGATTATTGTATAACTTTCAATCCGTTAATCGGATTTGGGTGAAATGAAGGGTAGATAAAAGTATGTGTTAAATAGAATTCTATGAGTCGATTATTGATAGATACTTATGATATGTGAGCAGAAGAGGCAAGACGTAGGAAAGGGAAACAGGTAGTTGAGGAGTTAGACGATTGTGATTGGAAGCGAGTGCAGTGTAGTAAGCTAATACCAGACAAGTGTTCTGAACTTTCTCGAGATATTGTAGTATTTGATAGTCTTGTTGATATTGCAAGTGCTTTGAAGCACTGAAACCCAAACCCTGATTCCAGTTATTGCTCTTGAGCCATGAACCTTATTCTTTCTAAGCCATTGATTATTGTATACCCCAAACACGAACCACAAATCTACGATACTACTCCACAAATACATGCAAACTAAAAACCAAACACTGAACTGAATTACTTATATACTCAACCCATTGTATTTTATGCTTTGAAAGCCCAAATCTTTGAAACCCTGAAATGTTGATTCCTTTGTTATCCAATTCTTTCATTACCCAGCATCCAAGCTTTGAAATTACTTTATTAATCCTTACAAGGATTGAAACCCTTTCATTGTTAAACACTCATTGATGATAATGATTCTTGTTATTGTTTATTATTGCTTATTCTGTTATTATGTTAGAATTGGATTATATTTATAAAATTATGGACCAGATTCGTGGTCAGACCATATAATGGTTAAGTTAGGCCAATGTGTGCCTTGGATCCAGTAGTTAGAGCAATGTTGTGTGCTTTGCTCGGGGTTAGTGCGTGACTGATCAGCAGCCTGACCTTGGTTTTTAAAATAAAATTATGATGTCCAATTCTAAATCATAATCCACTGTTCACTTGATATCATAACCATATTCACTTGATGATCATTATTCTCAGTTTTGTCATTGTGACTTGCTGAGCTAGTTAGCTCATTTGTGCGATATTGTTTCTGTTCTTTTCCAGTTAAGAAGGAACCGGTTGGTACCGAGGATCCCCAGTCCAGCGCGAGAGCTAGCGGTTCAGGTTGATTGAGCTGAGCTAGTAGGCTTCTTTTGGGATAATTTAAGTCTGTAAAAGTTTGTAATAATGTTTAATACTCAGTTTGAGTTTGAATGGTTGGGATTTGAACAGTTTGTAATATAAGTAGATGTGTTTGGCTTGTGTGCATACTTTAACCTGTTGCGATCCTTGGTAGTTGGTAAGTAGGGTCACTGCATATTATTATTATCTTTATTATTGTTATAAGAAGGTTATAAATAAGGTGTGTGTGTGGACCCCAAACTTCTAACCCGGGTTCGGAGAGCGCCACAGGTTTGGTATCAGAGCCACAGGTTATAAGTCACTGACACAAGCCTAGGTTGACGGGAATGGGTAGAGGGTTAGGACTAGAAGTAAGGAATAGAAAGATGGAACGTCGAGAGGTTGAGTGCTTCGGTATATCAGGTATTAGTGTAATTCGCGTTATGGTTCGAGATTCTTATATTGCGATATGATTTCAGATAGCAGCGATGGTCGACTCTTTTATTCCCGTATCAGCTGATCACTCAAAGCCTTCAGTTGGAGTGCCGTCTTTGGATCCACGTCCTGTTGTTCCACCAGCATTGGCTATTTTACCTTCACCGGTGTTGCAGCCCGTACCACTACAGGCTATTCCACCCCCAGGCATGAGGCCACCTGTCAGAGGACCCCCACCAGCTGATTCAGATTCCACTGGGCATTCAGTTGCGAGTGCCCCATTCCAGTCTACATTGCCCCCAGTTCCTTACTATCGGTATGAGGCTCTTCTATTGGAGCGTGATTCCTTGTTGGCCCAGATCAGAGAGCTACAGCATATCATTAGGACTACCGATGTTGATCATGGTGTGAGGGAGCTTCGAGAGGAGATTCATGTGACACAGAGGGTTCTTGAGGCTAGGCTACATGGAGCTACACTACCTGGCAGAGGCTCTGATGCACTGATGGGCTGGGCTACTGAGGTGATGGAGGACTTTGAGAGGCTGGCAGGACCAGAGTTTCCTTGGAGTTGAGTCAGAGATTCAGAGATGGAAATGCTGAGCAGTGTTGTTATGGTTATATAGTATGTACAGTAGTGTGTAGTGTGTATCAGTAGACTTTTGAGTTGTATTTATAGACCAGCGATGCTGACGAGTGAGTAGGTTATTGTACCCTTTTGCTTTTACTTTCGAAGCGTCTTTACGCTTGTACTACCCAAAACTTTTGATCTATATATCAGTACCTTTTTCTTTCCATTACTGTCATTTACTTTATCGCACCTGTTTTACTTTACCTTATTTATTGCACCAGTTATACCCTGTGATACCATGTACCCTGTTTTCCATAACTGTTTATATTCTGTAAAGAAGCATGCAATTTATTTAGTTACAACTGTTTTTAAAAAGAGATATTTCTGTTTTGCAAAACTGTTCTTTTATGCAAAAGATTGATTCAAAAGCTAAATAAGTTGATTGATTTTTTTACAGAAAAATACCTCCCAGAAGAAATACCCGTACCAACACCCAGAATGAAGAAACCAACAACAATAACAACCAAGATGATACAAACCCGAATGTAAACCCAGGACCCATAGACCCAGCAATAGCCCAGATTCTTCAAATCTTGGCCCAACAAACAGTTCACCTGGCACAACAACAACAAAGACAGACCAACCCCCAGGTAACTTTTAAAACTTTTCAGGCAGTAAACCCACCAGAATTCAAGGGTTCCTTAGAGCCAATTGAAGCAAATGTTTGGTTAAAGGGAATAGAGAAGGCATTTGCCTTAGTGAAAGTAAAGGAAGAACAGAAGGTTGAGTTTGCAAGTTACTATCTGAAGAATGAGGCCACCTATTGGTGGGAGATGGTGAAGACATTGGAAGGTACAGATGTTATTACTTGGGAAAGGTTTAAGGAATTATTTTTAGAAAAGTATTTTCCTCAGTTTGTTCAGGATCAAATGGAGCTGAAGTTTTTAGAATTAAAGCAAGGGAACATGTCGGTAACAGATTATGAGGGTAAGTTTGAGGAATTGTCAAGGTATGTACCGTCGTATGTGGATACTGACAGGAAGAAGGCTAAAAGATTCCAGCAAGGTTTGAAACCATGGATCAGAGGGAAGGTAGCCATTTTTGAATTGGATACCTATGCAGGAGTAGTACAGAAGGCTATGATCGCAGAGACAGAGAGTGAGATGTTCCAGAAGGAAAAGGAAAGCAAGAAAAGGAAATTTGAAGGGAATGAGGGCCAGTCACAACCAGGGAAGTTTCTAAATTTTAAGAAGGGCAAGTTTCAGTCAGGTAGAAATTTTAATTTCAGGAGACAGAATGCAGGATACGGAGGCCAGAGCAACCGTCCAGCTAATACAAATCAGTCGAATTAGTTGAGATTAACTTTTCCAGATTGTCAAGTATGTGGAAAGAAGCATGGAGGAGTTTGTAACAAGTTGAATGTGGTATGTTTTAAATGCAACCAGAAAGGGCACTATTCGAGGGAATGCCGAAATCAGCTAGCAAGAGAGCCAGGAAATAAGGATCAGCCTATCCGGAATCCAACAGTAAAGGTTCCAGCCATTGGATTTACGTGCTTTAAATGTGGGAAGTCAGGACATATGGCCAGGGATTGCAAGACACCAGCCCCAGTCAGTAATGCATTGAGGATTATGGGATCTACCCCAACAGTGAATGAGACTCCAAGGGTTAGAGTTTTCGACATGTCAGTGAAGGATGCTATCCAGGAAACAGATGTCGTGGCAGGTACGCTCAATGTGAATTCTTTATGTGCCAAGGTGTTAATAGATTCGGGAGCAACTCGATAGTTTGTTTCACAAGATTTTGTTAGTAAGTTAAATTGTTCAGTTGAGTGTTTAAATGAAATAATGACTGTGGAATTAGCAAATCAAGAACGTATAACTGTGAATCAAGTTTGTGGGAATTATGAGGTTGAGATTTCTGGTAGTAAGTTTTGTGTAGATTTGATACCAATTAAGTTAGGGGAGTTTGACGTTATATTAGGAATGGATTGGTTATCTAGGCACGATGCCCAGATAGATTGTCGAAATAAGAAGGTAATGGTGAAAATGCCAGACGAAAGGATAGTAACGTTCAAGGGTCAGAAACAAGTAAAGAAGTTCTTAACGATGATTCAAGCCAAGAAGTTACTATGACAAGGATGTGAGCATTTTGTGGCATATGTGATTGACAGAAGTCAATAACCAACAAAACTTGAAGATATTCCAGTTGTGAATGAATTTCCAGACGTGTTTCCCGATGAGTTACCAGGACTTCCTCCAGATAGAGAAATTGAATTTGCGATCGACTTAGCACCTAGAACAGAACAAGTATCCAAGGCCCCGTATAGGATGACGCCCGTTGAGATGAAAGAGCTAGCGAAACAATTGCAAGAGCTGTTAGAGAAAGGAGTAATCAGACCCAGTGTGTCTCCATGGGGAGCACCGATATTATTTGTTAAGAAGAAAGACGGAAGTATGAGACTGTGTATCGACTACAGGGAGCTCAATAAGCTTACGATCAAGAACAAGTATCTGTTAACTAGAATTGACGATTTGTTTGACCAATTGAAGGGAGCCAAGTACTTCTCCAAAATTGATTTAAGATCAGGATATCATCAACTGAAGATCAAGCCAGAAGATATACCAAAGACAGCTTTTAGGACAAGGTATGGACATTATGAATTTCTAGTAATGTCTTTTGGATTGACCAATGCCCCGGCAGCGTTTATGGACCTGATGAATAGAATTTTTAAGGAATATTTGGACAAGTTCGTTATTGTGTTTATTAATGATATTTTAATTTATTCAAAGACGGAAGAGGATCATGCGGAATATTTGAGGATAGCTTTGGAGATTTTAAGGAAAAAGAAGTTATATGCTAAATTCTCGAAGTGTGAGTTTTGGCTACAGGAAGTTCAGTTCTTAGGACACATAGTTAGTAGTGAAGGGATCAAAGTGGACCCGGTAAAGATCGAGGCAATGATGAATTGGGAGAGACCGAGAACACCCACTGAGGTAAGAAGTTTCTTGGGATTGGCAGGATATTATCGACGATTCGTTCAGAATTTCTCAAGGATTGCAACACCATTGACAAAGCTTACACGAAAGAATGAAAAGTTTATATGGAACGATAAGTGCGAAGAAAGTTTTCAGGAGTTGAAGCGAAGGTTAATCACGGCACCTATTTTGTCACTTCCAGACGATCAAGGGAATTTCGTAATTTATAGCTGATGTTTCTCACAAAGGACTAGGATGTGTTTTAATGCAGCACAAAAAGGTGATTGCGTATGCGTCAAGACAATTGAAACCACACGAACAAAAGTATCCTACTCATGATTTGGAGCTAGCAGCCATAGTTTTCGCTCTGAAGATTTGGAGACATTATTTGTATGGAGAAAAGTGCGAGATTTTCACGGATCACAAAAGCTTAAAGTACATATTCACATAGAAGGAACTCAATATGAGGCAAATGAGATGGTTAGATTTGATCAAAGACTATGATTGCTCGATTAATTATCATCCTGGTAAAGCGAACATTGTAGCAGACGCATTGAGTCTGAAGGAAAGGTTGAATGTATTATCAGTACCTGAAGATATATATAAGGAATTTCAGAAATTGGAATTGGAGATTAGAGTTTGCAAGCCTGAGGAAGCGAAAGTATACAGTATGACTTTCCAACCGGAGTTATTGGAGAAAATAAAGAAATGTCAGGAAGATGTAATGGATCAAGATTTAAATCGTTTGGTAGGTGAAGAATTATGTACGCAAAAGGATGATCAAGGTATTCTGAGGTTTTCATCTAGAATTTGGATTCCATCGGTGACGGAGTTAAAGAATGAAATTTTACAAGAGGCACATAGTTCAAGATATTCCATCCACCCAGGGAGTACCAAAATGTACAGGGATTTAAAGGAGAATTATTGGTGGCCAGACATGAAGAGAGAAATTACGGAATGGGTTAGCAAATGTTATACCTGTCAGAGAGTTAAAGCAGAGCATCAGAGACCAAGTGGATTGTTACAGCCATTGGAAATTCCAGAGTGGAAGTGGGAACATATTACCATGGATTTCATAGTTAGATTACCAAGGACAAGGGCTAATCATGATGCCATTTGGGTTATAGTGGATAGACTTACCAAGTCAGCTCATTTTCTGCCTATAAATGAAAGATTTTCGCTCGACAAGTTAGTCCATATGTACCTGAAGGAAATTGTAGTTCGTCATGGAATTCCTGTGTCTATTGTATCTAATCGAGATCCAAGGTTTAATTCAAGATTTTGGAAAAGTTTTCAAGAATGTTTGGGAACAAGACTAAATATGAGTACGGCCTATCACCCCCGATCGGATGGCCAAAGTGAAAGAACGATCCAGACAATCGAGGACATGTTGCGTGTTTGTGCTATTGATTTTAAAGGAAGTTGGGACGAACATTTACCTCTGGTAGAGTTTGCTTATAACAACAGTTATCATGCCAGTATTGGGATGCCACCCTATGAAGCCCTTTATGGACGCAAATGCAGATCTCCAGTGCATTGGGACGAAGTAGGAGAACGCAAGATACTTGGACCTGAACTGGTACAGCAGACAAAGGAAATTGTTGAAATTATCCAGAAGAGATTGAAAGCCGCACAAGATCGTCAGAGGAAATACGTAGACCAGTCAAGGAAAGACATGGAATTTGAAGAAGGAAACTTGGTATTACTAAAAGTATCACCGTGGAAAGGACTAACGAGGTTTGGGAAGAAAGGAAAGCTAAGCCCAAGATATGTCAGACCTTTTGAGATCCTAAAGCGTGTTGGCAAGGTAGCTTACGAATTGGCGTTACCACCATACATGAAGCACATTCACAATGTTTTTCACATATCAATACTTAAGAAGTATAATCCAGACTCCAGGCATGTAATAAAATATGAGCCAATAGAGCTTCAGGCAGATTTGTCATATGTAGAGAGTCCGATAGAGATCTTGGAGAAAAGAGAGAAGGTATTGAGAAATAAAGTGGTAAAGTTAGTAAAAGTATTGTGGAGAAACCCAAAGGTTGAAGAGTCAACCTGGGAGTTAGAAAGTGATATGAGAGAAAAGTACCCTCATTTGTTTTCTTAGGAGATTTTGAGGACAGAATCCTTTTAAGGGGGGTAGGATGTAATATCCGGAATATATCGTGTAATTATTTTTGCTATTAAATAATTATTATTTTTGTTCAGTATCTGTTCTGTGAATTAATTGTTAAGTGTTATCGGTGTTTAGATATTTAAAAATATTATTAATTGAGTATTTTTAATGTTTATATGTCCAAAATAAAATATAGATAATTGTCATATCTTCCAAATTATTTTTATGTTGATTTATTGATTTATAAGGATCATATGAAATTTAAAAAATCTTTTTCCGGGTATTTAAAATCTATTTTATAAAAACGGGAACCAACCGCCGTCACCCGTTGTTACGTTTTTGGAACCCGAAACTCTTCCGAGAACTCCTTCCTAACCTAATAATAATATTCCGAGCATATTCCATGTTTCGACTTTTTCGACCCGGCGTACGGTTTGTTCTGCGCGGGTCCTGGCGCAACATTTTCGATACAATATTCGTTTCGGTAAATCAATAAAACCCGTATTTTCGATAAACGGAAGCTTTTTATTAAATTACCCCAATTATCACTTCGTAATACGTGTAACCAGGCGCTGAGACCAAGACCGCAGTATAAATTGTACTGGTTTGGATTATTATCCCGAAAACCGATACCGTTTGGATCAGTTTTTATAAATAAACATAACATTTTATATCCGGAATGATCCAACGGGATACTAATTTTCCGTAATTATAAATAGCCTTTTACCGTATTTTATTTCGTATCAAAATCATTTGCAGACAGATAATTATATAATTTTACAGAGAAAAATCATATATTCATAAATCTTTCTGAGAATCAAACTACTATTTGGAGGTGTTATTGAAATCTGCTCGGGAAGCTCTAGTAACCAAAATGGAGGTCTTGAAGAGCTCTATCAGATTCCATAACCTGTTTTACTGCAGAATCAAAGGTTAATTTTACATATTTTTATTAAATTTTGAATTATTTTGATTAAAAATATGAATTTTTGTTCGGATGATTATTTGTATGATTTGATGATTGCATGTTGTAGAGCTTGTTTTCCTGATGATATTGATATATTATACGTCTGATTTGGAGTTCAATAACATGTTCAAATTTGAGTTTGATTTTCGAATTTCAAAATTAGGGTTTATAACCCGTATGAATGTTTTCAATTGAAATTTGGGGGTTTTTGATTCAGGGGTTATTAGCTGTTGATTTATAGTGGGTTGTGTTCCTTATGAAATTTGCAATCGATTGGTATACAGCTCGTTAACAGAGGATTAGTGAATTGAAGAGAGTTGTGTTTTTAAGTTTTACGATGTTCGCCGGAAACCGGCGATGTTCTTGGCCAATTTCCGACCAAGTCTGGGGTTATTGATGAATTTTGATTGCAGATATAGATTCCTGGTATTGTGTAGTATTGATCTGGAGCTTGTGGTGGTGGGAGGATGCCGGAGTCGAGTTCTCCGGCCACCCCCGACGTTTTCCGGCGACTGGACTGCAAAATTGCAGTTTGGTCCCTGTACTTTTGGAAATGATGAAGTTAGGTCCCTGAGGTTTCCAGAATTTGCAAAAATAGGATTCATGTTTTAAAAATATTCAAAAATCATATTTCCTATTTATTTTTATTATAAAAATTTATTTTTAATTTCTGAAAATTCTAATAATTAGTATTTTAATTCCGAAAATTATTTTTAATTCAAAAATAAATCTAAATTACTTAGTTAATTAATTTCAGTTAATTTCTAATTGATTAATTGGTCAATTAATTCTAAAATTAATTGATTAATTGATTTAATTAATTATTAATTGATTTTAATTAATTATTTAATTAGATTTAATTATTTAAAAATGATTTAAAAATTCCGAAAAATAGTTTCGAGCTTTAAAATATTATTCTAAATTATTTTCAAGGCTCGATAATTATTATAAAATTGTTTCGGAACCAGAATTGGTCAACCGAACTCTGTTTATTAATCCGAAATTAATCCAACGGCCCGTTTTAATCCCGAAAAATGTTTTAAAAATCATTTTAAATACCAGAAAGCCTATTTATGATCCAAAATGTCTTTATAAATGATATGTCATTGATTATGTGATGTATTATGTGTTATATGTGATATGTTGGTTAACTGTCGGTCTATATATTCGGTGTTTACTTGATTATTGTATAACTTTCAATCCGTTAATCGGATTTGGGTGAAACGAAGGGTAGATAAAAGTATGTGTTGAATAGAATTCTATGAGTCGATTATTGATAGATACTTATGATATATGAGCAGAAGAGGCAAGACGTAGGAAAGGGAAACAGGTAGTTGAGGAGTTAGACGATTGTGATTGGAAGCGAGTGCAGTGTAGTAAGCTAATACCAGACAAGTGTTCTGAACTTTCTCGAGATATTGTAGTATTTGATAGTCTTGTTGATATTGCAAGTGCTTTGAAGCACTGAAACCCAAACCCTGATTCCAGTTATTGCTCTTGAGCCATGAACCTTATTCTTTCTAAGCCATTGATTATTGTATACCCCAAACACGAACCACAAATCTACGATACTACTCCACAAATACATGCAAACTAAAAACCAAACACTGAACTGAATTACTTATATACTCAACCCATTGTATTTTATGCTTTGAAAGCCCAAATCTTTGAAACCCTGAAATGTTGATTCTTTTGTTATCCAATTCTTTCATTACCCAGCATCCAAGCTTTGAAATTACTTTATTAATCCTTACAAGGATTGAAACCCTTTCATTGTTAAACACTCATTGCTGATAATGATTCTTGTTATTGTTTATTATTGCTTATTCTGTTATTATGTTAGAATTGGATTGTATTTATAAAATTGTGGACCAGATTCGTGGTCAGACCATGTTAGGTCCCAATTTGTTTGTAGAAGGGGGGGGTTGAATACAAACAGTACCGAATAATCGAATTAAATGCGGAATAAAAAATGTGAAACAAAATTCAAGTTAAATAAAAATATTATTAAACTTGAAAGGTGTTGCAACAACTATATCGATTACAAGGAATTAATCTCAAATTAATTATCACAAATTTAGAATAAATTCGACATGAACTTTTTCTATTTTTGCAATAATTAGAATCAAATGCTAAACGCGATTTGAGATTAAGTTCTAGGGATTTTAATCCGCTAGATTGTTACACAAGAGCAAGATAAAGATTTCTAGTGGATTGGATTTAACTTTACAATCTAGAAATTTAATCTTGAAGTATGCAGATGAAAAGATGAAATATTTCTTCTTGTTTTTCTTTTCTGCTTTGTTCTTGACTTTTGTGTTCTGGATAAAAAATGAGTTGCTGCTTCTCTGCTTCTTTTTAATCAACAACCGAATAGAATAGAGCTGGCATGACAATCCTTTTGAACTAGCAAGACTTTCGGTGAGACAATCAGTTGAGCTAGTATGACTATCAAATGAACTAGCAAGACTATCTCATTGAACTAGCAAGACAATCTGCCTCTCAGTGTAACTTTCGGTGAGACTATTGAAAATGGCCTAGCATGACAATCGGTATGACAATCCTGATTGTCATGCTAGTTCATTTTCAATTGTCTTGCTGATTTAATGCAGATTTTAATCCAATTTAAAATCTGAAAATTCCTAAAATTAATTTAGAATTAATTAATCAATTAATTCAATTAATAAATAAATTATTCTTCGCAGATATAATTTATTTTCTTAATTAAATTAGATGACTTAATTAATTAATAGAGAATTAATTCTAGTCTTCAACAGCACCCATCCTTCTGCAGATCTTCTGAAAATCACTGAAAATTATGAATCAATTCCACCACTTCAATGTTGACACTCGATGTACTGTCTGGTTCATGAGTGACTAACTTCCGTGATGTTTCTTCATGTCTTGACTTTGACACTTTGATTTTCTTCAGATTAAATCCTTGTAATTAATGATACTCTGACGAGATCTCTGTCACTTGATTAAATCCACGATCTTGATTTATATCACTGAGGCATGATCAACTTCTTGAACTTCTTCCAGTGAATTAACTCTTCAAGTCTGTAGATGAACCTTGTTTCTGAATCCTTTGACAGATATTACTTTGCGAGATCTCTCTGACGGTCGATCCACTATTTACTTATTACATTCTTATTTGAGTTGAGTTGAATCCTCGTATATACAAATAGGCTATGACATATGACTTACAATCTCCCCCTATTTGTTTGTTAGACAATAACACACAAATACCTAGAGGATAACTCAACTAACAAATAAGAAAAAGATATAAACATACATGCAAAGTAAATAGCAGAAAAGTTTTGGATGAGATTTAACATTTTCCAGATTCCAAGTAGTTGTTCCTCTAGACTAAACATATCTTCAAGTAGTTCCATCTTCATTTGTACAACCACATTTCCTGTTGAGAAGCCCATATCTCTTGCTTCTCCCCCTATGAGAATCAACTGATTAAAGAAGATCACCTTCGTTTTACCACCTCTCCCGTACAATAGGATCCGCAGATAAAAACCAATGGTACTCCCCTAACTGCTTCTTCCCTTACTAGGAAATCACCTTGTGTTTACCACCTCTCCCGTACAATAGGATCCGTAGTTACAAACAATAATGGTGTGGTGTAGTGTATATTTTTAGGATCTTTTTCTTCCTCCCTGCTATTTCTCCCCCTTAGTTGAGGAATCCTCCAAACTATTACTTAAGCTTTTATCTCCCCCTTAAAGAAGGAATGTATGCCGTCGTCTGAAGGAGTTCTCATATTTCACTTGGTTGGAAAAGAAATAACAAGTGTTTCTCTTTCTTCCTCACTGTGAGTGTGTGATTGTGTTTTAGTGTACCTCACATGTGTTTCACTCTTCTCTCCACTCGTGTTTACACTCATTCTCACAAGTGTATCACTCCTCTCATAGCTCCAAAAATCAGCTATACCTGCAAGGAAAATCACCTTAGCCATCCTTAAGGAGGTCACAGGTGGTGCAATGGGAGTTCACAAATCCCCATCCTTGTTAAACTCGTCAGATAAATCTGAGTCATAATCTACAAGTTGCTAGTTTCCCTTTTAGGGTTCCAGATTTGAATTCTGGGAAGGTAAACAATGATCCAAAGAATTTAGCATAAAGATCACAGTTCCCTTCTAATGCCTGTGAAGACATTTCCTTGTGACTCATCAGGTAATATCTGAATCATTGTCAACAAGTTGCCGATCTGCACCTATGTCAGATCCACTATCCGTAGATGCATCCAGGGGATTTAAGCCTGGGGAGGTAGATACTGACCACTGACATATGGCTTTTGGATCAGTATCCTCTCCTAACACCTGTAAAGGCAATTGGTCCACTAACGAACCTTGAACAATCGAATCTGACCTTAAAATGGTCGAAACTCTTGTTTCCGTCAACTCATCCTTTGTGTGTGTAACCTCTCCTTGTGCATCAAGAATTGATTATATTTGAAGTGGTGACACTATATCGGATACCTTGGCCGACAGGCAAAATTCAATAGACGCACCCTGTTGAGAGAATGAATCTAGTAACTGTTTTGTGCCTTTTCAGCCATTACATCTTTTTGAAAAGATGTATGGGGGCTAGCAGTTGTCTCGGTTTAAATACTACTCATCTATGTAGGAGACAGAGCTACTGGGTTGACTACAGAACCTTCCTTATGTGGTGCACTAAGGCACTATCTCCCTCACGCTCATTCATATTACATTTAGTGGTAAGAGAGTGTTGGTTGGTTCTGTTTTTGTGTTTGTCTTTACAGTCTGGGATAGACGTTGTGGGTTTTCAACCTCATGACTGTCAATGAAAGAAAGCCATTGGAGACTGAACCTGTAACACAGAATATATGGTAATAGAGAGAAAATGATTTATAATAGTGATTTCAAAAGATTTTACATGACATAAGAAATCACTAATGTAGAAAGAAGTTTGATTTTGTTTTTCAATATGAATGAGTTTTTGATAAAATATTGACACTTAGGGTAAAGTCTAAGTAATTCTCATTCATGTCAAAAGCTTACAAATATCTGCAACATAATGTTAACAACATATCATTGACCGATACTTGTCAAGTACTTTAGATACTAATTGTTATGTTGCATTATCAATATACCACTGCACATATAAAACAATATGATTGTGCTTAGTGATAAAATAGTTATAAATATGACGACTCTACTAGTTCATATAAGATTACAACTTCTGTTAGAGTGCCATACCAAGTCCTTGACGATTGCTTGAGCAGTATACTAGTTCATACCAACCTGAAGTGAGATTGTGAAGAAGAGATTGCATAGTCCAATAGATCTGCAGCTGCAAAGTCCATGAACTGTGGTGCACTGACTTCCTCTTTTAACTCACCAATCAGGAGTACACTTGTACACATCTTACTAGAGTACAATTCCAAGTGTAATGTGCAGCAGGTGCCTGATATGTCATAATATTCTCAAGTCTCGTCACTGGTGCTATATGTTAGATACTGCTTCCTGATAATAACCTAGCACAATATACAAAATTACAATGATAACATTCCCAGCTTGTAAACAGCCATATCCCTCAGATAAACCTTTGCTGTTATCTCCAAAGGTAACCAGGGGGCCAGCTTTCTCAACCACATTTGATAGCAGGGCTCTATCTCCGGTCATATGTCTTGATGATCCACTGTGAAGAATCCACACTACCGGTTATACTTGTTTAATGCCCTGCACTACAAATGGATTAGACCTTCTTCAGAACCCAAACTTGGTTGGGCCCGGCATACTTGTAGAACTGTCCTTTGTCAGGCAAAACAACATTTTTAATTTTAATGGTCTCAACATCCTCAATGACTGAACATTTGACCTTGTAAACAGCCTTAACAAATTTCTGTTTAAGCTTAGGTACAAATGTCTCCTTTCTAGCCTTAGAAGGACTAGCAGTCTTAGACCTATCATGCTTCTTGTTATTCACATGCTGACGAGGAGTAGTCTTATCATTAGACACATGCTTACCATTAAAATAAGCATACATCATATTAAAAGCACAAGACATACAATTAGCAACACCACATGCTTTATGAGAGTGATTAACAGCAGGCAATTTCTGCATGGTAGACATGGCATTATTGTTATCCAACTCATGTGTGTCTGAGTTAGTCTCAGTTGTTTTCACAACTTTGACTGGAACTTTCGACTCACTTGACTTGGAAACAATCTTCTCATTAGCATGATCTTCAGCACGTATTTCTTCATGAATAACAGAAGAGGTCGCATCAAATGGTTCAGCAATTGATGCTTTATAGAGGGGTTCATCAACACCCTTAAGCACATGTGGTACTTCTCTCCCTTTAGCACAGACATGAGGAGGGGAGTTTATGCCTAATTCTCCAATAGCAGCATTGTAATCATAACCTATTCCAGATGTTTGATTAACAGCTTGCTTACTGTAGAACTCTTTAGCCTTCGAACAAGAATTGAAGTAGGCTCTAACCTTAGTCTCAAGACCGGTGATCTTGTCTTTGAGAATAGTTTCGAGTTTTCTATAACAGTCAACTCTATTCTCTAGAAAAGATACCTGTTCTTTTAATTTGTCTTGATTAATATGCACAAGTCTTAATTCATTGACCTCTTTCTCAAGGTCTGTGATCTTTAAACTTAACAGTTCATTATCACGACGTGCACAATCTAAGTTACCTCTTAGATGATAAACCATTTCAGCGTCAGAAAGTTTTACCTCTATTCTTGATGATGAAGCTTTTCCATCAATAGCCATAAGAGCAAGATTTCCTTCATCTTCATCTTCACTGTCAGTATCATCCCAGCTTCTTCCCTTTGCCAGATAAGCCCTTTCAGAGTTCTTTCTTACTTGCTTTGGCTTCCTACATTCTGTGGCAAAGTGTCCCAACTCATTGCAGTTATAGCATCTAATGGTGCTTCGATCAACCATCCCTGTTTTGTACCCACCACTGCTGGTGTTAGAGGATGAAGATCCACCTTTCTGGAATTTGTTGTAGTTGGACTTGTACTTAAGCTTGGGATTCCTCCTGAATCTGACATGGGAGAATCTCTTGACAATTTGGGCCATTGATTCATCTTCCAATTGCTCCAGCTCTTCCAAGGAATAAAAATCATCACTTGATTGATTTGTAGTAGGAGGATCATATTCTGCTACTAACTCATTTTCCTCACCCTTGGAAAACTGTACCATTCTTTCTAACTGTTGAGATTGTTGTTGTTGTTGACCTTCAGCTACAAGTGTAGTAGATGTGCTGACCATTCTATCCTTCCCGTAGACTTCCTTCTGTTGAATCTGCTCCAACTCATAGGTTTTTAACACTCCATAGAGCCTGTCCAAAGAAATCTCACTCAGATCTCTAGCTTCTCTAATGGCAGTGATTCTATGTTCAAGATGAGCTGGCAGTGTTAAAAGGAACTTTTTGTTGACCTCCCTGATTGAATAATACTTTCCATTGATGTTCAGGTTGTTGATCAACGCATTGTACCTCTCAAACACTTCAGTAATTCCTTCTTCTGGATTTGATTTGAAATGTTCAGATTCAGAGGTTAGGATTTCCAACTTGTTCTCCCTAACTTCCTCCGTGCCTTCATTAATCACCTCAATAGTTTCCCACATGTGTTTGGAATTTTTACAGTTCATCACATGTCTGTTCATCAAGGGATCAAGGGAATCAATTAATATTAATTGAAGGCTGGCATCCAAGGAGGCTTCTTCCTTCTCAGCAGGAGTAAAATCTTCAGGCTCTTTTGGATAGGTTCTAGCTTCAGTAGTCACCACACCATCTATTATTACCTCCGGTTCAATAACCATCGGAGTTTTTATACCCTTCTTTAATAAGTTTGAATATTTGGGATTTGCAACTTGTAAAAATAATAGCATCTTCTTCTTCCACATGATATAATTCTCTTTATCAAATTGTGGAATTTTAACGATTCCAACTATATGTGAAGTCATTATGAATTTTTGAATAAATAAAAATTCAAGGAGTTGAAAAATCACAAAAGTCTAGGATCTTGATTTGTTCGTTAATCAGAAGGCTCTGATACCAATTGTTAGGTCCCAATTTGTTTGTAGAAGGGGGGGTTGAATACAAACAGTACCGAATAATCGAATTAAATGCGGAATAAAAAATGTGAAACAAAATTCAAGTTAAATAAAAATATTATTAAACTTGAAAGGTGTTGCAACAACTGTATCGATTACAAGGAATTAATCTCAAATTAATTATCAAAAATTTAGAATAAATTCGACATGAACTTTTTCTATTTTTGCAATAATTAGAATCAAATGTTAAACGCGATTTGAGATTAAGTTCTAGGGATTTTAATCCGCTAGATTGTTACACAAGAGCAAGATAAAGATTTCTAGTGGATTGGATTTAACTTTACAATCTAGAAATTTAATCTTGAAGTATGCAGATGAAAAGATGAAATATTTCTTCTTGTTTTTCTTTTCTGCTTTGTTCTTGACTTTTGTGTTCTGGATAAAAAATGAGTTGCTGCTTCTCTGCTTCTTTTTAATCAACAACCGAATAGAATAGAGCTGGCATGACAATCCTTTTGAACTAGCAAGACTTTCGGTGAGACAATCAGTTGAGCTAGTATGACTATCAAATGAACTAGCAAGACTATCTCATTGAACTAGCAAGACAATCTGCCTCTCAGTGTAACTTTCGGTGAGACTATTGAAAATGGCCTAGCATGACAATCGGTATGACAATCCTGATTGTCATGCTAGTTCATTTTCAATTGTCTTGCTGATTTAATGCAGATTTTAATCCAATTTAAAATCTGAAAATTCCTAAAATTAATTCAGAATTAATTAATCAATTAATTCAATTAATAAATAAATTATTCTTCGCAGATATAATTTATTTTCTTAATTAAATTAGATGACTTAATTAATTAATAGAGAATTAATTTTAGTCTTCAACAGCACCCATCCTTCTGCAGATCTTCTGAAAATCACTGAAAATTATGAATCAATTCCACCACTTCAATGTTGTAACACCCCCAGATCCGGGGTCGGGGATCCGGGTTGTCACGAGATCCATTTCCCTTAATAACACCCAATCTTAATACACAATCAACTACTCTGTACTGTGACCCCACAATAAACACACACCACACGTTATAGTCTCAGAGATGAACATCCACAAATAATCACAGTCGTTTTATTCCACAATTATAAGTCAATACACCTTAAAAGGTTTCTGAATAAATTTACATTTCTTTGCCATTATTACAATTCATAAGTATACATAAATCTGGTACATCAAAAGTTGAAGCCTAGTCTATTGGTAGTTCCCTACCTCAGCTACAGTGACTTCAATGCCTATAGGAAGCTGCGGAACGCTTCCTATCCGCTCGCGAATTTGGAGCTTGGTCCTGTTCATCTTATCTATCTGATGTTGTGTGATGAAAGAAGGAAGCAAGGGTGAGCAGCAAGCCCACCAAAATAATATGTATAATGATTAACAATATATGAGTCTACTCATAATACTCATGAAAGTCTTGGTCAAAAGAAATGAACCAAGTTGATAACTTAATGCGATGAAGTCGCAAAATATTCAGTATATATATATACATATATACTTTTCAAAATATTGGAAGTCCTCTTCCATGCACAATATACACAAAGTCCCAGTGTATAACTGTATAAAAAAAATATCGTTGCAAGGTGATCTCATATATCTAACCTTGTCTCAACGTTTTTCTGAAAATCTTTGTCATTCATAATACAATTATTAATTAGATATAAGTTTAAAAGATGAAGTTACAAGATACCCTAATATACTTATATCTTTCCCAAATACTACTTGAACTACCACCGTTCAAGTTATAATTAGCTTCAAAAGTTCATCACATAGATGAGACTATAAGGCAAGATTTGAATAGATTAAATCTTTAAAATATTATCAAAATAAAATGAAGTTACGAGATACTTCATTTGATGTAAACATCATTTTGAAAACTTGACCCTGCCAACACTCAACAATCGCCCAACCGTAGCCTTTCTATCGAAGTGCTCTGGGTAGTGTTGCAGAAATTATCCAATTGGATGATGAACTCATTACGGGAGTTTGCCGCGCCAGGAAGACCACTTACGATGATCAGTCGTAGTAGTACAACCCCACCATTTTCTACATGTAGAGGAGAACCTGTCGGATTTACTTGTCAACCGAACACTGAACTCCTAAGGAATGGACCGCCTTAGCGGAACTTCCAGGCCATTTGGGCCAATATAATAAGGCTGGGCCGGCGCTACTCGGCCACTTACGCCACTCCTAGTTCAGATGAAATCCATGACTCTGAAACGTAAAGCTTGTCCCCACTTTCCCCAAGTAGAAACTTGTTGATACGGCTCCACCAAGAAGTCGTATCTATTTGGAAAGGAGAACTCACCGATATTTCCCAGGCGATGCCTGTTAATGGATTAACTTGTTCCAAGAATTTTACTTCCCGAGTGTTGGGTAAGTAATCAATTCATTTATCAAAACAGCAACCTTGTTGCGAATATAAAACACACCACAGAGCCGGATCCCTCAGGTTTTGAGCGAGTATTTAAATCCCCTTCGAAAGGAGGATCTTAAAAAAAATGAGTTTTGGGATCCGCTACTTTTAAAAAAAATCATTTTGAAGACTCGCAAAATATTTTTAAGAATGTTTGGAGTGAAGCTGATTTAATGAAGTAAATCAGTCCCCAGAATATTTATAAAATGTCTGAATATTATTATTTAAATAATATTCCCATAAAGAATTATCTTTATAAAATAATTGAAGTAGAAGTATTAAAACTTATACTTGAAATGAATAGCAAATAATCAAAGATATACTTATACGAAGGTAATATCTTTATTTGAATAATCAAAAGTAAGTTTGATTATCGACACCTTATTCTTTAATACAATAAAGAATATTATTAAGTAATAAGCGGAGTCATAATACCTCGAATGAATACTATAAATAATATTCATAAAATAAAGGAGTCATACATCCTCAAATGAATATCCAAGTAATATTCAATAATAATATAAACTGAGTCATAAGCCCTCGAATGAATACTCAAATTAATATTCAATTAAGTAAAATAAAGGTATCGAATAAACCTTATTCGATCCATAGTTTTAAAAACTATATCCATATATATATAAATATATATATATATAATATACTCGGGAACATCGACTCCCGGTTTAGAAATATGTTCACCTTTTATCCCCTATACTAAGGGTATACGCAACTACTTGCTTATTTCTAGCATAGGTATTATGCAACTATAAGCATTGAAATCAACAGATAGATAACCAGATTACGAAACAGACATGCATATATACCATATCAGCATGCTCCAATATATCGCAAAATTTGCTAATAACAATCATGCACTATCACAAGATAATGCATATACATATATTTACATCACAACAACAGTATATCGGGTAGAAAACTTGCCTGAGCGACTGGGGGTTACGAATGGCTCGGGACGAGTCTGGTAACCTATAAACAACAAGTAAGTTGGAATTAAACCAAAGTCACTTGTAAATCTATACTCTAACCAACTCAGACTCTAACGCTCGTTTTGCGCTTACTGATTCTCTTAAGTCACTCGAGTACCCTCGGCTCCACCATTTTTAATAATTTAACCTTTACGAGTTTTAAGGCGATTCCTTCGCGAGTGTCTTACCAACTGCCTAACACACTTAACATAAATGTTTCATGCATTAATTAACCCTTTTTGGTCTTTAACCTATGTTTCAAAGTAAGGCGAGGGGAAAAGTTTCGTTCGCGAAACGCCGTTACTTGAAACGGTCGTTTCTCCTAAACCGTGCATCGGAATCGAACGAACTACATATCAAAACGAAGCTCGTAACATGAGCTATCTAAATATGGCAGTGGTCATAATCTAGCAGGGGGTTCTCGGGTCCTAATGTTATGCACAAAAACAGTCCAAAGAAAATCGGACATTACGACGGCTATGTTTACGCGATTACCAATATTTATACCACTCCAATTCTTTACCAATTCACTACAAACCACCCAACCATCATCAATACATCAAACACAACTTATATCAAGGCAAAGTCAGTCCATAATATCAAGGTTTTCCAACTTATTCAACCACAAACATGATCTACTAATCCATAACTTAAGATTCATTAACCATTAACCAAGATTCATATCCAAAATCACCACAAATCCAACCCAACTATCTAACATACATGGATCTTGCTATACATACATGGATATTTCTATATAGACATTAATCCATCCATAAACTCATCAAAACTCAAAGTTCAAACTATAAGTTAAAGGTGAAAGTTGTTTATACCTCCTTGAAGCTTCCTAACACAACCCAAGAGCTTTGAATGCCTAAAAGAACCTTGATCCTTGCTTGTATAACCTTAATCTTTCATAAAAATCCAAGAAAACTAAAGTTATTTCTTGAAGGTTACTATTCACCATCTTCTTCCTTGATTTATAGAAAAAGATTGGCTTGGAATTAGAAGCTTAAACTTATAGGAAGTATGTAACTTAACTAGGAGAAGCTAGGATAATTACCTTGGAAAATAACAAGTGGAGGAGCTTGGACTTTCAAAATTTAAGAAAAGAACCCGAGAGCTTCATGAAGAAGAAGAAAATTTTGTGTTTTGCCTTGTCTTGATTTTTGGTTGGTTGATTTGGTTTTGTTTTTGATTTAGTAAATTACCTTCTTGCCCTTGGATTTGTGTGGTTATAAAGCCACCACACCTTCTCCTTCCCATGTCATGCTTATATCATCCACATGATGTCATCCTTCCTTCCTTGTCTTCTTTCTATTGGTTGGATGACATCACTCCCATTAATCCCTTTGATTAGCTTCCTAATCGTTTGCCTAATGACCGCTGATCTGTTGTACGGTTCGCTTAACTTTCGTTCTCGTTTATCGTTTGAAGGATCATACCCGGGATCTTATTACTTAGGTTCCCTTAACCTTTCTCAATACATTATATTCCTTTTTATGATCCTCTATTATAATCCTTTAATTTAAATCCTTTTTATCCTGTTACCTTATACTCAATTTTCTCCGTATCTTGTGGATTTCCGGGAAAAACCAAAGTGTTCGGAATTGGATTCTGACGATCTTTACATACACTTATATACTTCATAGAGTACTAATAATATCCCATAAGATCAATAACAGAACCCCTACATAGCGTGGCATGAAAAGTTTTCTCATTCAGCAAAAACACTATTCATAAGGGTTTCAAAATTTTCCAAAAATTGGGGTTATTACAGTCTCCCCTCCTTAAAAGGATTCCGTCCCGGAATCAGATAGAAAATGAATAGGGATACCTTCCTTAGTATTGCACTTTCTAACTCTCAAGTCAATTCTCCACATTGTGGTCCTACCACCAAACTCTGCCTAGTTTGATAACCCTTCTCCTAAGCACTTGTTCTTTTTCACTCTATAACCCTTCCTGGTTGCTCCATATAGGTTACGTCGGGTTGCATATCTATGCGCTCATATGCCTCTATTTATCTGGCATCTAAATTACACTTCCTTAACATTGATACGTGAAACACGTTACGACCTGCTACATGTTCGGGGTTAGGGCTAGCTCATATGCTAACTTCCCAAACGTCTTAATATATCCAAGGGTCCAACAAATTGTAGACTTAGCTTTCCTTTCTTTCCGAACCTCATCAATCCTTTCCAAGGGATACCTATATCATTACTAGGTCCCCTATTTCATACTCTTTATCCTTTCGTGTCAAATCAACATACTTATCATGTCCATCTTGGGCTACTACCAGCCGTCCTCTGATTAGATCTATCATATTCTTGGTCCTTTGGACTACTGCGGGTCCGAGCATCTTACACTCTACAACTTCATCCTAACATAAGGGAGATCGACATTGTCTTCCCTCAAGGATCTAATAAGGCGACATCTCGATAATGACATATGATCTATTGTCGTAAGATAACTCAATCTGAATTAAGTGATCATTCCAAATTCTTTCAAGTCTATTGCACAGACTCTCATTATAGCTTTTATCATTAGAGCTTCTGCTTCTCAATACCCATTCTTTTCCAGTTCGTAATCGCTACTACCTTCCGTTCCTAATATTATACTGGTTATACTTTTGCTCGTTAGCGTTCTATAACCTTTTAATAACCACGTCAACCTCAGTATCACGAATATGTTCCCATTCCGCATACTACCACTACTTTATTACTCCTTTTTCAGTTGTTTCTATTTTCCAAAATTTGATCAATCAAATAGAAGTAAAGGAATTTGTTGAGAGATCACTATGATCATGAACACTTGTTATATTGCATAGTTAGTACAGAAGGTGGCCAGCCTTTAGTACTTGACAAGCAATTAAACAATAGATGGTATCCTACTAGGCTTCTATCACACAGATAGATAGTCATTCGGCAATACCCCCCCTTCTGGAAGGGTTGTTCTTCTCAGATTACATGAAATGAAAAGAAGAGAAAAGAACGAACTGAAGAGAATTGTATATAAAAAAAATATATACTGCCACAAAATATCTGGCTTGGAACCTACCTCTGAATTATAGAGGTTTGTCATAGGAGAACAAAACATAAACGTATTTATATCAGCATCAAGTATTATAGCATTGTATTTCCCATGCCTAAATATTTCTATTCCGTTCATCATTCTATGGACCCATGCTCTTCCTCGAGCTTATACACAATCACCTTTGAAACTCCCTCGACATCGAAAATCGAATCTGGGATCTCATTCTAGACCTCATCGTTACTAGAACCCATTTCTATATCGCAACCTTCTTCGTATAATAATACGACTCTCTATTGATAAGAAAGAATAAATATTCACTAGGTAGATACTCTACTTAATTAGTCTATCAATGATAACTTATACACTACCACGACCCGATTAGTGGTACTCAATCTCAACATCCATTCCAATACAACTCTCACGGTTGTAATCAGCTCGTTACTCGCAGAATCATTGCTGCCTTACTATGGTCCACCACTGACCCACTGTCATCATTCACTTTCCATGAAATCTTAATAGCTAACCATACGGAGTCCATACATGTCGTATCAAATCCTTCTAAGGAGGTAACATAATCACCATTCATGATTCATGGAGTACACTCCTGATTCTGACATACATACATGACATGAAGCAGATAAAAGTGCAAAAGAGTTTCAATCAAAGCAACGATAACAGGTTAATACCATTCTTAATCATACGCCCTAAATAGAAGAATTAACTCAAGGGTTCATCTAGTCCTTTTTGAAACATGGTCCTGGCTTATCTCAAGATAGGACCTTCTAAGATAGATAGCCCATTCATGGCGATTACACGAATTAAACCTTTACCAACTACTATTACGGTTGGGTATTGTACAGTCATCAGAAGGAATGTCAATCTTCCAAACCATAATTCAACCTTCACATTTTTAACCATCATCACTGTATTCTTTTGGCACAAGCGCCTATAATTATCCTCTTACCTTTAAAGTGTCGGCCACCTCTTTGGCCTTTCCTGATAGTAATAGTTCCTTATAATCAATGTCACATTAACCACCTCCAAATAAATTTTCTACCTTATTTCAATCACAGCTTATGTGAAGATGCTTTCCTTAAAATCTGATGAGTAAAAAAAAAATCACCATTTTTTTTCCATAAGTTATTGCCTCAATCTTTAGAGGTTAATCACTGTCACGACTGACTCTCAATCATACTTAGAACATCTTTTATCCTAGGCCCTAATTGCCCTGACAATTTCAACCTTTACTGGTTCGATCCATACTTTCTCGTGGTTTAACACGTGCCCCACTTGGCAACATCATAATTACGTCATATTTCCTTTATCATCATTTCTATTCTTGAGAATTTTGGATATTACCTTTCTCCTTGTAAAACCTCTAAGGTTATTCTTAAATTCTTCATTCGGTACTCCCTAGGTACAGGGTATATCAAAATACCATTTACTAATACTAGAACCATAGTCTATATACTTCTGAAAAAAATTTCTCCATTGATCCTTAAAGGTTGTTAATACCTTAGTCCTTCCCAATTCATACTGTCAAAACTCATACTATCCCTATTAAGGGTGAAATGCCAACCTTTATGCATTCCCCTAGGATTCATTTTAAGTTACCGATGTTCTATCCTTAATTCCACCTTTAAAAGGTACCTGCATCCTTCCATGGATAAATAAGGTCATATATCCCTGATATGGGTATCTTATTCAATCATTCCCACCTCGATAGTAAATGCCTAATTTCACAATAACATCTGTATTCAAATGAGGTTAATAAATATGGCCTCCAAAAGATAACAACGGTTATCCGCTTGTCTTGCCTGATTTGGTAACGATAACAAGGATGTTCTGGAAGATATTGGTCGTGTTCAACATGAACTTCTTCTTAATAATTCCTTATTTACTTTTGTTGTTTATCTCAACAGTCACCTCAATGTTGGGATATCTTTCATACCTGGCGTCTCCCTTTCTGGGTATCAAGCCACCGGTCTTACATTTCCTTCTTGAGGGTCACTTCCTTCATCCAATTTTTCCTAATTTCTTACTTCCTTATCCCCTTAGTCTATCCGCGTCTCATTATTTATCCTTCGAATTATCTCAAGGTTTCCTCGAATCCTCCCAACTTACAGGGGATAAACTATATATATCTCTTATGCCCTCAACCATCAATTTTAACTTATGGTGAATCACCCTCATCCTGACGAATGCATACTTTTCTATTTCTATTGTTACGAGTCGTTAGGGTTTCCTCATACCCAACTTCCTTATCATACCTCAAACTCTATTGCCGTTATATTCCTTTCCACTTCAATTTCTTTTTATTTTCCTTTCTCTTATCATTATTTCATGAACCAACACAACATAAGCATTGATTTCAAACATCCCGTCATTCTGGATTCGTGTCCTCAGAACGAATCTTGATAACTTTTACAACTTAGATTCATAATTTATCATACTCGTCTGCCTTTGTTCTGGCTCTAAAGCTTTTACACTATCTCCTTATCTTTGGGAATTACTTTCCCGAAAACAATTGACTGAACTTAAATCAGTTTATTCTTACCTCAGGCTCCGTGCCTTCCTTGGCCTTTCACCAGCGGGTGGTCTCTCTCTTAGGAGGGTAAGTGACAAAAACAGTCTTTTGTGATTCGTCAATCATTCAGAATCTCAAATGATTCCTCTATTCCTTTAGCCAGGCTCTTGCCTCGACTGGGTCAACCTGTTCCTTGGAACTCTGAGAGCTTAGAGACTTACAGGTCCTGAAAGAATTTCCTATCGCATTGTTTCCTCAAGGTGGTGGTTGGGGATAATAGTCTAAGTTCTGTCTAGACAGGTCCATGAATTGCCGTATAGGAGTACCGTCTCGGGTCTCCTTTCCTTACTCGACTTTCTGTTTCCTTAGTATGAAATGTTTCATCCTACTCCCCATAATTGGGGTCATCTTTTAATTTAAAATCCTCATTTTCCACTCCATTATGTCATGGGTTCCTTCTATCTTGATGGCGACCTCCCTGACTATCACGTTCAGGGTTTGCTCTAAATCGTATTCCTCAAACTATGGCCCTCATCTAAGTTCTCATCCTTACGCTCTTGAACTTTCGGAACCCAAATTTTATAGGAATACCTCATTATTCCCTTATCATCTTTCTCTGGCACCGTATGCTCTTTTCCAATAATTCGGTCTCTATTGCAATCTCAAACAGCTTTTCGGTACCGGCTCCGGTTACCTTCACTACTATTTCCAAAATCTCTTATAAACTCTCCCAAAGACATTATCATCTTGAGTCTCTCCTTTTTACTAAGGGCATCAGCCACCACATTGGCTTTCCCCGAATGATAAAGAATCTCCCAATCATTATTCTTGATTAGCTCTAACTGCCTCCTCTGGCATATGTTGAGCTCTTTCTACGTGAAAATGTACTAGAGCACTTATGGCTTGGGTAATTCTCGCACTTCTCTCCATACAAGTAGTGCCTCCAATCTTTAGGGTAAAACTATTGCCACGAGCCTAAGCTCATGGGCGGGGATATCGAAAATTAATATTACCTTAATTGTCTTGACATGTACGCGATTACCTTACCGTGCTGCATAAGCACGCACCCTAATGCCCTTGTGCGAAGCGTCACTACACTTCACAAAATCTCCTTTTCCATCCGGCAATGCCAGCATAGGGTCCATCACCAACCTCTGCTTCAGTTCTTAAAAGTTGTTCTCGCATTTCTCTGTCCATTCAAACTTCTCAGTCTTACGAGTAAGCCGCGTTAAAGGGGCTACTATCTTTACAAACTTGAACGAACCTCCGGTAGTGACCGGCCAATCCTACCTCTGGGAGTCGACCCAACCAGGGTCATCAATTCATCAGTGGTCCTTTATCCAATCTCGTCAGGATCCTCCATGGGATCCTCCTCAGCAACTATCCCTTCTAGGACAACATCCTCAACCGCTACATCCTCAATATCAACATCATCCGGTCCTGCGTTAGGACGCTCTATTGGATCCACAATCTGATCTCCACTTAGTAATAAAACATCATCGCGTTGATGTTCCTCAACTTCAGGGTTCGGAGTCCCGCTACCATATACGATAACGAACTACGCTTCTATCGCTACATTTATAAGGGTTCCCATATGGGTTTTAACTGTCAGTACTACGTTAGGTAGTCCGACTATGAACTTGGCAAGAGTTCTTATTATCTTAGTGAACTTATTATCTTAACGTCCCATCATCTCTGAGGTTTATAACGCTTAGCTCTGATACCACTTCTGTAACACCCCCAGATCCGGGGTCGGGGATCCGGGTTGTCACGAGATCCATTTCCCTTAATAACACCCAATCTTAATACACAATCAACTACTCTGTACTGTGACCCCACAATAAACACACACCACACGTTATAGTCTCAGAGATGAACATCCACAAATAATCACAGTCGTTTTATTCCACAATTATAAGTCAATACACCTTAAAAGGTTTCTGAATAAATTTACATTTCTTTGCCATTATTACAATTCATAAGTATACATAAATCTGGTACATCAAAAGTTGAAGCCTAGTCTATTGGTAGTTCCCTACCTCAGCTACAGTGACTTCAATGCCTATAGGAAGCTGCGGAACGCTTCCTATCCGCTCGCGAATTTGGAGCTTGGTCCTGTTCATCTTATCTATCTGATGTTGTGTGATGAAAGAAGGAAGCAAGGGTGAGCAGCAAGCCCACCAAAATAATATGTATAATGATTAACAATATATGAGTCTACTCATAATACTCATGAAAGTCTTGGTCAAAAGAAATGAACCAAGTTGATAACTTAATGCGATGAAGTCGCAAAATATTCAGTATATATATATACATATATACTTTTCAAAATATTGGAAGTCCTCTTCCATGCACAATATACACAAAGTCCCAGTGTATAACTGTATAAAAAAAATATCGTTGCAAGGTGATCTCATATATCTAACCTTGTCTCAACGTTTTTCTGAAAATCTTTGTCATTCATAATACAATTATTAATTAGATATAAGTTTAAAAGATGAAGTTACAAGATACCCCAATATACTTATATCTTTCCCAAATACTACTTGAACTACCACCGTTCAAGTTATAATTAGCTTCAAAAGTTCATCACATAGATGAGACTATAAGGCAAGATTTGAATAGATTAAATCTTTAAAATATTATCAAAATAAAATGAAGTTACGAGATACTTCATTTGATGTAAACATCATTTTGAAAACTTGACCCTGCCAACACTCAACAATCGCCCAACCGTAGCCTTTCTATCGAAGTGCTCTGGGTAGTGTTGCAGAAATTATCCAATTGGATGATGAACTCATTACGGGAGTTTGCCGCGCCAGGAAGACCACTTACGATGATCAGTCGTAGTAGTACAACCCCACCATTTTCTACATGTAGAGGAGAACCTGTCGGATTTACTTGTCAACCGAACACTGAACTCCTAAGGAATGGACCGCCTTAGCGGAACTTCCAGGCCATTTGGGCCAATATAATAAGGCTGGGCCGGCGCTACTCGGCCACTTACGCCACTCCTAGTTCAGATGAAATCCATGACTCTGAAACGTAAAGCTTGTCCCCACTTTCCCCAAGTAGAAACTTGTTGATACGGCTCCACCAAGAAGTCGTATCTATTTGGAAAGGAGAACTCACCGATATTTCCCAGGCGATGCCTGTTAATGGATTAACTTGTTCCAAGAATTTTACTTCCCGAGTGTTGGGTAAGTAATCAATTCATTTATCAAAACAGCAACCTTGTTGCGAATATAAAACACACCACAGAGCCGGATCCCTCAGGTTTTGAGCGAGTATTTAAATCCCCTTCGAAAGGAGGATCTTAAAAAAAATGAGTTTTGGGATCCGCTACTTTTAAAAAAAATCATTTTGAAGACTCGCAAAATATTTTTAAGAATGTTTGGAGTGAAGCTGATTTAATGAAGTAAATCAGTCCCCAGAATATTTATAAAATGTCTGAATATTATTATTTAAATAATATTCCCATAAAGAATTATCTTTATAAAATAATTGAAGTAGAAGTATTAAAACTTATACTTGAAATGAATAGCAAATAATCAAAGATATACTTATACGAAGGTAATATCTTTATTTGAATAATCAAAAGTAAGTTTGATTATCGACACCTTATTCTTTAATACAATAAAGAATATTATTAAGTAATAAGCGGAGTCATAATACCTCGAATGAATACTATAAATAATATTCATAAAATAAAGGAGTCATACATCCTCAAATGAATATCCAAGTAATATTCAATAATAATATAAACTGAGTCATAAGCCCTCGAATGAATACTCAAATTAATATTCAATTAAGTAAAATAAAGGTATCGAATAAACCTTATTCGATCCATAGTTTTAAAAACTATATCCATATATATATAAATATATATATATATAATATACTCGGGAACATCGACTCCCGGTTTAGAAATATGTTCACCTTTTATCCCCTATACTAAGGGTATACGCAACTACTTGCTTATTTCTAGCATAGGTATTATGCAACTATAAGCATTGAAATCAACAGATAGATAACCAGATTACGAAACAGACATGCATATATACCATATCAGCATGCTCCAATATATCGCAAAATTTGCTAATAACAATCATGCACTATCACAAGATAATGCATATACATATATTTACATCACAACAACAGTATATCGGGTAGAAAACTTGCCTGAGCGACTGGGGGTTACGAATGGCTCGGGACGAGTCTGGTAACCTATAAACAACAAGTAAGTTGGAATTAAACCAAAGTCACTTGTAAATCTATACTCTAACCAACTCAGACTCTAACGCTCGTTTTGCGCTTACTGATTCTCTTAAGTCACTCGAGTACCCTCGGCTCCACCATTTTTAATAATTTAACCTTTACGAGTTTTAAGGCGATTCCTTCGCGAGTGTCTTACCAACTGCCTAACACACTTAACATAAATGTTTCATGCATTAATTAACCCTTTTTGGTCTTTAACCTATGTTTCAAAGTAAGGCGAGGGGAAAAGTTTCGTTCGCGAAACGCCGTTACTTGAAACGGTCGTTTCTCCTAAACCGTGCATCGGAATCGAACGAACTACATATCAAAACGAAGCTCGTAACATGAGCTATCTAAATATGGCAGTGGTCATAATCTAGCAGGGGGTTCTCGGGTCCTAATGTTATGCACAAAAACAGTCGAAAGAAAATCGGACGTTACGACGGCTATGTTTACGCGATTACCAATATTTATACCACTCCAATTCTTTACCAATTCACTACAAACCACCCAACCATCATCAATACATCAAACACAACTTATATCAAGGCAAAGTCAGTCCATAATATCAAGGTTTTCCAACTTATTCAACCACAAACATGATCTACTAATCCATAACTTAAGATTCATTAACCATTAACCAAGATTCATATCCAAAATCACCACAAATCCAACCCAACTATCTAACATACATGGATCTTGCTATACATACATGGATATTTCTATATAGACATTAATCCATCCATAAACTCATCAAAACTCAAAGTTCAAACTATAAGTTAAAGGTGAAAGTTGTTTATACCTCCTTGAAGCTTCCTAACACAACCCAAGAGCTTTGAATGCCTAAAAGAACCTTGATCCTTGCTTGTATAACCTTAATCTTTCATAAAAATCCAAGAAAACTAAAGTTATTTCTTGAAGGTTACTATTCACCATCTTCTTCCTTGATTTATAGAAAAAGATTGGCTTGGAATTAGAAGCTTAAACTTATAGGAAGTATGTAACTTAACTAGGAGAAGCTAGGATAATTACCTTGGAAAATAACAAGTGGAGGAGCTTGGACTTTCAAAATTTAAGAAAAGAACCCGAGAGCTTCATGAAGAAGAAGAAAATTTTGTGTTTTGCCTTGTCTTGATTTTTGGTTGGTTGATTTGGTTTTGTTTTTGATTTAGTAAATTACCTTCTTGCCCTTGGATTTGTGTGGTTATAAAGCCACCACACCTTCTCCTTCCCATGTCATGCTTATATCATCCACATGATGTCATCCTTCCTTCCTTGTCTTCTTTCTATTGGTTGGATGACATCACTCCCATTAATCCCTTTGATTAGCTTCCTAATCGTTTGCCTAATGACCGCTGATCTGTTGTACGGTTCGCTTAACTTTCGTTCTCGTTTATCGTTTGAAGGATCATACCCGGGATCTTATTACTTAGGTTCCCTTAACCTTTCTCAATACATTATATTCCTTTTTATGATCCTCTATTATAATCCTTTAATTTAAATCCTTTTTATCCTGTTACCTTATACTCAATTTTCTCCGTATCTTGTGGATTTCCGGGAAAAACCAAAGTGTTCGGAATTGGATTCTGACGATCTTTACATACACTTATATACTTCATAGAGTACTAATAATATCCCATAAGATCAATAACAGAACCCCTACATAGCGTGGCATGAAAAGTTTTCTCATTCAGCAAAAACACTATTCATAAGGGTTTCAAAATTTTCCAAAAATTGGGGTTATTACAAATGTTGACACTCGATGTACTGTCTGGTTCATGAGTGACTAACTTCCGTGATGTTTCTTCATGTCTTGACTTTGACACTTTGATTTTCTTCAGATTAAATCCTTGTAATTAATGATACTCTGACGAGATCTCTGTCACTTGATTAAATCCACGATCTTGATTTATATCACTGAGGCATGATCAACTTCTTGAACTTCTTCCAGTGAATTAACTCTTCAAGTCTGTAGATGAACCTTGTTTCTAAATCCTTTGACATATATTACTTTGCGAGATCTCTCTGACGGTCGATCCACTATTTACTTATTACATTCTTATTTGAGTTGAGTTGAATCCTCGTATATACAAATAGGCTATGACATATGACTTACAGACCATATAATGGTTAAGTTAGGCCAATGTGTGCCTTGGATCCAGTAGTTAGAGCAATGTTGTGTGCTTTGCTCGGGGTTAGTGCGTGACTGATCAGCAGCCTGACCTTGGTTTTTAAAATAAAAGTATAATGTCCAATTCTAAATCATAATCCACTGTTCACTTGATATCATAACCATATTCACTTGATGATCATTATTCTCATTTTTGTCATTGTGACTTGCTGAGCTAGTTAGCTCATTTGTGCAATATTGTTTCTGTTCTTTTCCAGTTAAGAAGGAACCGGTTGGTACCGAGGATCCCCAGTCCAGTGCGAGAGATAGGGGTTCAGGTTGATTGAGCTGAGCTAGTAGGCTTCTTTTGGGATAATTTAAGTCTGTAAAAGTTTGTAATAATGTTTAATACTCAGTTTGAGTTTGAATAGTTGGGATTTGAACGGTTTGTAATATAAGTAGATGTGTTTGGCTTGTGTGCATACTTTAACCGATTGCGATCCTTTGTAGTTGGTAAGTAGGGTCACTGCATATTATTATTATCTTTATTATTGTTATAAGCATGTTATAAATAAGGTGTGTGTGGACCCCAAACTTCTGACCCGGGTTTGGAGGGCGCCACAAATCCCCCACCGGTCATCACCCTGGCCGTATTAGGTCCTTGTGTTGGACTGCCACACGGCCTCTTACGCGTTGATGGACTGCCACCCAGACACTTACACTTTGATAGACCATACCCCGGCCTGTCGCTTATGCCGACTCAATTAGATGGACTTACTTCCCGAACGTTGGGCAAGTAATCAAATTCTTTTATCAAAACAGCAACCTCGTTGTGAATATAAAATACACCACAGAGTTGGATCCCTTAGATTTTTAAGCGAGTATTTAAATCCCCTTCGAAAGGAAGATCTTAAATTTGAAAACAAGTTTTGGGATCCGCTCTAGCCTTTAAAATCATTTTGAAGACTCGAAAATATTTTTGAAAGGGTTTGGAATAAGGATGATTCGATAGAATAAATCAATTCCAAGATAATCAAAGAATATCTGAATATTATGCTATAAATAATATTCCAATAACGAATAGTTTTTATCAAAGCAAATGAAGTAAAAGTTTTGAAAATAACTTTCTGAAAATATTTAAGGTAAGAATGATTGATGATATCAATCATTTCTCAAATACTTGGCGAATAACGAAACATTATTCTTTAAGAAAATAAAGATTATTATTTAATAAAATAAACGGAGTCAATAGTCCTTGAATGAATATTCAAAATAATATTCACTTATAATTTAAAACTATCGAATAAACATTATTCGATTAATAGTTTTGAAAACTATATATATATATATAATATACTCGGGAACATCGCCTCCCGGTTTAGAAAAATGTTAACATTTGGGTCCCCTATACTAAGGGTATACACAACTACTGCTTATCTCTAGCATAGGTATTATGCAGTTTATAAGCATTTGAATTGATAATAGAATATCAAGATTTCATAACATGCATATATATACCATATCAACATGCTCCAATATATCGCAAAATTTGCTAATAACAGTCATGCACTTATCTCAAGATAATGCATCAATATATTTACATCATAACAACAGTATAACAGGTAGAAAACTTGCCTGAGTGTTCCGGGGTAGACTTAAGATTAGAGTGGGTCCGGTAACCTATGAATAACAACATAAGCCGGAATTAAACCACGGTCGCTTAAGAAACTAGACTTTATCCACTTAGACCCTAATGTTCACTTTTGCGCTTAACGATTTACATAAGTCGCTCGAGTACCCTCGGTTCCACCATTTTTATAAAATTAACCGTTAAACGTTTTAAGGCGCTCTTTCGCGAGTACTTTACCAACTGCCTAATCCACCTTACATAATTGTTTCGTAATCCAATTAGTCTTTTAAGGGCCTTAAATAAGGTTTCAAAGTTAAGTGAGGGGTAATGATTCGCTCACGAAACGCCGTTACTTAAAACGGTCGTTTCTCCTAAACAGTACATCGGATCTAAGCGAACCACATACCAAAATGAAGCTTACGACACGATCTAGCTAAACATGGAAAAGTTACAGATTGGTCAGTGAGTTCACAGGTCCTAAAGCTAAGCACAAAAATAGTCTAAGGTAAATCGGGCATTACGACGGCTATGTTTACGAGATTCCCAAAATAATTACCACTCTAAATCCTCATTAATTCACCCACAACCACCAACTCAACAATATTCAACCATAATACTACAAACTCAGTCCCCAACTCCAAGTTTTATCAATTTATCCAACCAATCAAAGACCCAATATTCAAAACCAATACAAATCCACCAAAACTACTTATAATCAAAGATCAAGCCTTAATACTGATAATGTTTCAATAAAACTTAATGGAATCATAAAATCAAATCTACAGTTTGAAGTTTATACCTTCCTTAGATCCTAAAACCACTAACAAGAGATTGTAATCCTTAAGAGAGTCTTGATCTATATTTATCATGTTCAAACTTGCGAATAAGTTCAAGAAATGAGTTAGAATTTTTGAAAGAACTGTAAACATGAGGGTCTTGTGATGCTTATTTGGACGAGACTTGTGAACAAAAGTTGTAGGACATCTCAATACCTTTCCAACGAGGTATAGAACATAATATTTAAGTGAGTATTGAAGGAGATATGGCAGTTTGAAGTTGCTGGTATTATTTTGGCCGAGAGCAAAATGAAGAAATGGAGAAATGGAAATGCTTGGTTGAAAATTAACCTTTCAAAATATCTTTGATTTTGCTTTAATAAAGTGATGATCTCACCTTGATTACATCATCACAAGGACACTTGTTCAATCATTTTGGTTGGATGATGTCATCATCCTCTAATCCCTTTGATTAGTGCTTAATCTTTTTGGCTAATGACCGTTTATCTGTTATACGGTTCGCTTAACTTTCGTTCTCGTTCGTCGTTTGAGGGATCATATTCGGGATCTTATTACTTGGGTTCCCCTAAACCTTTCTTAATATTTTAAATTCCTTTTATGATCCTTTCTTACAATCCTTGAATTTAAATCCTTTTAATCATGTTACCTTATACTCAATTCTTTCGTTATCTGGTGGATTTTCGGGAAAAATCAAAGCATTCGAATCCGAATTCTGACAACCTTTACATACACTCATTTACTTTATGGAATATTAATACGATCTCACAATTTCCATAACAGTACTCCTATATAGTGTGGTATGATAATTTTCCTTAATCAGCATCATCAGCAAAAAGTTACTATTCATCAGGGTTTCAAAAATTTCCAAAAATTGGGGTTATTACACTTTTAGAGAAATCGGGCCTGAAAAAATGGTCCCCACCCTCCTCGGCATCCAAATATACATAAAACCATTCACTTTTCCAGGTGGGATACGAGTCAGGGTTAGTACCAGAGACAAAACATGAACGAGCAAGGGACCTATGAACTATTTTGACCCATCCTTGGTCGTCAGGGGCATTTACAAACTTGAATAAATATCAAAAGACACAAACGTTGGGCTCAAAGCCATGTTTACGAGATTGGGCCATATAATAATGAATAAAACGCCAATAATTAGGCGAGAGTTGGGTTGGACAGACACGGGCCTCAGCTAAAAGACGAAAAATAAAAGGATGCGGGGGAAGACGAAAGCCAGCATAAAAAAGTTTCTTTATATACACGAATGGCCCCAGGTTTTGGGTAACAAGCCATATCATTTGGGTCTGGGTCTCAGCCCTATAAGGAGCAGAAATTCCAAATAAATGAGCTACAACACCTACTTTCTCAGAATCATACTAAGAAGGATAATTATATGCATCTAAATGGAGCATGTTAGGAAATGCTTGACCAAACTCTGTTTTAAGATCCCTAAGAGAAATTACAAAAGCATGAACAAGGGATTTTATTACCTCGGTTAGCCTTGGAAGGACGAGGAACGGCCTGAGGAGGCTGAGAAAGGGAAGAGTCGGAATCTGCCATTAAAATTCTTCTGAAGGATGCTTGAAAACCCAGAAAGCTTTGAAGGTGGGGGAAGAAAATGAAGATTTAAACAAAGTCTTCAAGAGAACCTAGAAAACAGTGGAAGAAAACGGCTGTGTGTAAAGCCGAAAATCGCCTTGCGGTGGAAAAAGATGAGAGAAAGTTGCGGAGAAAAAAATGTATAGAGAGAGTTTTTTGTTAAAGTGAAGTGTGAAAAATGAACTCACCTCTCACTATTATATAGCCTTCTACAAGTGGAAGCTCAACCGGCTATAGTAGGTATTTGGGCCAAACAATTGGGTCTGCCAGTGATCAAGGGCAGAAAGCCCACGAAATTCAAAAATTTGGAATATCCTACTAAGTTCGAGAATATTCTAGAATGTTCCATACCAAAAAAACAAGGATATAAATTTTTTCCCAGATTTTGTGAATAATCATAAGGGAAAAATAGAGGGTTCAAACCACATCTAGGTGACACAATTCCTAGGCGTGGTTCAAACCATGTCTCTTAGGCGGGGGTAACCCACTGCTAGGATTTATTGAAGTATAGAGGATTAAAACCACATCTAGTAGATACAATTCCTAGATGTGGTTCAAACCATGTCTCCTAGGCGGGGGTAACCCCGGCCTAGGATCTATTGAAGCTATGAAAACCAAACCACGCCTAGGAGGCATGATTTCTAGGCGTGGTTCGCAAGTTATTTCCTAGGAGGGGGTGACCCACGTCAAGGAAGTACGGGAGTATAAAGCCCAACCACTCCTAGGAGGCATCATTCCTAGGCGTGGTTAATAAAGTGTCTCCTAGGCGGGGTTAACCCAGGCCTAGGAGGTATGGGAGCATAGGAAGTATAAAGCCCAACCACGCCTAGGAGGCATGATTCCTAGGCGTGCTTCACAAAGTGTCTTCTGGACAGGGTGACCCACGCCTAGGATGTATGAGAGAGTGGGAGCCAACAGCGCCTAAGAGACATGAATCCTAGACGTTGTTCACAAAGTGTCTCTCAGGCGGGGGTGACCCACGCCTAGGATGCATGATACCCTGCAGCCCATTTTCTGATTATTTAATAAATCTGAAAATGGGCTAAAATGAAAATAACTAAAACATCCCAAAAAATAGAGGAAAAAATCCCAAAAATTCAGGAAAATTAGAAACTATTTTTAAAAAAAAACTTATTGTTAAGCAAAATATTCCTGAACAATTGAGGAAAATACCTGTGAATACCAAGATATCCCAGAAAATTAAGGAAAAAACATGAAAAGTTTTAGAAGGTACCCAAAAATTCCCGGAAAATTAAGAAAGCCCATAGAGATGTATCCTAAAGGGAGAATCGTTGTAAATGTAGGTCGCTCCACACTTTACGATAAAAATGATAACCAGAAAAGGTATAAACCTTAACTTCTACGAAATCTTTACCGGGTTTTCGCAAAAGTTGGGGGGCAAATGATATGAGCCTGAAATTAGGATAGATATATAATTAATGTTGAATTAATCAGACACGATACGGTCCAGTAACGAAGCCCAATTAATGAGGCCCGAAGTATTGGTTATTTATTAATTTCGTAATTAATAGATAGGGAAGATTAACAGCTCATTAAATGAGTCCAATCAATGATACAATTATGTGAAGAGTAGTCTTCAAGGCACCTAAACCAATAAGGAATCTGCTTCCTTCATTCTAGGACTCCAAAGTTCATTCAAAGACGGAGACTTGCTCACCAAGTATCCTAACCCTAGTCCAATTCAAGTATATCCAACATCTATATAAAGGGTCTTACCCCATTAATCGGAACTACGTTTTGGCTTGATTCTCTAAATTCACAGAGATACGTAGACATCTTGTGAAGGCAGATTTAAGCTACGAAACATAAGTGCAGCCTTAAAAAGGCCTTGAGCCCTCGAACCCTAGCAATAAATACCGCAATAATTATAACCTAGTTTTTTACCCATAACATAGCTCTTGACATCCTTATGGTTGGATCATTCATAAATATTTAAAAAAAATTGAAAAAGAAATATGAGACTAAAAACTAATAAAAAGTAATGGTCAAACTACTGGTTGACTATTAAAATAGCAAAACAAATACAATTTTATTTTTCTAAAACTTTTATCATATCACTAAACTATATAGATCTTGATATCTTCATAGTTAGATCATTCATAAATAAATTACAAGTTATAATCCTAATTGTAATCCATACGTTGACCCTAAATCTTTAATCCCTAAATTACTTATCATTGTAGTATATAGTTATTTTGACAATTTAAGAATTTAAATTTTTATTTTCTTACTAAAACTTTCTAAAATATATATAATTATTTTAATTTAACAAACTTCTAATTCTTGTAATGCAAAGAATAAAAGAAATTTGAAAATTCTCTTACTGCATTAGGTTTTTGCAAAAAGTAAAATTTGCAATTTGTATAAATTTTATTATCTCCCATATAAATATTTTTCGAAATACTTACTAACCTTTAAATTATTTTTTTAAAAAAATTAAAATTTTGAAAATACTAAATATGACCGAATGCGGTCATATTAGATATATATAACTGATTTCTATTGAAATTATAAGGGCGGGATATTATCTCCCACTTTTGCACCAAATATTTTAAAAGTGCGGGAAATTTCCCGCCATTTCCAAATATCAAATTCGCCCGAAATCGGTGAACTTAGGACTGTCAAATAAATGTGTTGGCAGAATAATTCCCTTCATTTTTTTGATAAGGCTAAATTTGACCGCATTCGGTTAAATTTAGGAGCACGGCTAAATTTATATCCTAAATTTAACCGAATATGGTCGCATATAAATACGGTTGTATTTATTCGGTCAAATTTAATTTTGTCAAATTTAGTCCTAAATTTGATCGTGTAAATACGATTGTATATAAATATGATAGTATTCGGTTGAATTTAGTTGTACCCTTAAATTCAACGAAAGTGGTTTAGGGTATTGAGTTTTGACCCCGATTGTATTTGTGCAGCTGGATTTAGCCTTATTTTCTTAAAGCGGTTATTATTAATTATATTATTATAATTATTTGAGTTAATTATTTTATTAAATAACATAATTGATCAAAAATTAAACCGATTAAAGTTTTTAATTTGATTTTATATATAATGTAGCATATATATACAAACATTTTGCTTAAATTATTAATTTCATTCTAATTCATATCATCGCACAATCTACGCGCACATAGGATTTTGCATACAATTACGATGAGTTAAGTAGAATAGCAGGTGTTAAGCCATCATTTGATTAAACTCATTAAAATCAAGCTCTCCATCACCATCCATATCAAACACTTGGATCATGGTAACACACTCGTCATACGATTTAGGTTCCCCTAAACGACTCAACATTCTTTGCAAGCTTTTTGGTGTTATCCTTCCACAACCTTTCTCCATTTCAAACATCTCAAAAGCTGCCTTAATATCCTCATCCTCCTTGTTTATAATCTCATTTCCTTCGTCTTCTCCTTTCCTTGTCATCATCAGCCTCTTAAAATCTTGAAAATCGATCAAATTGTCTCCGTCGCTATCCATATCATCAATGACCCCTTGAGCTTCCTCATGAGAAATGTTCTCTCCAATGGAAGCAAAGTAAGATCTAAGTTCCAATGCAGAGATCTTGCCATCATTGTTGCCATCGAAACGACAAAAAACTTGGTTTAGAAAATCATCTCGTTTATTGCTAGTACTGAATTTTGGTGCAAGTGTAACATTTGGAGAAACGGGAGATCTAGGGGAGCTCAAATTACTTGAATTAGAGTACTTGGATGATTTAAAGCTATTTAGGCGTAGTTTTAGACTCTTATGAGAAAAACAACCAAAATGCTTTGGAACTACATCACTAGGTTCCATCAGGTTATTATCATATAATGGACTGTATGACGAGCTTTATAGTGTGAGTATATATAATAAAAAATAAAAAGATCGGAACAAAGAGAAACGGAATTTCAGTGAAATTGCCCGGTAGATGACGAATGACGATTGTGGAGTAATTTACGTTTGCTTCTTTTCCTGTTGAGGAAATTGCATGGCAATTTCGTGGGGGTCCCTAAATTGACTATGCATTATTGTTCTCCGTACTTTATTAATGAAATACAATAATTAATAATTATTATTAAAAAAAATGAAATAACTATTAGCAACAAAAAAAAACTCTCCCTCAAAAGCCAAAACTTTGAAAAGTAAAATTAAATGGGCAAAAGTGAATAAATTAATACAAAAAAAATAAATCCCCCAAACTCACCTCTAAAAAGAATAAGAATACATATATTTTCAAAAGTAGTGACTGAGCTTTGATAAAGAATATACTTCAGAATTAATAGATTAAGGTAATTTTTGGTATCATGTTTGAGAATAATGATCGTTCCTTTACTTCCACGATATTCCTCTTTTTAGCAAATTAAATATATAACCTCTACGTCCTGTTGAATTGAACACGAAATTTAAGAAAAATGATAAAATAATTGAGGAAAGTTAGAAAAGTGAGTAAAATAATGAGACCGATTAATATTATATGTATAAAAGGGGTATAATGAGAGAAGAAGTGGATATAATTATTTTAAAAATTATAAAAACTTTACTATTTTTTGAAAATTTTTGAAATGTAAACAATTGGAAGGGATATCTCAAAAAGTAAAATTTAAACAAATGAGAGAGGCAGAGGGAGTATAATTTAATTAAAAAAATAAAAAGTGAATAAAATGATGAGATTAATTAATATTTAATGTATAAAATAAGTACAGTGGATGAAAATAAATGTAATTAATTTTTATAATATAAAATTTTACTATTTCTTTTTTTAAGGACAAATGTGTTAATTCAATAATAAAAGGGCATACGGTATCTATACCAATGATTTTGTTGAACAAACAGTAAATTGTAATCGACTATTCTTTTGAAGAGACAATTAAATGATATTTTGAAGATAGTGAATATTCAAATACAAGAACCAACTTCATACATTCTCGTTGAATTAATGGTACCATCTTCGTCATGCCTCGATGAAGTTATTGTTTGAGTTATCGACCAGAACTGCGATTCCATACAAAATTTCATCAACAAATAAAGACCCCCGCTTAGAATTAAGAAGCGAAAAACAAACCTCTCCCCAAGAATAGAAAACAACCTGAAAATACAAGTCAAAAACCGAAATAAAAATAAACCAAAATAAATTAAATTTAAAAAAAAACTTAGATTTGACAGTCGGAACAACAAAATAGGCGTTTAACTCTAGACTCCAATAAGTCCATTTTGAATCGAAGAAAAAAGTCAACCGAAAATCCAGATGATTTAGCTATAAAAAAACAAATCAAATCTAATTAAAAGGATATAATTTTTTTTTCTATGTAAAAATTTATTAAAAGAAACAAATTAAAGGATTTGGGACTTTTTATCGAATATATTTATTCGTGGAAGCCCCGATGACTTTGAATTTAAGAGACTGGCGACTCTAGAGAGAAAGAGGGAGACGGCTCTGTTGAGTAACCAGCTCATCTAAAATCTTAAGGTGTTAGAGTAAGGTCCCAATAGGATCATATATTTAACACTTTCTCTCACTCGAAAGCCTATTTATGGGTCGAAGAGTGGAACACCGGCACCCATCTTTGGGGTATTAATTGTCTTTAGTGTACACAATAAATTGTGAGAATGTTGGGAGTGGTTGAGAATCAAACTTTAGTTCTCCCGCCAGTTTAACTCTGATAACATGTTCAGTAACCATCTCATTTAAAATTTTAAAGTGTTAAAGTAAGACCCAAATAGGCTCTAGGTTTTAGAGATATTAATATGATTTCTGAGCTCAATAAATTTTTTATTATTTCTGAAATGTATATAATTGAAAAAGACGTTGAAAGAAAAAACTTTTTAAAAATAAACGGGACAAGAGAGTACAAACTAGCTGCTGGTCAGGTTACAAATTAACATGGGACACATATTACATATTTATTCTAACATTTCCTGTTTTTCAAAAAGTTGACACCTTAATATATATATTATTAAAATGAAATTCTGACTCCATGATCTTGGATTGGTAGGCGGATCGATAGGTTCAAAATTCTCGTATAAATATTTTGTGTATTTTTATATTTTTGTATATCAAATTTTAAATCTGAACTCGAGCCTAATTTATATTCTTGTATCAATTTAATGATATTAATCAGAAATTAATATATTCGTATATAATCATTTTAGGACACTGAAATATATGAATTACATACAAAAAAGTTAATTAATTAGAGGCGGGATATAAAAAAGAAGATCTCCCAAATAAGAGGAAAATGAAAGTATAGCGTAAAACCTTAGATCTCCGATTTCCAAAATGCCAAGTTAAGGAAAAATATAATATATTTTCGTATTTAGATATGTTGTATAAAATAAGTAGTCTACACTTGGTATTTAGTACTCCATCCGTCCTTCTCAATTGTTATCGTTTTTAAAAGAGTGCCCGACACACATTTTAGGAAAATTTTAAAAAAATGTTATAGAACTATACTTTATATTCATCTTAAAATGCGTGTCGCACACTCTCTCAGAAACGATAACAATTGGGTGGGACTGAGAGAGTATATATAAATATAAATATATATACATATAGGAATATCTATTATTTGTCCATGAAAACACAATAAGCGCCGAAAATTATAAATTCAAGTAATTTTACTACTAATAGTGCTGGACCCCTTGCATATATAAAAAATACACTAATCAAAATGGCCATAATTTATAAATTTTAACATGCACATGGTAGAAAAACTGTGTATTTATTATGTGTCGTTTATCTATATCTAAAATCTTAACCTGGCACTAATTATATTTGTAAATTTTCATTTTCGTGCATTTTCGTGTTCGTGTACCAAATTTTCGAAACTATTAATTATTCATTTCGTTTCATTTCGTGTTCACGTGTCGTATACCGAATTGTGAAATCTAGTTTTATTAGATCAGGAAGAGCATATATTGACACGCAAACGCAAACGATATGCAAGCCCAACAGCCCATCACGTACCCGCTTATAGCTAGACTTGACAATTTTGATACACGACATGTGAACATAGAACAAAACAACACGAATAATTAGCTTTTGGGTTCGAAAGTATGGTACACGAACACGGAAAAATACGAATATATTAGTGTCGGGTTTAGTTTTCTGAAATAGGTACAGGACACGAAACGAAAGTATGAGAAATAAATAAATATATTATTAATTTTTATTTTTTTAATCTTTATAATATATATATATATATCCTATTCTAATACTAAATAACATTTTATAAATATTCCATTTTTAAAATTTATGGATTCGGAATTTAGTTATTAAATATCCTAGAAAATATAACTATCTAGTGTATTTTCTACCAATTAATTTTTTTCATATAATAAGTGTATTTCAGTGTATCAAACAGGTATAGCTGAATTTATTAGTTACGGATTAGTGCAAATCAAATAATAAATGAATATAAATTCGGATCCGGTAAAAGTTTATTATTTTAATACAAAAACACTAAAATATACGAAATAAATGTACACGTACACGACTCATCGTCAGGTTTACTTATAATTAAGACTGAGGCCCTGTATATAATAATACTAACTTAAAACCCGTGCGATGCACGGTCTCCACAGATTTTTTTTTAATATTATATAATTTTAAAAAAATATTTAAATTCAATTCTTAATTTTGTTCATTTAAAATTTTAAATGATATGATTTCATGGTAATTATATAAGTAAACGTATATGTTAATAACTTTTTAAAATATTTAAACTTATTCAAAGCGATAACATTGGTAAGGGAAAAATATTATTATAATGAAATTATTATTTTATTGAGGGTAAAAATATAACGTCTCCATTATGTTGGTACCTTAAAAAACTATTATTTTAGCATGTTGATTACTTAATCGATTAAGTATAACTCTATAGAAAAATATTTGAAAAGGGCGATATTACTGATTGAACGATATAGTTTTATTGATAATTCTAAGTGTATTTAAAAAAAATATGTTTTAAATAAAATTTGATATTTTATTTCACATGGATAGGATACGAATTATACTTAGTCTAGTATTAATTTGATTTATCTCGGATCAGTGATTTACATTATTTTATTTTAGCCCGATGCCTAATACACCGATAAAATCAAACTAATTATTTTTAGTTTAATATTTTTTTTAAAATTTTGGATCATTAACATAATTTTGTTTTAGACTAAATAATTAGTATATATGTTTTTTTGTTGGTCGAATTGTATTTTTATTTTAATTTTGTATTAGTCAGAATCAATTGTATAATGTATTTATTTATCCAGGTTCATTTATATAATTTTTTTAGGAGAATTGATAATATTATAATTTTATCTTAACCCGAGTCACATTATATATCAACCAAATCTTAAGAATTATATTTAGTTTTTTTAAATTTAATTTTAGTCTGAAGTAACAAATTAGAATGATATAGAACTCAATATAAATTAAAATTTAAATTGGTAGAAGAAGTTGAATTTAATATAAATTATAGTGATATAGAGTTCGATATAAAATAGAATTGAAATTGGTAAAATGATAGAGGAAGTTGACTTCAATATCAATTATAATTAGAATTGATCGACCCAATAATTAGAATTAGAATAATTAAATAAGGGCAATTAAGTAATTTCAGTAAATACCGACCGATTGACTACTAAACTTTTAATATTTCGTCTATTATAATACAGTATAGATATTATTGTTTGTGAAAGCATTGCAAGCTTTTTCTTTCGTATAAAGATAAAGGTTGGACAAGGAAACTTCGCCTGCATTGGTTTTAAGCTAATGTACAAACGCACGATCAAGAGAATGCCAGTGTGGCAAGCAATCTTGATGAAAGGGGCAAACAGGAAGCCGCTTCATATACAACTCTGTGAAGGAAGGGACAAGAGACTAAATTTTATCATCATCGTTAAAAACGAGGAGTATTTCTACGACGACAGCAATGGTGGCTGCCGTCCAACTGACGCTGCAATCCTGGATCCAGGATACACTTTTAGAGTTGAACGGCGGTTATACATTAAAACAAGTCCAACAGCTCCCTTAAACATACTATTAACTCTAAATTGAAAAAATATCATAAAAAATTGCACTTCATCAGTGTCTTAGTGGTTACTTATACATGTCTTATCTTTAAGAAATCAGAAGTCAGCCCTTATTTCATTTTATCAATAAAAAATTGGGTTTTCTCTCTTTTTTTAGTTCTTTTCTCTCTGTTTCTTTCATACATTATTCAAATTTATCATTATTATTATAATAAGGAAGATAAAAATTATTGTTGGAGTTCAAAATCAAAATCATGTGTCAAAACACTAAGAGTTAATATTTTATACCCACTCCGTCCCGGCAGGTTCTTAACATTTGAAATGAATAGTCCGACACGGATTTTAAGACTCTTATTTAGTATAATTCCATAACTTATTTTTAAGATTTTATTTTTTTGAATAAAAATTTAATGTTTGAACTTTTATTCAGAAAAAGAAAATTTTAAAAATAAGTTATGAAACTATACTAAATAAGAGTCTTAAAATGTGTGCCGAACTTTCAATTTAAAACGTTAAGAACCTAGTAGGACGGAGGGAGTAATATTTATAAGGAATCTATTAAGAGAATGTTGGACTTGCTCTTACATCCGGCTCCGCTTATGTAACTTAAGTAAAATCTATACTATACTATAATAATCGGAATGCGTTATAATTTGGTGTGCCTTTATTTGGTTAGTTTGATTATCCTCATTTATAATTGTTGGATCGTTTTAGTTAAGTGATTAAAATTGTTATATTCAAATACTAAAACAATACATAGTACTCCAACTCCCAGGTTCGAACCCCGCTACAACAAATATTTATAATATTATTTATACACTATTAAAACTCTCAGTTCGAACCACGCAACATCAAATATATATTATTTATACGCTACCCAAGATTCAAGTTCGAATCCCGCCAACAACAAATATTTATATTATTATTTATAAATATAATAATAGGGTAATGATAAAAAAAAAATTATTATAATTTTAAATAATATATAAATATTAATGAATACTTGTGCATCGCACGGGTTGTAAAGCTAGTATACAATAATGCTTAATGCTTGCAAAATGAATATTATCAACATAATTTCGTTGGAAGGACCGAAAGAGATAAACACATGGATGGTTAAAATATCCAGTTAGGGGATTTATGAAAATAAAATGTGCCTAATTAAAAATTATGCAAGAAATTGCGTGCGATTTAATTTGGGTAAATTAACTATTTCGTCGATGTAATCATTTTAGTCACTAGTAACTTACAACTGAGTCACTAAATTTAAAAAAAAATCAAATCTATCAATAATATATATAATAGAGTAAATAGGGGGTTGAAATAGACATCTTATTCCACTTAAAATTATTAAATTACCCATCATTATTAAATACAAATAAACGCCAAATTTAATACCATCTATTAAGTCATTATTATTTCTTATTAATAAATACCAATAATTGTCATATTTAAAACATATGTTAAATAAAACTAACTCAATTATATTAATAATTATATATATATATATATTACTCCCTCCGTCCCCACCAATTATTTACATTTAGTTTGGGTACGGAGGTTAAAAAATATGTATAAAGTAGTGAAAAAGAGAAAGAAAAGTGAGTGAAGTAGTGAGACCCATTGATTTTTAATGTATAAAAAGGAAATAGTGGAGTAAAAGTAGTGTGAAAAGGGAAAAAAGTGGGAAAGTGGCGGGACCCATTTATTATTTTTGGTAAGTTTTGAAATGTAAAGAATTGGATGGGACATTCCAAAAAGAAAAGTGTAAATAAATGGTTGGGACAGAGGGAGTACCATTTATTATTGAACATTAAATATATTTATTTTCAACTAATTAATTTAATATGTTAGATAATCTGAAAACGACAATGTCACTGTATCAAGTATTAAACTCAAGAATTGTAAGAGATATTCCTTTTTATACTAATAAAAGAGTGGGTTATGAGGGGTTTTATAAGAAAGTTGAGATTCTTATTATATGGCCAAATCGAATGTAAACTAATATTGGTTTAAATGTTTTGAATATATATGATAAAATATTAAAATATCAAGTTAATTGCGGCTACAACAACGTTTTACAATAGTAAGATGAATCATATTTCTTATATTAACTAGTTTAAAGATTTTTTCCAGAGGTATAAATAAAAGATTTATAAAATTACTGCATTGTTACAAAACCGGCAATTTCGTTGATAAATCGCTGGAAGACAACCTAACGATATTATAGAGCAAAATCGGAGCATAAAATATTTTTTGCTATTTTCGGTCAAACTTAGCAGTTTTTCGGTCAAAATTCGATGAATGAAGCACATGATTTGAGGCTCTGCAGAGAAGAAAAAGAAATATACTCAACCTTGAGTTGATGAAGAACGGCGATTTTAAATGAAGAAACCAGACGACCGCCGATTGGAAATCAGAAAGATAAGGGAAGAAGACAACAAGAATGAAGAGAGATGCGTAAAGATGATTAAGACTCTTATTATTTTAATGAATAATGTCCACAAAACAATGTTATAACTTGGTATGGATGTACAAATGACAACATGGCAATTTTACACATCTCAAGTATAATTATTTTACTTAAATATTTTGAAAATATATAATAATATGTCCGATTTTATTCCGATTTAAGATTCCGAAAAATTTCCGACTTTTGATAAATCACAGATTGGCAGTTCAACCGATTTATTCCAATCTTCAATATTTATAACCATGAAATACTAACATAATTATTAATATATTTATCATAGAAAATGAAGTATATTGGAAAATGTATTCATATTGTCAATTGTACAATATTATATATAATATGTCGGCTTTCATATTCAATCATTACATTTTCTACTGAGAAAAGTAAGATTTATTTCATATTCATATATCACTAATTATACCGTGTAAACATCTGTAGTAACTCTTTAATTAACTCCATTTCTTTTCATTCTTATGAATTGTCTCTTATGAGTTACAATTATTTTTATGAGAAATATTATGTGCTTTCATTTGCATAATATTTTGATCGTACCTCGATTTTATTGACGCACATTCAATTTATTTTGAGAAAAAATACATTAATTACGTCATCGATCTCAATTTCGTAAAAAGAGTTATTTAGTTAATCGATCCATCAGAAAGGAACATGAATATATCGTCAATAATTACAGTCAAAATAACATCAATTCACGTAATATACAACATACCTGTGTATTGCACGAGCTATAGAGCTACTTATAATTAACTTGCAATATTAAAGTTTAAAATATTTGCACAGCTGTTAAAAATCTGTTGACTTTTAACGTAAATCGTTAAGTTGCGTTGACTTCCAATTATTATCAGAAAATTGAATTGAAAAACATGATATTTTTAAATGTTTTTTCACTTTTATCGATTTATTAGCTAACTGTAACGCCCCCAAATTCGGGGTCAGGAATCTGGGTCGCCACGCAATCCTTCAATCAGGTGTAACCTGCATTAACTCAATAATCCAATAATTCCATATCACAGACCCCCAATCTTACACACTCACAAGTTATAGCCTTAGAAACGACGTACAACAAGTATCATCTGTTATTAAAACTCAAATGTACTTTACAGGATCTCAAACAATTATTCATAACCTCAACATGAAGTTACAATAATTACGACTGATATCTTATACCTATCTGATACTTTGGCCCACCTGAGACAATGCTGCCAGGGATTCTTCCCATGACTGCAAGCGACTAAGTCCCACGCCGGCATACTGGTTATCTGTTGTGTTGTGTCATTTAAAAAAAAGCAAGAGTGAACTATAATGCCCAGCATAATAATGTACAGTATGAAATGACTATATGATAAACTCAAGTAAAACGTCATATATGATAAATACGTTTTCTTCAAAAATAGTTCTCCTTGGTGATACATACCTTCTTATGAAAACAATTCTTTAATGGATTATTTTCCTGCGAATACCTTAATGGTAAACCCAACACCTAGGCTTGGGTTACGGTATTGCATCACAATTCCAATTGAAAGAATAGGAAATTCGTTGGAGCCACCGCATACGATGATCAGTCGTACTACGATAAAAGCAACCTTTTCTACTAGTAGAAGGACGACACCTTCGTATCCCGGTTATCACCCTTGCCGCATACGGGCTATGTGTCCTCATTTCGGGTATACACACTTCGCAGGTCCTTAGGTACATATTGTACCGTCTCCTACGGTGCCAATAGTCTATCCAATACACGAAGTACTTGGATCCTACCGTGTTAGATATATTTGTGATGTCATGTCTAATAATGATTTGTGTTTAGTTTTCAGATCTTAACTAACAGGACAAATCAGGACTTAACTGGAAATCAGTACTTATACTGAAGTCAGAACTTAAGATATCAGAACTTAAGTTATCAGAACTTAAGTTATCAGAAGATATTCATCAGAAGATAATATCAGGACTTAAGAAGACATTCAGATAAGGAAGGCGGCTAATTGAAAGGAAAGAATATCAAGACTAAAACAAGAAGAGATATGCATGGAGAAGAATTCTATGAAGAATAGAAGACTTGGAGGAAAAGATAACTAATTGATATATTTTAGGATACAAAATCATATTCGATATCAATTAGAGATTATCTTGTAACCGTGTTCTATATAAACACAGACATAGGGTTTACACTATATGTGTTATCATTATCGAGAATATTATTCATTATAACCCTAGCAGCTCTTAGTGATATTGTTCATCACTGAGAGAGAACAGTTCCATTGCCATACTGTTTTATTAATAAGATTATTCTTTGTTACATACTTATGTTCTTAATTCAATTTGATTGTATTATACATTGTATTCAACACCCTTCTACAGTGTGTGTGACCTAACAAGTGGTATCAGAGCCTATCTGTTAACACATATATAGTAAAGATCCAAAACAATCATGTCTAAAGAAGAACAAACTCCAACCAAGCCCACCAAAACTGAAGAAACTCCAAAGACTCAAATCCACATTCGATATGAGACTATTAGGGTTCCCATGCTGAGACCTTCTGAGTATCCCATATGGAAAGTGAGGATGACTATGTTTCTGGAAGCTACAGATCCAGGATACCTTGACAGAATTAAAGAAGGACCACATAAGCCAACCAAGCTCTATGTTGTAGTTGCAGATCAGCCAGCAAAGATCGTACCAAAGGAGAAAAGTGAGTATACAGCTGAAGATATCTCATCTATTGCCAAGGATGCAAAGGTAAGGCATTTGATGTATAGTGCCATTGATAATGTCATGTCAAATAGGGTAATTAACTGCAAGACTGCAAAGGAGATATGGGATGCCTTAGAGACAAGATGCCAGGGAACTGATGTAATTAAGAAAAACAGGAGAACTATACTCACTCAAAAGTATGAGCACTTTGACTCAAAACCTGATGAGTCATTAACTGGTTTATATGACAGATTTGTCAAACTCTTGAATGATCTGTCACTAGTGGATAAGGAATATGATCTTGAAGATTCTAATCTTAAATTCCTTTTAGCTCTTCCTGAAAGTTGGGATTTGAAGGAAACTACTATAAGAGACAATTATGCTCTTGATGAAACTACTCTTGATGAAATTTATGGTATGCTCAAAACTCATGAACTCGAGATGGATTAAAGAAGCAAGAGACATGGGAAAAAGTCGAGGACAGTTGCTCTTGAGGCTGAGAAGGAATCCCCCAAAGTGGTCGTCTCAAAGAAAGACAAAGGAAAGGCTCTCATCATAAAGTCTGATTCAGATTCATCAAGTTCTGATGATGATGATGATGATGAGAATTCAGAAACTGAAAGTGTTAGGTATATTTGATAATGTCATGACTAATATAATTTATGTTTAGTTTTCAGATCTTACTCAAACAGGATAAATCAGTACTTAACTGAAATCAGTACTTATACTGAAGTCAGAACTTAAGTCATCAGTACTTAAGGTTCAGGAGATATTTATCAGGAGATAATATCAGGACTTAAAGGAAACGTTCAGATAAGGAAGGCAGCTGATTAAAGGAAGAGAAGATCGAGACAAACGTAAGAAGAGATATGCATGAAGAAGGAATTCTATGAAGAATAGAATACTTGGAAGAAAAGATATCTGATTGATATATTTTAGGAAGCAGAATTATATTCCATATCAATTAGCGATTATCTTGTAACTATATAGTATATAAACACAGACATAGGGTTTATACTATAAGTGTTATCATTATCAAAAATATTATTCATTGTAACCCTAGCAGCTCTCGTGATATTGGTTCATCACTGAGAGAGAACAGTTCCATACTGTAACAGATTTTATTGCTTTGAATAAAGTCTGTTTTCTGTTACTTGTGTTATTAGAATTCGATTTGATTGTGCTATACACTGTATTCACCCCCCTCTACAGTGTGTGGCCTAACAAGTGGTATCAGAGCCTATCTGTTAACACACAAATAGTTTAAGATCCAAAAATAGTCATGTCTGAAGTAGAAACTCCAACTAAGCTCACCAAAACTGAAGAACCTCCAAAGACACAAATCCATAGTCGATATGAGACTATTAGAGTTCCCATTCTGAAGCCATCTGAATATCCCGTATGGAAGGTGAGGATGACCATGTTTCTGGAAGCAACTGATTCAAAATATCTTGACAGAATCAATGAAGGGCCTCACAAACCAACCAAGCTCGCTGTTGCAGTTGCAGGTGAAGCAGCAAAGTCAGTACCAAAGGAGAAGAGTGACTACACTGTTGAAGATATCGCTTCAATTGCTAAGGAGGCTAAGGTAAGACACTTACTGCATAGTGCCATTGATAATGTAATGTCAAATAGGGTAATTAACTGCAAGACTACAAATGAGATATGGGATGCCTTGGAAACAAGGTGTCAGGGAACTGACTCGATTAAGAAGAACAGGAAGACAATACTTACTCAAGAGTATGAACACTTTGACTCAAAGGCTAATGAGTCATTGACTGATTTATATGATAGATTTGTCAAACTCTTGAACGATTTTTCACTGGTTGATAAGGAGTATGATCTTGAAGATTTAAACCTTAAATTCCTGTTAGCTCTTCCTGAAAGCTGGGATTTGAAGGCAACAACTATAAGAGACAACTATAATCTTGATGAAACAACTCTTGATGAAATCTATGGGATGCTCAAGACTCATGAACTTGAGATGGAACAAAGAAGCAAGAGGAAAGGAGGAAAGTCAAGGAAAGTTGCTCTTAAGGCTGAATAAGAATCCCCCAAGGCAGCTACCTCAAGGAAAGGCAAGGGTAAAGCTCTCTTCACAAAGTCTGATACTGAGTCATCAAGTTCTGATAGTGATGATAACTCAGAAACTGAAAGCTTGCCTGAGACGGATGCTGAAGAAGAGATGATGAAGCTGTATGCTCTTATGGTGAAAGGAATCACGAAGATTGCATACAGGAAGTTCAGGAAGGGCAAGAAGTTTTCCAGGAGAGGTGCAAGTTCTGATAAGAAGAATTTCAGAAAATCTGAAGGCAGAGGAGGAAAGTCTGACAGAGGAGATTATACAAATGCCAAATGCTACAACTGTGGTGAAAAAGGCCACATATCTCCTGATTACAAGAAAGTGAAAAGTGACAAAGGCAAGGCTCTTGTTACAAAGAAGAAAAACTGGACAGACACCTCAGATTCTGAAAGTGAGGAGAACTATGCCTTGATGGCAAATGCTGATATGGCAAATGCTGAAAGCAGTACTGAAGCTGCTGAGTTAAAGGTACCTCAAACTACTTATGTCTTTCATACTGATGATATTAATGAGTTGAGAAGATATCTTAAAACCATGTTCATTAGCTATAGAGACCAAACTTTAACATGTGAAAGATTAACTTCTGAAAATCTTGCTTGTAAAAAGAGGAATGATTATTTAGAAAAAGAGTTAGTCATGTTCCATCAAACTCAGAAAGATAGAGATGATGCTTTCTATGTTAGAGATGAAGTACTTAAAATGAATGAATCTCTAAAAGCTGAGTTAGAAAAGGAAAGAGAGATTATCAGGACTTGGACTAACTCTGGCAGAACAACTCAAAATTTGACTAGTAGTGAAAACTGGAAAGAGGGCTTAGGTTATGGAGATGATAAGAATGATAAAGGAACTGTAGATATTAAGCCTATAGTTGTTAAAAAAAAGCCAAAGTTAAAACCTGTTAAGTTTGTAGTTGTAAAGTCTGATACTGAGAAATCAGAAGTTAAAAAGGAATTAACTTCTGACAAACTAAAATAGGAAAAGACAACTGAAGTAAACGTAGGCTTAATGACAAAGAAGCAGCTTAAGCATAAACTGAAAGTTGTTAAGAATGCAAACAAGGTAAAATCACATAGGAAAAATAGGAATGGAAAGGAAGGTGTGAATAAAAGCAATAATTATAAGCCTGTTTCTGATGCTCCTAGAAAAACGTGTCATAACTGTGGAAGTTCTAACCATCTGGCTTCTTTTTGCAGGAAGAATAAGAACATAAACTCCTTACCTTCAAAGTCAGGAGTTAAGAGTCAATCTGTTAGATATAAGCCACAAAGTCCTTATTTTCATTTTGGTAGTTTATGGCATTCCATTTATACTTGTAAGGAATATCATAGTTTGTACTATGATTATTATCAAATAAAACCTTCTTTAAAGAAAGTTAGCATTGTTCCTTCTAGTGTAAGTTCTGATCAAAGTCTGATAGTGTAAACTTTGATAAGAAAAATGTTAACATAAACTCTGATGCTAAATCCGCTGCAAATGTTAACAAACTTAATAAGGTCAAAGGATCCAAGCAAGTCTGGGTCCTTAAAACTAATCATTAGTGGTCTTTGTGATTGCAGGGCAACAGGAAAAACATCCTAGTTCTGGACAGTGGATGTTCAGGACATATGACTGGAAATAAAGCCCTGCTATCAGACTTTGTGGAGAAGGCTGGCCCAAGTGTTTCTTATGGAGATGGCAACATTGGAAAAACATTGGGATATGGCAATATCAATCTTGGGAATGTCATCATTAAAAAATTAGCTCTGGTTTCAGGACTTAAACACAATCTGCTGAGTGTTAGTCAAATTTGTGACAGAGGTTCTCATGTGGATTTCTTTGAAGAACACTGTGAAGTTGTAAGTAAATCTACAGGCAAAGTTGTTCTGCAAGGATACAGGCGTGGTAATATTTATGAAGCCAAGCTTTCAACAAGTACTGATGGTTCTGGAATCTGTCTGGTGAGTAGAGCATCAATTGAAGAAAGCTGGAATTGGCACAAGAAACTCTCTCATTTAAATTTCAACAATATAAATGAACTAATCAAGAAAGATCTTGTGAGAGAACTGCCAAAGTCAGTATTTGCTCCTGATGGCCTTTGTGATTCTTGTTAGAAGGCTAAATAAAGGAAATCTTCATTCAAGAGCAAGACTGAATCATCAATTCTTGAGCCTTATCACCTACTACATGTTGATTTATTTGGTCCGGTGAATGTCATGTCTATTACAAAGAAGAAATATGCTATGGTCATAGTGGATGAGTTCACCAGATACACATGGGTGTATTTCTTGCACACTAAAAGTGAAACTCCATCTATCTTGATTGATCATGTCAAGCAACTGGATAAATTGGTCAAAGATTCTGTGAAGATAATAAGAAGTGATAATGGCACTGAGTTCAAGAATTTGATCATGGAAGAGTTCAGCAAAGACCATGGAATTAAGCAGGAATTCTCTGCTCCTAGAACTCCACAGCAAAATGGAGTTGTTGAAAGAAAGAATAGAACTCTCATTGAAGTTGCACGTACTATGCTTGATGAAGCAAAGCTTCCAACCTACTTCTGGGCTGAAGCTGTGCAGACTGCTTGTTTTACTCAGAATGCAACACTTATCAACAAGCATGGAAAGACACCATATGAGATGGTGAAGAAAAAGAAGCCAAATCTGAAGTATTTTCATGTATTTGGATGCAAGTGTTTTGTTCTTAAGACTCATCCTGAACAGCTATCCAAATTTGACTTAAAAGCTGATGAAGGAATTTTCGTTGGATATCCACTTTCCACAAAAGCCTTCAGAGTCTATAATTTAAGAACAAAGGTTGTCATGGAATCTATCAATGTCTCTTTTGATGATAAGAAGATTACTGGACTTGAAGATTTCAATGATCATGATCAGCTGAGATTCGAAAATGAAGACTCAAATTCTGATACTGAAAATCCTGAAAGTCTAAATCCTGATAATGCAATCTCTGATGGATTAAACTCTGATATTATTGAAACTGTGGTGACTACATCAAAGGAAGATGCACCTGTGCAGGGGGAGCATACTGAAGATATATCCACATCTCAAGAAGCATCAGAACATACAACTGGCTCCTCAAGTTCTGATTTATCAAGTTCTGATAAGCCAAGTTCTGATAGTTCTAAAAACTTAAATTGTGAAGGATCCAACTCAGAGAGCATAGTTTCAGGGGGAGCATCAGAAAATGTTGATGAAGATAGCATGGATCATGGGGGAGCATCCAGTTCTAGAGAAAACCTTCCATCTGCAAGAAAGTGGACTAAATTACAAACACCTGACTTAATTATTGGAAATCCTGATGCAGGTATCAGAACTAGAAAATCTACTTCAAGTGAATGTCTTTACAATTCTTTTCTTTCTCAGACTGAACCAAAGAAAGTGGAAGAAGCTCTTCAAGATGCTGATTGGGTGCAAGCAATGCAGGAAGAGTTAAATGAATTTGAAAGAAACAAAGTCTGGACCCTAGTACCAAGACCAAAGAACAGATCTGTTGTTGGTACAAAGTGGGTGTTCGGAAACAAAACTGATAGTGATGGCATAATTACAAGGAATAAAGCAAGGTTGGTTGCAAAAGGATATTCTCAACAGGAGGGAATTGATTATGATGAAACATTTGCACCAGTTGCTAGATTGGAAGCCATAAGGATATTTTTGGCTTATGCTGCTCACAAAAAGTTTACTGTCTTTCAAATGGATGTGAAAAGTGCTTTTCTCAATGGAGAATTGGAAGATGAAGTATATGTTGAACAACCTCCGGGCTTTGTAGATTCTAAATATCCAGATCATGTCTACAGGCTTGATAAAGCACTTTATTGCCTTAAGCAAGCTCCTAGAGCATGGTATGAGACTTTAGCTCAGTTTCTTCTGGAAAGTGGATTTAACAGAGGAACTATAGTCAAAACACTGTTCTACCTCAACCATGGAAAAGACTTACTTCTGGTTCAGATATATGTTGATGATATCATCTTTGGTTCTACAAATGACAGACTTTGCAAGAAGTTTGCCAAACTGATTCAGTCAAGATATCAAATGAGTATGATGGGGGAACTTAGCTATTTTCTGGGCCTTCAAGTCAAGCAGAATGAAGAAGGCACTTTTATTTGTCAAACCAAGTACACCAGAAACTTGCTGAAGAAATTTGGAATGCAAGATTGTTCAAGTGCATCCACTCCCATGGCCATTGCAACAAAACTGGATAAGAATACTGGTAAATCTGTAGATATTACTGATTACAGAGGTATGATTGGCTCTCTACTCTATCTAACTGCTAGTAGACCTGATATCATGTATGCTACCTGTCTTTGTGCAAGATTTCAAGCAGATCCAAGAGAACCTCACTTAACAGCTGTGAAAAGAATCTTCAAGTATCTTAAGGGAACAGCTAATCTGGGATTGTGGTATCCAAGAGAATCAGATTTTAAACTAATAGGTTACTCATATGCAGATTTTGCAGGTTGCAAAATTGACAGGTAGAGCACAAGTGGAAGCTGCCAATTTCTTGGAGGCAGATTGGTTTCTTGGTTTAGCAAGAAACAAAAGTCAATTTCCACATCAACTGCAGAAGCAGAATACATTGCTGCAGAAAGCTGTTGTGCACAGATTCTTTGGATGAAGAATCAGTTACTGGATTATGGGTTAACATATTTTAAAATCCCTATTTACTGTGATAATCAAAGTGCTATTGCTATGACAGGTAATCCAGTTCAACACTCAATGACAAAGAACATCAGCATTAGGTACCACTTCATAAGGGAACATAAGGATGAAGGTACAGTGGAATTGCACTTTGTTCCAACAGATCAACAACTAGCAGATATCTTCACAAAACCACTGTGTGAAGCTACTTTTACAAGATTGGTAAATGAACTTGGAATGGTTTCAGGTTCTTTCTCTAAATCTGCTTAGCTTTTGTTCTGTTGCATCAGACTTTATGAATCAGTATTTAGAGATATTACTGTCTTTGTGTATTATATGCTTAATTGAAAATTGCTTAAGTACTGATTGTTGGCTGATGTGTATTTCTAAACTCTGATAGTGATATGAATGTTTCTGTGACTATTCAATCCTATGAGGATAACTGTGCTAGATGCTGACTTAGTAGTCTTTAATATTCTAAAGATCCCATGTTTGAAGTAATTATTTATGTGGAACTCTATTGACCCAATCAAATTCTGATATTGAGCTGAGTTAAGTTTACTTTGTCTATCTTATTACTAAGTCAAAAACTAGAATAATGCTTCTCATCTGTTAAGTTCTGATGTTAGTAAATCTGGTAAATGTACTAAGTGCTGATAAACCTCTCTTATCAAAAGAAAAAGGAAAAGAACAAGGAATAAAAATCAGGTACTCCTTTGAGATCTAGAGTAAAAATGTGGAAGGGACGACCCAAGTGCATTGCTGGTATTAAGTAATATGCATCAGAAAAGCAAATAACTATTTTTCTTGGTGACTTTTCACACTCTATGATTACTGTAGAAATACTCTGATAATAGCATAAATTCTGATAAGCAGTCGTGACTCACTTACACTGAAAAGCCACTGTAAAATAGAATTTCAAAAGATGCATAAAATAAGCACAAAACAGTTGAGGTGGACTCATGCATGAACTCATTCAACAGTAGGCTTCAGATTCATGATAAATTTTAAGTAAAGTTCTTAGTTATGCCTTATTTCTAAGATGTACTGAAGTGAATCAGACTTTACTTTTTGTCAGATGTTTAGCTTAATGCACACACTAACACTCCATATGAATGATGAAAATTATTGTGGTAATCAATGTTGTTTTAGATGAACAGTCTATGTGTTAGATTGCATAAATTCTGAGGACAAGCTATGATGGAAGTTCTGATGATTAAGTTCTGAAGAAATCAGAATTTGTGTGAAGAATTACAGAAATGAGCATTCATTTTTCGAGTTAAGAAATCATGTTCTGATGACTGTTAAGTTCTGATATAAGTCTAAGTGCTGATATTAAATTCTGATCCTTTACTTGACTTATTTGTGGTTAAAATCTGAAATAGTCTTATTTTAAATCAGAATATGTTCGGGTGAGATATTAACAGTCAATACAATTAGGGATAGTGGTACACGTCTATGCCAAGTAATGTTTACTTGTTTCTTGTGCGCATTAAACCCTGTTTTACACTTCCAATGGTTGTTTTTATTCTCCTCAGTCTAGGGAGATGAGGTAGAATTATTTCTACCTGTCAGCATTAAATTTTCCTTACGTCTCCTGGCATTCCATTGCCTATTTAAACCAACACTTCACTCCAGCTAGCACATCTCTAAATTCCTCACAAACTCACTCTCATTTTATTCTTAACACCAAAAATGGCTGCATTTGGCTGGTTTTACAATTATGGCGATGAGACTGTACATGTCTTTTTAAATGGAATTCCAACTCCATACCCTATCGTCAATATCCCTCACAATCTTTGGATTCAATTTCCAGAGGTTATTAAACGTGATCTGTTGACATTTCGAAGAGAACTTCATCTCCGTCGTCTTCGACAGCAGGAGCGAATCATACGACTCGCTATTCTCTTTGTTGAGAGCAGGAAGAAGAAATAGCTTATGCTCCCTGTTTCTCTTCACCATCAGCTTTGTCAGGCTTCTTAGCTTAGGATACTAGTTGATGCTGATAGGATTTGTAGCTTAAGACACCCTTGTAATTTTGAGCTGTAATTTCAATTTCATGAATATATTTTCTCAATATGTTAATGAAATTTTATTGTTGCAATATTATGTCTCTGAGTTGTTTGGTATTTTGATGCGTTTTTATATCCTGATTTATCAATATTCTGATGACCATTTTATCTCTGATACAAATCAAGTCCTAATTCTGACGTGGCAGTACCTGTTTACTTGATTTATTTTCTAATGGTCATTCACTCACTTCGTGTATTTTCAAGAATATTGAACTCGCAGTAAAAATAATTTTTTTTAAGTGGGATCTGTTTAAATTTTAAATTAAAACTGAACTACCTTAATTAATGAGATTACTTGGTAAGTGGAACGGTTTTTCCTTGAAAAACTGCATGTGATAAGTAATGATTACTGTTTTCCCGTGCCCATTATTTATTATTTACTGCTGCATGTCTGACAGTTGTCCAACGGTTATTTTTTCTACCGTGTATAAGTCAAAGAGAGAGAAGATTGTAACATCTTTTATTTACTTTCACATTTTATCTCTCTTTCTTTACTTCTATTCTTTCTCATCTCCTGACGTTTTATTTCATACAGACATTTTATCAAACACTTAACAGGCAAACTAATTTCTCAATTTTTCTCATGGCACATAAGGATTTGATCATAGATGGAGCCAAGTTCGTTCCCAACAACTATGCTGCAATCTTGAATCATGATGAAGCTCCATCTGAGTTGCACTTTGTGCAAGATCTTCTAGCACACAGTGAAACTGGGTATGCATTGACCCAGCCTCAAGTCATATCTAGCCAACAAGTTCTGATATTTTGGCGGACTGGGCATTTTGACAATGGTGGTGCTACTGGTACTCCCAGTATTATTTTCGAAGTAAATGATGTTGAACATGTGGTAACTCCTGGAGCAGTTCGCAAAGCTCTATATTTACCAGAAGGCTGCATTTTCTCAACAGCGGAGGAACCAGTTCTACAGCAGCTCATGTCCAATTTGGGGTATGAGAAGAGTTTGGCCAAGCTTGGACAGTTGAAAAGAGCACATATCAGAAAGGAATGGAGCTTTTTCTTCGACTGCATCACTAAAGCCTTCGGGAATAAGTGTTCCAACTTTGATGCCATTCCTATTATGAGTCAGCACATCGGGTATGCTATTATTCACCAAACTCATTTTGATTTTGCAAGTGCTGTACTAGGCTTTATTGGGGATAAGATGACAGAAGATAGAAATATAATTTACTTTGCTCGATTCTGTCAGCTTATATATACCTTTTGATGTGCTAATGAACCCCAACCAGACAGTTCTTTATTTCCACCCTTTAAACTTGCAAAAAGTGCTTTTAATGACTTGGTAAATGCTGACCTTAAGAAAAAAGTGGTTCGACCTTTACAGATACCTCAGTCTGTCAAACAGATCTTGGTAAATGCTGATCCTCTAACCTACAGATCTGTTTACCCTGATGTTCAACCCACCACCACAGCCCAGACACCACAACCATCATCAGAACATAATACACATACTTCTCAACCTACTCAACCCTCTATCAGACCACCTCTCAAATCTTCACAGATAACTCAACCTTCATTATCAGCACATACTGTGAAGCCTTCATCTTCCAAGCCCAAGAGGACAAAGACTATACCTCAGACAACACAGAAGAGAAGGAAGTTTGTTCTGAGAGATGAGTCAGATAGTGAGGAACAGGTTCCTGTATCAGAACCTGTCATGGAAGAAGCTCAGAAGGTCTCTTCTCAGAAGGATACTGGTATTGGGGGATCTAAGCTTCTCAAAAGGCTTAGAAGAATGTCTTATGCTGAAACTCCCAAGGAATCTCCTTCTTCAAAGAAAAGAAAGAAACAGAGAGCTCACAGGCCAGTTTCAGAGGATGAGGATGAAGCAGCTAAGGAAGGAGATCAGGAATCTCTGATCTCAAAAGAGCCGGAATTTGCTACAGCTTCTGTTTCTCCATCTCCATTGTCACCACCTCAGGAAGCTGCTACACATAAAGTCACTACACCACCTGTGTCTCCTGTACATGAACCAGTATCTACTGCAGACCCAGGCACAAGTGCTGAGATTGATATTCACAACCTAATTATGCCTGAGGTTCTCTACTTAGAAGCTCCAACTAATTCTTCAACAACACCACTTACTGATGCTAATGAAACTCCAGAATTGTCTACAACACCTTCTCTGCATCTAGATGTTGATGATCAGAATATAGGTGATCATCAGACTATGGATGTTGATCAGAACTTGGAAGCAGATCAGCACTTAGAGGATGATGTTGAAGCTTCAATAGCTTCTCATACTGTTCTTTTATCAGAAGATGTTGATTCTGTAAGTTCTGATGCTGCAAATGCTGATGATACTGGTGATGCTGCTATAAATCCAAATGCTGATTAAGCTGGTCCTTCAGGACATGCACCTCAACAGACTATTTCTAAATCTGAACTAGTCAAGAAGTTTGTTCGAGGAGAAGCACTAGTACCTTGGAGTGAAACTCCTAGAGGACAGGAGTGGACTAAGGAATGGAACACAGTTACCTTTGTTCCATCTGAAAAAATTCTTGCTGAGCACTTGGCAAAAGCTGATGAGATGCTAATTAATGATGATTTCAAGACACGGCTTTGAGTCACTGCATTGAGTACTAGACATCTGCAAGGTCTACATTTAACAACTCATGTAGAGATACATAAAATTCAGGAAGAATTGCTCAAGCAAGAAAAGACTATGAAAATTGACAAGAAAACTTTTTTCCAACCTACCTTTGATAGAGTTGCTTACTTTGAGAAGACCCAAGAGAAGCAACAGTCTCAGATTGATGATATTTTGAAAAATCAAGCTTCTCGGCAATCTCAACTCGATGAAATCCAATCCTCAGTGGAATTGCTTGTCTCTCTTCTTTTACCTGCTGATGCCAAAAAGAGGGAGAAGGTAATTAAGTCCAAATACAAAATTGCTAAGACACTGAAGGGGAAGGATGATGAAAAAGATGACCAGGGAAACTCTGGAATGGGTGGAGGTCATAGTCAAGGTAGAAGTTTCTCATCAAGAAGAGCTGAAACTACAAGTCATAGAACAAGTTCTGATACTGGAAAAAGAATTACTTCTGATACTAGTAAAAGAATAAGTTCTGATGAACTTTTGGATCTTGATGAAGAAATATCAAGACAGTTATTTCTGAAAGAGAATCCAGGAATGGACTTGGAGAGTCTGATGGAAGAAGAAGCTAGACTTAAGTCAGAAAAAGTCAATTCTAAATCTGAAGCTTCTTTTGGTAAAAAGAAACTTCCTAAGGCCAAACGCATTGTGATAAAAGAAAGGATAAATCCCGAAGCAATCAAGGCTAAATCACAATTTCAGATAGATCCAAGGTCCAAGGGCAAAGAAAAAGTTGGTGAACCTATAAAGGTTTATGTACCTCCTGTGGATGAAGAAATTACTGTTGAAGATGCTGATCTTACTCTGACTTCAAGGAAGATTTCTAAGAGAACCTCTGACATGGCTCAAGTTGTTCAGAGTCAAGAGATAGTTATTTCTGATATTACAAAGAAGCAAGTAACCTCTGACATAGCTCAAGTTGACTTGATATCAAAAGATAAATCAAAGGAAACCTCTGACATTGCTCATGTTAAACCTTCAAAGATACTCCTACCAGGTTTCACCAAAGCCAAACAGACTCAACCTTTGAAGACTGCTGCAAGTGGTTTTGAAGCAAGAGTGGTTACTGGAAAGGAAGCAAGAGATAAATCTGGATTGGGTAGTGTTGATGAAAGAAGAGTACAGAACACAACCAATGATCCAACTTCCTTAAGTGAACCAGGTATTGGAGCAACTCCTGAAAGATTGAATCAACTAGAATCTGTACAGATGGTTTACCATACCTACTTGAAAGAACACATCTTTTTGTACTTCATGACAGATGGTAGGGTTTACCATATAAGGGAAAATGCTATTCCACTGAAGTATTTTGAAGAATTGGAACATGTATTATTCTTACTTCAAGTGAATGACAGAATAACAGAAAGTGCTGCAAACTATTTGAAGACTCAAATTCAGAGACAAAAGGTTTTATTCTGTAAAATCTGACAGCACATATCTTCCAAAGTACAGAGATCACAAGGGTGATATTGTTGAGATGAAGCCTAACTCTGCTAAGATTATAACTACCTTTCTGGGTTATAGGGCTGTAGAATTCAATCTTGAGTCTGACAAGGCATATTTGATCAGACTGGATCAGGACATAAGGAAAGCTAGAATTAATGATCTCAGGGCTGCTATTTTTCAAACTGGTGAAGATTCCGCGGAGCTTAAAGATGCTAAAAGGAGGATGATTGATGAACTCAGATATGTTGAGAGATGTTTGTTAAAGAACTATCTCAGAACAACTCCTGACATCAGAGTGATCAGAAGGTGAAGCCAAGTCAAGATCTCCAACTGCTCAAATTCTGATATGTATACAGACTGAAGTTGTTATCAGAAGTTAAAGTTGGTAAAACTTTAAGGACTATAAGTTGTAGTTATCTAGTCAAATTTTCAAGCATTTGTACTTAATGTTTTTGACATCATCAAATATCTGTTAAACTTGTATATTATGCTAATTTACAAGTTGGGGGAGATTGTTAGATATATTTGATAATGTCATGACTAATGTGATTTATGTTTAGTTTTCAGATCTTACTCAAACAGGATAAATCAGTACTTAACTGAAATCAGTACTTATACTGAAGTCAGAACTTAAGTCGTTAGTACTTAAGGTTCAGGAGATATTTATCAGGAGATAATATCAGGACTTAAAGGAAACGTTCAGATAAGGAAGGCGGCTGATTAAAGGAAGAGAAGGTCGAGACAAACGTAAGAAGAGATATGCATGAAGAAGGAATTCTATGAAGAATAGAATACTTGAAAGAAAAGATATCTGATTTATATATTTTAGGAAGCAGAATTATATTCCATATCAATTAGCGATTATCTTGTAACTGTGTAGTATATAAACACAGACATAAAGTTTACAGTATAAGTGTTATCATTATCGAGAATATTATTCATTATAACCCTAGCAGCTCTCGTGATATTTGTTCATCACTGAGAGAGGACAATTCCATACTGTAACAGAGTTTATTACTTTGAATAAAGTATGTTTTCTGTTACTTGTCTTATTAGAATTCGATTTGATTATGCCATACACTGTATTCACCCCCTCTACAGTGTGTGTGACCTAACAGAAAGTCTATCTGAGATGGATACTGATGAAGAGATGATGGGATTGTGTGCTCTTATGGTGAAGGGTATCACAAAGATAGCCTACTAGAAATTCAGAAGGGGAAAGAAGTTTTCCACGAAAAGTGGAAGTTCTGATAAGAAGGGATTCAGAAAATCTGAAGGCAAAGAAGGAAAGTCTGACAAAAGAGATTACTCAAATGTTAAATGCTACAATTGTGGTGAGAAATGCCACATATCTCCTGATTGCAAGAAAGGAAAAGGTGACAAAGGCAAGGCACTTGTCACAAAGAAGAAAAGCTGGACATGAACTTCAGATTCTGAAGATGAGGTGAACTATGCTTTGATGGCAAATGCTGATAGCAGTTCTGATGTTGCTGAGTTAAAGGTACCTCAAACAACTTATGCTTTTCATACTGATGATATTACTGAGTTGAGATCTTATCTTAAAACCATATTCATTAGCTATAGAGATCAGACTTTAACATGTGATAGGTTAACTTCTGAAAATCTGGCTTTTAAGAAAAGGAATGACTATTTAGAAAAGGAGTTAGTTATGTTCCATCAAACTCAGAAAGAAAGAGATGATGCTTTTTATGTTAGAGATGAAGTGTTAAAACTGAATCAATCTCTAAAAAGTGAGTTAGAAAAGGAAAGAGAGATTATCAGGACTTGGACTAACTCTAGCAGAACAACTCAGAATTTGCTAAGTAGTGGAACTTGGAAAGAGGGCTTAGGTTATGGAGATGATAAAAGTGAAATAGGAACTAAACAAATTAATCCAATTGTTGTTAAACAAACTGTTAAGCCAAGGGTAAATCCTGTTAAGTTTGTAGCTAAAACTGTAAAGTCTGATTCTGAAAAGATGAAAGATATTGAGACAGAAGTTAAGGCAGAGTCAACTTCTGACAAATCAAAACAGGATAAGCCAACTGAAGTCAACATAGGCTTAATGACAAAGAATCAGCTTAAGTATAAGCTGAAAGAGATTAAGAATGTAAACAAGGTAAAGCCACCTAGGAAAAATAGGAAGGGAAAGGAAGGTGTGAATAAAAGCAATAATTAAATGCCTGTTTCTAATGCTTCTAGAAAGAAATGCTATAACTGTGGAAATTCTAACCATCTGGCTTCTTTTTGCAGGAAGAATAAGAATATAAACTCCTTACCTTCTAAGTCAGGAGTTAAGAGTCAGTCTGTTAGGTTTAAGCCACAAAATCCTTGTTTTCATTGTGGTAGTGTATGGCATTCCATTTATACTTGTAAGGAATATCATAGTTTGTACTATAATTATTATCAAATAAAACCTTCTTTGAAGAAAGTTGCTTTAATTCCTTCCAGTGTAAGTACTGATGCAAAGTCTGATACTGCAAATTCTGATAAACAGCATGTTAGCATAAACTCCGAAATTAAATCCACTACAAATACTAACAAACTTAATAAGGCCAAAGGATCCAAGCTGAAAGGAATATGTCCTAAGTCCAATCATGTATTAGGATTTAGGAATAACTTCTTGTGTAATCTGTTTTGATTTCATTGATATTAATAAAAGACTAGTTTTGTTTTTATTACGGGCTTTATCTATTTAAGTGTTTAAATAAGATATACCATAGTTTAGAGTAAAGCTTTTTATGGATTATGATGAGATCATAATAGTGAGACCTAAAAGATGATAACTCTAAACTTAAATAGTTCCTGGTCATAGGATTACTAACTGGTAATTAATAATCCACAAAGATCAGTACATACTATGCTTGCTTCATTATGAAGGATGTCTGTTCTCATAGATATTTGTGTGGTGACACTATAGCTAGTATGTAGGTGCTTATTATAGAATAAGTTCACTGAATATGACTCGCCCAGCTGAACAACTAATGGAGTTCACTCACGTGTCAGCAGTTGTTCACATGGTGATAGTTGTACAAGTATCCTTAGACTTGAGGTCATCATAGTCATCTTGTGTACACTGAACTATGCTTTGGTTTAGTTCTTAGTCTCCAGGGACAATTATTAGGGCTCTACTGGGTATAGGAATTTGTACACGAAGATAGTGTATGATCAATAAAGGATCTACCCCTTCCAGTGAAGGAAGCGAATGTTCAAGGCTGATCCACTTATGCTAGTTCAGGAATCTCTGGCCAGAGTGAATGAAATTAGAAAGGAGTTTCTAATTTGCATAGAACTAAGCATAGTAAATGGTAAGCAAGTGATTAAATTAGATAGGCTTGACACAAGATCCATGCCTTGTATTTAATCAGGACATTGTAGGGTAAAAGGAGTTTATTGTACGGTAACTATTCACTGAATAGGTTCTTGGTATTTTAAGCAGTGAATTCGTATTATCCGGATAGTCGCGATATGCTGAGAAGTATTCCTCACGATGTAGAATAAATGTGATTAATTAATTAATCATATTTAATAAATTAGAGAATTTATATAAATAATGATAAAATAGTTTTATTATTATTTATTTCTACTACCGGCTTAATATTGAACCTACAGGGTCACACCATAAAAAGAGAATGATTTAATGGTGGAGGAATTAATTAATAATGGCTAATAATTATTTATTTATGAAATAAATAATTAATTGGCTAATTTAATAATTGATTAAATGAGATTTAATTGATTATAAATTAATTAAGAAAAGTTCTTAATATTATTAATTAAAGGATTTAATTTTTGGAAATTAAATCAAGAGAGAGAATTATTTCTAAAGTGTTTCGAAAAATGATTAATAATTAAAAGGTGTTTTAATTATTAATAAGAATAATAAATGGGTTAATAATAATAATATTTTATTGGAAAATTTCAGCTGAAAATTTTGCCTATAAATATACTATTATAAACCCTATTTTTATTCTAACCCACAACCCCAAAATTTTTTATAAAACCTAATTCTCTCCACCTCCTCCTCCTCCTCCTCCTCCTTAACGTCGTTTTCTTGGTGAATACCGGTGGAGTGCTTCACGTTTGAGGAGCAGCTGCTAAGGATCTCCGATCGTTGCTTTTGGATCGCATATTAAAGGTTAGTAATCGATCCCTATGTTTTACCACGATTTATATGCTTTTATTTGGATTTTATATGTGTAAAAGTGCTTTTACCATGCCTCCGCTGCTATTAAAATCCAACACAAGCAAGTCTGGGTCCTTAAAACTAATAATTAGTGGTTTTTGTGATTGCAGGGCAACAGGAAAAACATCATAGTTCTTGATAGTGGATGTTCAGGACATATGACTGGAAATAAAGCCCTGTTATCAGACTCTGTGGAGAAAGCTGGCCTAGGAGCTTCTTATGGAGATGACAACATGGGAAACACTCTGGGATATGGCAATATCAATCTTGGGAATGTCATCATTGAAAAAGTAGCTCTAGTCTCAGGACTTAAACACAATTTGTTGAGTGTTAGTCAAATCTGTGACAGAGGTTATCATGTGGATTTCTTTGAAGAACACTGTGAAGTTGTAAGCAAATCTATAGGTAAAGTTGTTCTAAAGGGATACATGCATGGTAATATTTATGAAGCCAAGCCTTTAACAAATTCTGATGGTTTTGCAATTTGTCTGTTAAGCAGAGCATCAATTGAAGAAAGCTGGGATTGGCACAAGAAACTCTCTCATTTAAATTTTAACAATATAAATGAACTAGTCAAGAAAGATCTTGTGAGAGGACTGCCAAAATCAGTATTTGCTCCTGATGGCCTTTGTGATTCATGTCAAAAGGCAAAACAAAGAAAGTCTTCATTTAAGAGCAAGACTGAATCTTCAATTCTTGAGCCTTATCACCTACTACATGTTGATTTATTTGGTCCGGTGAATGTCATGTCTATTGCAAAGAAGAAATATGCTATGGTCATAGTGGATGAGTTCACCAGATACACATGGGTGTATTTCTTGCACACTAAAAGTGAAACTCCATCTATCTTGATTGATCATGTCAAGCAACTGGATAAATTGGTCAAAGATTCTGTGAAGATAATAAGAAGTGATAATGGGTTCAAAAATTTGATCATGGAAGAGTTCTGCAAAGACCATGGAATAAAGTAGGAATTCTATGCTCCTGGAACTCCACAACAAAATGGAGTTGTTGAAAGAAAGAATAGAACTCTTATTAAAGCTGCACGAACTATGCTTGATGAAGCAAAGTTACCAACCTACTTTTGGGCTGAAGCTGTGCAGACTGCTTGTTTTACTCAGAATGCAACACTTATCAACAAGCATGGAAGGATACCATATGAGATGGTGAAGAAAAAGAAGCCAAATCTAAAGTATTTTCATGTATTTGGATGCAAGTGTTTTATTCTTAAGACTCATCCTGAACAGCTATCTAAATTTGATCTAAAAGCCGATGAAGGGATGTTTGTTGGATATCCACTTTCTACAAAAGCCTTCAGAGTCTATAATTTAAGAACAAGGGTTGTCATGGAATCTATCAATGTCTCTTTTGATAATAAGAAGATTACTGGACTTGAAGATTTCAATGATCATGATCAGCTGAGATTTGAGAATGAAGTTTTAAATTCTGATAGTCTAAATCCTGATACTGCAAACTCTATTGGGTTAAACTCTGATGTTATTGAAACTGTGGTGACTACGCCAAAGAAAAATGCACCTGTGCAGGGGGAGCATATTGAAGATCTAACCACATCTCAAGAAGCATCAGAACCTAGAACATGCTCTTCAAGTTCTGATTCATCAAGTTCTGATGGGCTAAGTTCTGATAATTCTGGAAACTTAAATTCTGAAGTATCCAACTCAGAGAGCATAATTTCTGGGGGAGCATCAGAAAATGTTGATGGAGACAGCATGGATCATGGGGGAGCATCCAGTTCTAGAGAAAACCTTCCATCTGCAAGGAAGTGGACTAAAGCACATACACCTGACTTGATTACTGGAAATCCTGAAGCTGGTGTTAGAACTAGAACATCAACATCAAATGAATGTCTCTATCATTCTTTTCTTTCTCAGACTGAACCAAAGAAAGTGGAAGAAGCTCTTCAAGATGCTAATTGGGTGCAAGCAATGCAGGAAGAGTTGAATGAATTTGAAATAAATAAAGTCTGGACCCTAGTGCCAAGACCAAAGAATAGATCTGTTGTTGGTACAAAGTGGGTGTTCAGAAATAAAACTTATAGTGATTGCATAATAACAAGAAATAAAGCAAGGCTGGTTGCAAAAGGATATTCTCAACATGAGAGAATTGATTATGATGAAACATTTGCATCAGTTGCTAGATTGGAAGCCATAAGGATATTTTTGGCTTATGCTGCTCACAAAAAGTTCAAAGTCTTTCAAATGGATGTAAAAACTACTTTTCTTAATGGAGAATTGGAAGAAGAAGAATATGTTGAACAACCTCCAGGTTTTGTAGATTCAAAATTTCCTAATCATGTCTACAGTCTGGATAAAGCACTTTATGGCCTTAAGCAAGCTCCAAGAGCATTGTATGAGACATCATCTCAGTTTCTTCTGGAAAGTGGATTTAACAGAGGGACTATTGACAAAACTTTATTCTATCTTAACCATGGAAAGGACTTACTTTTGGTACAGATATATGTTGATGATATCATTTTTGGTTTTACAAATGACAGACTTTGTAAAAGGTTTGCCAAGCTAATGCAGTCAAGATATCAAATGAATATGATGGGGGAACTTAGCTATTTTCTGGCCCTTCAAGTCAAGCAGAATGAAGAAGGAACTTTTATTTGTCAATCTAAGTACACTAGAAATTTGTTGAAGAAATTTGGAATGCAAGACTGTTCAAGTGCATCCACTCCCATGGCCACTGCAACAAAATTGGATAAGGATACTGGTACATCAGTAGATATTACTGATTACAGAGGTAAGATTGTCTCATTACTCTATCTAACTGCAAGTAGACCTGATATCATGTATGCTACTTGTCTTTGTGCAAGATTTCAAGCAGATCCTAGAGAACCTCACTTAACAGCTGTGAAAAGAATTTTCAAGTATCTTAAGGGTACAACTGATCTAGGATTATGGTATCCTATGGAATCAGACTTTAAGCTAATAGGTTACTCAGATGCAGATTTTGCAGGGTGCAAAATTGACAGGAAAAGCACAAGTGGAAGCTGCCAATTTCTTGGAGGCAGATTAGTTTCTTGAGTTAGCAAGAAACAAAAGTCAATTTCCACATTAACTGTAGAGGCAGAGTATATTGCTGCAAGAAGATGTTGTGCACAGATTCTTTGGATAAAGAATCAGTTACTGGATTATGGGTTAGAATTTTCTAAAATACCTATTTATTGTGATAATCAAAGTGCTATTGCTATGACAGGTAATCCAGTGTAGCACTCAATGACAAAGCACATCAGCATTAGGTACCACTTCATAAGGGAACATGTGATGGAAGGTACAGTGGAATTGCATTTTGTTCCAACAGATCAACAACTAGCAGATATCTTCATAAAACCATTGTGTGAAGCTACTTTTACAAGATTGGTAAATGAACTTGGAATGGTTTCAGGTTCTTTCTCTAAGTCTGTTTAGTTTATGTTATGATACATCAGACTTTATGATCAGTATTTACATATATTACTATCTTTATGTAATCTGTGCTTAAATTGAAATTTACCTAAGTGCTGATTGTTGTCTGATGTGAATTTCTAAACTCTGATAGTGATATGAATGTTTCTGTGACCTAACAATCTTTAGTGGAACTACTTCTCTCTCTCCTACTACCTGATGATGCCAAAAAGGGGGAGAAGGTGGTTAAGTCCAAATGCTCTACTGATTTAGTACTGAAGAAAAAGGATGATGGAAATGATGACCAGGGAAACTCTGAAAAGGGTAGAGGTCATGGTCAAGGCAAAGACTCTTCATCTAGGAAAGCAATAACTTCTACACAGAGATCAAGCTCTGATGCTGATAAAAGAATAAGTTCTGATAAACAAGTTCTGACTAAGCCTGATGTTCTGATACAAGGTAAAAGTCAAGAATCACATAAGTTTATGCAGCCACTGAAGCTCAAGGGGAAGGAAACAACAGTCTACTATCAAGACCCCAAGATACAGAAGCTGGATAAAGAAATTTCAAAATGACTATTTCTCAAAGACAATCCAGGAATGGACTTTGAAAGTCTGAAGGAAGAAGAAGCCAGACTTAGAGCAGAAAATGGCAAATCCAAGTCTAAAGCTTATATTACTGCAAAGAAAACTTCAAAGCCTAATGGCATTGTGATTAAAGAGAAGACAAACTCTGAGGCAAGCAAATCCACATCCAAAGCCAAATCACAAGTGGAGGTAGATCCAAGGTTCAAGGGCAAAGCTAAAGTTGATGATTCTGTAAAAATCTATCTGCCAATCATGGATGAATAATTAAATGCTGATGAAGATACTAGTTTGATTTTGAAGAAGAAGAAGAATATCCAAACAACCTCTGACAGAGCTCATGTTGTTCAAGATCAGGACTTAGTAATTTCTGATATTATAATGAAGCAAGTAACCTCTGACAGAGCTCAAGTTGTCTTGATATCAGAAGATAAATAAGAATTAACCTCTGATATTGCTCATGTTAAACCATCAACAGTTCTGCTACCTGGGTTCACTAAAGCTCAACAATCTACTCAACCTTTGAAGACTACATCAAGTGGTTTTGCATCACAATTCCAATTGGAAGAATAGGACATTCGTCGGAGCCACCGCATACGATGATCAGTCGTACTATGATAAAAGTAACCTTTTCTACTAGTAGAAGGATGACACCATCGTATCCCGGTTATCACCCTTGCCGCATATGGGCTATGTGTCCTCATTTCGGGTATACACACACTTCGCAGGTCCTTAGGTACATATTGTACCGTCTCCTACGGTACCAGTAGTCTATCCAATACACGAAGTACTTGGATCCTACCCCTCCTTTGTCCTTTAGGAAATCCTATCATATCTCGAGAACTCGAACCACATCAAAGTTCCCCCAAGCGTTTTGCTTGTTGATAGAAATAACTTGATTTATTAGTGTAAATATGTATATGTATACGTACTTTCGAATTTTTTGGAGGAAGTACTAAGGATGTGAGTTGACCGTTGTCAACAGATAAGTAAATAAGGGGGAGTTTCTTTTGAAACTATATTCAAAATATTTAAAATAAGTCGAGATAATATTCTCCGACGATCTGAAATTATTCGAATGATTTTCCGAAAATGAGAAAGTATTTTAAATCAGGTTTTATGATTTTTAAATCATACTAAATCATTTAATAAATATTTAATAGGAAAGGAAGCTAAAGACAAATCAGGATTGGGTAGTTCTAATGAAAGAAGAATACACAACACTACCAATGATCCAACTTCCTTAAGTGCATCAGGAGTAGGAACAACTCCTGAAAGATTGAATCAATTGGAGTCTATACAAATGGTCTACCACTCTGTACTAAAAGAGGATATCATGCTATACTTCATGACAGATGGGAGGGTATTCCAGATAAGAAAGGATGCTATTCGTTTGAAGTACTTTGAAGAATTGCAACATGTGCTATTTCTACTTCAAGTGAAGAACAGATCAACAGATGGTGCTGCCAGATACATAAGGTCAGATATTGAAAGACAGAAGAAATTATACTCTGTAAAGTCTGACAGGCCATACTATCCTAAGTACAGAGCTCATAATGGAGACCTAGTTGAAATGAAGCCTAATACTGCCAAAATCACTACATTTTTGGGTATTAAGAGTGTTGAATTTAATCTGGAGTCTGACAAAGTTTATCTGATCAGATTAGATCAGCAGATAAGGAAAGCAAAGATTAATGATCTCAGATCTGCTATTTTCCAAACTGGTGAAGACACTGCAGAGCTTAAGGAAGCAAAAAGGAGGATGCAGAATGAACTTGAATATGCTGAGAGGAGTTTGTTAAAGAACTATCTCAGAACAACTCCTGATATTCGAGAGATCACACACTAAAGCCAAGTCAAGGACTACAATTGTTAAATTTTGAAAGATATACAGGCTAAAGCTGATATCAGACTTTAAGGATGGTAAAAGCTACAAGGACTATGAGTTGTAGTTATCTAGTCAAATTCTCATATGCATTTGTACTTAATGTTTTTGATATCATCAAATATCTATTGAACTTGTATATTATGCTAATTTACAAGTTGGGGGAGATTGTTAGATATATTTGTGATGTCATGTCTAATAATGATTTGTGTTTAGTTTTCAGATCTTAACTAACAGGACAAATCAGGACTTAACTGGAAATCAGTACTTATACTGAAGTCAGAACTTAAGATATCAGAACTTAAGTTATCAGAACTTAAGTTATCAGAAGATATTCATCAGAAGATAATATTAGGACTTAAGAAGACATTCAGATAAGGAAGGCGGCTGATTGAAAGGAAAGAATATCAAGACTAAAACAAGATGAAATATGCAAGGAGAAGAATTCTATGAAGAATAGAAGACTTAGAGGAAAAGATAACTAATTGATGTATTTTAGGATACAGAATCATATTCGATATCAATTAGAGATTATCTTGTAACTGTGTTCTATATAAACACAGACATAGGGTTTACACTATATGTGTTATCATTATCGAGAATATTATTCATTGTAACCCTACCAGCTCTTAGTGATATTGTTCATCACTGAGAGAGAACAGTTCCATTACAATACTGTTTTATTAATAAGATTATTCTTTGTTACATACTTGTGTTCTTAATTCGATTTGATTGTATTATATATTGTATTCAACCCCTTCTACAGTGTGTGTGACCTAACATACCCCTTATTTGTCCTTTAGGAATTTCTATCATATCTCGAGAACTCGAACCACATCGAAGTTCCCTCTAGAGTTTTGCTTATTGATGAAAACAGCTTGATTTATTAGTGTATATATATATATATATATATGTATACGTACTTCTGAATTTTTCGGAGGAAGTACTAAGGATGTGAGTTGACCGTTGTCAACAAATAAGTAAATATGGGAGAGTTTCTTTTGAAACTATATTCAAAATATTTAAAATAAGTCGAGATAATATTCTCCGACGATCTGAAATTATTCGAATGATTTTCCGAAAATGAGAAAGTATTTTAAATCAGGTTTTATGATTTTTAAATCATACTAAATCATTTAATAAATAATTAATCATTAAATAATAATCATTAAATAAATAAACCTCGAATAATTATACTTTAAAAGAATATTTGAAATAATATTTCTCAACTAATTTATGTTTAAGAAATTTAAAGTAACCTTTAATAATTGGTCAAGTTTGAAATGAATAATCGTTGGAGAATACTTCTCCTATATTAAATTAATAATCGAAATAATATTCGTTGTTCAAGTAAAATATTGTTGAGGTAATACGATCTTTGGAAATCGTTTTAATAAAAGTTCGAGGTATTTAATGTTTCGCAAGTGGACATCGAGTCCCTTGGAATAAAATAAGTACGGACTTTTAATGGTCCAAAACATCTCCGGGATGATTCCCGAGTTTATACTTTATAACAACTCACTGACTCTCGATCTTATAACTTATATATCACGCTCTACTATAGCGTTTGTATTCTTAAATAAAACACCTCCGGAATACTTCCGGGTTTTCATTAAATTATACTGATCGATCCTCGGTCTAAAATATACTCCTCATATATACAACGCTACTCTCTAGCGTTATTGATTGAAATTCGGTAGTATTCATATACCAAAATCATTATCATATCATATGATATTATATAACATAATTCGTAAAATATCGTAAATATAGCATCATGTATATATCGACATTATTTGAAAACAAACACAACACAACAGTTTCAAAAAGGTAGGGATTGAAAACTTGCCTGGAATCCAAGATACGTTTTCCGACTTCCTCTCGTTCCGGGTTTTCTATTCAACAAATATCATAATCTTAATCAGCATTCCTACTCTCATCACCAACTTATATTCTAATAAGTTCAATACTTCATAATTTTCAATATTTGACCGACTCGAAATAAGTATCAATCCTTGTTCGAAACGGACGGTCAAAGTAGTCTTCTAGACTTGACTTTACCGAATGTTACTATTACGCGACTCACATTCTATCATTTTTAATAAATCGTAAAATTAGTATTTTAATACGAAACCACCTCGAGGAGCTTCTTGAGTGCTTATAATATTTATCCAAAAAGTTTCATTTTAATAAAATGAATTTAATTAGGTGAAAAGCATTTCAAAAGTTCGGTCAACTACGGAGTTTTACTATTCAAACCGCTTTCACAAAAACGTTGATATCTCTCAAACCGTTAACTCAATTGATGCACAGTTTTCGCGTGCGCGATCTAGACAAAATTTAGAACACATCATTTGAAAGTAGTTTTTGGTAACAGGGGTGAAAATACCGAAGTGGCAGTTTCCTAACAGGAGGTTATTTTTGATATTCATACTCCGCGCGACCTCAGCTCCGACATTTTTATAAAATTGAAAAATCATTATTTTTACTTAAAATTTTTATGGTATTTAGGAAACTCAATTTAATACTCTCTGTAAAAATTTTATGATTTATGAATATTTTTAAGTTGATCCTTTTTATTTTCAAAGTTTGTAACTCGTAGCCATTTTTATCGCGTTAATCACTTTTAGTAAAGCGACCATAACTTTTGATCCGTAAATCGGAATCAAGCGATTCAAGAGCCTAAACGATCCTTATAACCTTTTATATCATAATCAGAGGTTATTTTCCAAGAAACTATAATTTACATCCTCGGTACTTTCTGCAGAAACTTAAAGTTATGTTTTGTTCATTTTAACGAGATTACGGTTACGATCGGAGTTTCGTTTATGCCTTAAATCTTTATACTACCACCAACAATCAACATATCATCATCATCACCACACTAACTCCTCTCAAGAACATCATGTTATTGAGGCAACAACAATCAACCTTAAATCTACTTAGCTAAACATCAAGATTACAACAAAACTCCCACAAAAACTAGGTTTACAACTATATACTAAAAGGATCTTGAACTTAAATCTTAAATAAGGTTGGGCCAAAGATTTATACCTTTCTTGAGAGCTTGAGATGTTTTCTTGATGATGGTGAAGTCTTGGGAGTGCTTAGTATAGTTTTTAGAACCTAAAGCAACCATTAAAATCAAGAAACCAAAGAAGAGTTATTATTTATACTATTCATTATCAACTTTCTTGATTTTATTTCACCCATCAAACCTTGATAAAAAGAGCTCAAAGATTTATCTTACCTTAGTTTAGTTGGTAGGAAGCTTGAGAATTAATTGGAGGATTTATCCATGGCTAGAGCTTAAAGGTTTGAATTTGATTTCTTGGTTTCTTGAAGGGGCGAATGGAAGAGAAGAAGAAATGGGAAGAGAAAATTTTGTTGCTTCTTGGGAGCTTCTTGAAATAATGTGGTGATATCTTGTAGTTGATTTTTATTCCTTAGTATATATCCTAGGATTTGATCTTGGTTGCCAATCTTGGAGACAAAACTAGCTAGCATTGGTAGATTATAAGCTAAGCCACTTGGTTTAGCTCTTTAGCTCACTATTTGCTGGCCCTTGGTTGATCATCCTATGCTTAACTTACTATTTGATAAAGTAACCATGGTTACTTTTCTACCATGGTTAGTTAGTGCGTTACGTTTATTTAATCGTTTACGCGTTCGTTCGGTCGCTTAAACGTTTTCGTAATACTTTCTCGTAAATGGTTCACGACGTAAATCCTTTCGTATTTATTCCTTGTGTTTTGAATTATCATGCTTGAATATAAATCCGTAGGGTTTTAAATTAATAATTATATTGTGATTACCGTAATCCCCGACGATTCGTAAATATGGTCGTTTTTCAAAGTTTGTTTTCTCCGAAAACTAATAGCATTTACATACACTCATTTGGTACGTATAATCACAATATCAACTCGGAATCTTAACTTAAAAACTCGTATATGGTGTGGTCACAAAAGTTTTTATTAGACCGCAAGGTTACTATTTATAAAGGTCTTTCATCGATGTCAAAAATTTGGGTTCTTACAGTCTTCCCCCCTTAAAAGAATTCTATCCCAGAATCAGTTTAGAAATAGGCGGGGATACGCTTCTCACATGACCACCTCGAGTTCTCACGTTGACTTCACAGTATTGGATCTCTTCATAAAATTTCCAGTCATCCGTCAAATATATTTCCAGGTACTCGTTCTTGTAGACCTATGACCTCTACACGTTACTCCACATACGCTAAGTCTGGCTGCAAGTTTATTAGCTCATTTTCAATCATATGTTTGGCGTTGACGGTTAAATTTCCTAACTTTGATTCATGGTACTCGTTATAACTTGGTGAGTGTTCGACGATGGTGCTAATTTATAAGCCAACCTCTTAGTCCTTTAAAGATTTCAACTGGTCCAATAAACCTTAGGTTTAACATTTGTTTACCTTTTGAATTTCATCACTCCCTCCCCGGGAGGCACCCTCAACAATACTTGGTCTGTTACGTCGTGAACTCTGTCCTTATAGTTCGGGTCCGCATATCTCTAGTGTTCATCATGGGCTGCCGTTAGCCGGGTTCTGATAAGTTCAAGAAATTCCTTTGGTCTGTTGACTTAACTATGGTTCGAGTATCCTCCGCTTACCAACTTCTTCCCAATCTAAGAGAGAACACTTCTTTCTTCCGTACAAAACTTGGTAGCCGTTCCAATGCCCGTATGATAGCTCGTTATTGTCAATAATTCGATTAACGTCAGCTGGTCACTTCATTTCCCTTAAAAATTGATAATATGGACGATTAGCGCATCTTCTAGTATTTGGAATTATCCTTCAACTTATTTGTTTCCCCTACATCGCTCCTACTAGTGCTAGAGTTTCATTCCTTAACGTTTTCCCATTTTGGCGCATCCTCTCTGTCGATTACGGCTTGTAAGAAGTTCTCGTTGCATTTCTACACGCTCGTCTCCTGCTACACGCTTAGCACTAGATTTAACATTTCTTCCCGTAGTAACATAAGGCATGTCGGGTCCTATTGCCATCTTGAATGAAGCACTATTTCATACGCAATTGATTGATACGCTTTTAGAGTCGTGGAACGCTCAGCTTCCATTATCGGTCGGACTTCTTTACTCATTCCCCGTATAATATCTATAGTACTACGATACCTTGTGGGTCGTACTTGTTATTCTCGCTAGCGCCTTAGACGTATTTGCGTTTTATTGGTACTTGCCACTAGTGGCCTTTATAGGGCATGTACACGTAGATTTGATTAACTAATTATTAACTATAATTAACTACGAGAATTAAACACGTGATTGATACTTAATTTAACAATATTAAACACACATGAGATCATAACTTCATTACTACTTCCTTCAATAGTTATTGTTATTACCCTTAGCATATACCGGTGATGATATTAATCGAACAACACGAAACTGATAAAAGCTAACTTTCATTGTACTAATACCATTCTACCAAGCATCCACAATTAAGATAGAAGTTGAATATGCATCAATTATGCTGAGACCCTATATGTCTACAGAATTTGACAACATAACGATTTAATCACAAGTTATTTCTTATGATTACACAGGGCAAGTAAAACGGTTAGAGTTACCCACTAATCATGCATACACATACATGAACCTATGCTAGCATGGCAAGTTCTAAACCTCAAGATCCATTGTCGCTTCAAAAGAGATTAACACCCAATCTTATATGTTCGCGACGCACATAAGACGAATAAGCACAACCAATACTAGATATCATACAATCATCACAGACTAAGGTATTAAACAACTAACTAATGAATTCCATAGCAAATCCGTTACGACCCCATGATCACGATTAGCCCATGATAAGACTCATCGTCACCATGGGTTCATATGAAAACATGATAATAACACACGAGAATAATTAAATAAACTACTTATATTAAACCAGAGTACGTCACAAGAGTAAATAGGTTCAAAGTAAAGAAAACTAGCATCCACTGTTATAACGAAATAAAGAATCACAAGAAACTATGCTTCCTCTTTATTGCGATGTGCTAAAATGTCTTCTTCCTTATCTCCTTGCTCCTCGATTGATACCACGATTAAACACACGTGAAACGTCTCAGAAAACTACTTATATAGAAGTCCCACAAAACTCAGCTATCTCAGAAGTCGGAAGCTCAACAGAATTAGGAGTCTAAAAATATTAATTTTAATTTACGCACCTGAGCGGCCGCTCAGCAATCCTGAGCGGGCGCTCAGCTTCCCGCGCGGTCGCTCAGCATAGCTGAGCGGGCACTCAGCTTCCTGCGCGGTCGCTCAGCATAGCTGAGCGGGCGCTCAGACCCCTTCTGGAAAATACTCTGTTTTTGCTCCTGTTCTTTGCTGCATTCTGCTCCTATCTTCCCACTTGCAATGTCAAACACATGCCAAGGCTTATTCTTGATGAAATCTCTCCACAAATGCAAGTAATACCTTGAAATGCACAAACACTAGAAAAATGCATCAAATACATAAAATACTTGAATTCAAGACATCAATTCAAGCTATTATAAGACGTTCTAAGTGGTATAAAATGCCACTTATCACACCCCCAAACTTAAATCGATGCTTGTCCTCAAGCGTCACAGAATCAAAAACAAAACAAAAACATGCATGAATGCAATCTATATGAAATGCAGCGATCCCTCTTACTTCGATCAAACCAATGAACTTACGACATCTCAACAAATGCAATTAGGCGAATAAAGATCAATCAAATCATGCACACTAACATGCAACCAGAAATGTGGTGTGTGCGAATGCTTAACAGATATGCTTCGAAACTAGATCAATTATCATAACTCGACTATCCTCAAGGCAATCACATGATTATACGAAGAATAAATTTTAGGCACAAAATGACTTATGACACTTCAAGATTACTGGAGCTTATTACGGAATCATGTTTTTTCTTTAATACAAAAACAAATGCTTATTTGACCGTGCAATGAGTGAGGTCCACAAAAGACTTATGCAATGGCATCCATTTAGCGAGCGTTAGGTTAGCGGATCCCAAACTATAAAAGCCTTAGGTCACTAGGCACAAAGTCCCCTAAGAACTTAATAAATCGAATACCAAAGAACCCACTCGTGATCAATTATGCATTAACTACTTATTTTTTTTCTTTTTTTTCTATTTTTTTCTTTTTTGAGCAAGTGCGTTTCACTCCATCTTGCTCAACCCTAGACTACTCGCATAAAAATACGAGCCGGCTACTAGCCATTTGACGCTTAGCTACAATTAGCAATGAATTCCAATTTTTACTCCAATTTTTCTTTTCATGCCTTTTATCACTAAGAACTTATTATAAATTCTAAGCATAATCAATAGATTAACCTTGAAAACCATCAAACCATGACAACAATCTAGTCCTTAAGCATTCTCTAAGACTTAGTGAAATTACAAGTGTTTCTAGCATGCATGTCAACCTACAAGACTCAACATCACTCTAACGCTATCACTACACTCGCATCAACATCACAAATCAATTGGTAAAGCAACACAAAAGGGATCGTGGTAAATGCATGAATTAAATGGCATGATAAATAATGCTAAAAAATAAAATAAAATAAAAAAATGATATGGCAAAATGTGTAATTATATGAACTAATCTATCATGAATATGCAACTATATGACACACACACAAAATATTCCTTAACTACCACCCCCAACCTTAAAATCTTCACTGTCCCCAATGAAGGTAGTAGAAAGGAACACAGGGTATACCTACTCGGAGAAATCATCATCACCCTCAGAGGGTGGAGTATCAAGAGGAGGATACACAGAGTCCTCACCAAAAACGGGCCACTGGATGTCAGCTCCAAGGCCTTTAAAAGCAGTCCCAAGTGCAAGGGTGAGCTCTTGAGCAAACCTGCTCTGCGTCTCGTACATAGCATCCATCCTCCTCGACAGCCTCCTATACTGGGCATCAGTCATCCCAGCACCCTCCTGAGCTCTAAAAGAGCCTGCCTCATCACGCCCCGGTCTCGCCATGGTAGCACCAGCTGCTGGACGCCCTCCTAGAAGACGATAACCCAGCCCATGCTCCTCGGGCTCTCCACCAGTCCACTCCTGCATCGTATTCAGAGTCCCGGAATCAATAGGAGCGGCTGGCAGCTGCAACTGCTCGTGAAAAGGCCACTGAACTCCCACTGCTCGACAGAGCTTTGTAACAGTAGATGCATAAGGGATGTTCATGTGCTTCGCTCCCCTCAAAAACTTCAGAATTCCTTGGTAGATGAACTCACCAAGGTCCACATAGTACTCCTCATTCAAAATACCCCATAACAACTGTGCTCGCTCAACTGTAATCTCATGTGCATGTAAAGTAGGCAGAATATTAGCACAAATAAATGCATTCCATGCATGGGCATACCTATTCATCGCAATCACCGTAAAATGACGATATTCATTAGTCCCAGTCTTGAACGTCCAAACTGTGCCCGACCTACAGAGAATAGCACAAATCAGGTCCAAGTTAAAATCTTCAGCAGTCTTCTCATTCCAATTCTCCTCCGTGGGCTTCCTCTGTCGCTGCCCAATCACACGGCGAATCGCCTCAGGATGATAATCCACAGTCAGCCCCCGCACAACAGAAAACCCATTCTTTTCAGCTTTCGCGTTCGCATAGAACTCGCAAACCACGCTCATCGGAACTGCCTCTGGTGACTCACAGAAAGAAATCCACCCCTTTTCAGCAATCATTGGCAACAACTCACCATCCCTCCCCGATGGTAAGAATCCCCTCTCCTTCAAAATTGGCTTACCCAGAAGCCTAGTATACTCCTCCTCAGCAGCCCTATCAAACAAATGAGGTCTCGCAGCAGTACCCCTCGAGGAATCAGCAATAGGAACAGTGCCGCTGCTATCAATAGTCCTTGATCTCTTGGGTGCCATTGAAACTGAGAAAAAGTGCTTAAGATTTGTGTTTTTGAATATGGGAGAGAGTTTTAATGTTGAAAGTGTATGGGGGAGTATATGGAATAGTTGTATGTATATATAGGGTAGAGATTAGGTTAAAATTTGATTAGGAGTGGGGTTGAGGGTTAAAAACGTGGGTAATGGGAAAATAATTCGTGGATAGTGGGTTTGTGTTTGCGTTTTTGTATTTTCTGATTTTTTTGGATTTTTATTAAGCTTAAAAAAATTTCAGGAAGTCGGGCCCTGAGCGGCCGCTCAGCTTGCTGAGCGGGCGCTAAGGGACCTTCTGGAGAAATTTTTTCTTGCCCTGATTTTTCTGATTTATTTGTGGTTTTGGATAGGTTACTAACTTCTAAGGGTTCCTATAGTCAGAAATCATGGGTTACCTCCCAAGAAGCGCTTCTTTTTCATTATTAGCTTGACGTAGGGTACCTCGCTCAAGTTGACAATAAAACGACACTAACCACTACCCGGTTTACCGTGTCCCCATAGTAATTCTTCAAAAGCTGACCATTAACCTTGAATGCTTGGCCCTGATCATTCTCAAAAATCTCCATCGCTCCATGTGGAAACACAGTTTTGAAAATAAAAGGTCCAGACCACCTTCATTTCAACTTTCCAGGAAAAAGTCGGAGACGAGAGTTGAATAAAAGAACTTGTTGTCCCGGCACGAATGACTTAGGATTTAGCTTCCTATCATGCCACCTTTTCACCTTTTCCTTGTACATTTTGTTTTTCTCGTACGCTTGGAGTCGAAATTCATCAAGTTCATTTAACTGAAGCATTCGCTTCTTCCCAGCTGCATCCAGATCAAGGTTCAACTTTTTCAACGCCCAATAAGCCTTATGCTCAAGCTCCGCAGGTAAATGACATCCCTTACCATAAATAAGTTGAAACGGGGATATCCCAAGTGGAGTCTTGTATGCTGTTCTATAAGCCCAAACAGCTTCATCGAGCTTTAAAGACCAATCTTTCCTTGACGCACAAACAACTTTTTCTAGAATGCGCTTGATCTCTCTATTAGACACTTCCGCTTGACCATTCATTTGCGGATGATAGGCAGTAGAAACACGATGATTCACATTGTAGCGCTGCATCATAGAAGTGAACTTACGGTTGCAGAAATGCGACCCTTCATCACTTATGATTACTCGTGGCGTTCCAAACCTTGTGAAAATCTGCTTATAGAGAAAATTCAACACTACCTTTGCATCATTCGTCAGAAGAGCCTTGACTTCTACCCATTTTGAGACATAATCGATTACCATTAAGATGTACTGATTATTGCAAGAAGAGATAAATGGCCCCATGAAATCGATTCCCCAAACATCAAAGACCTCGACTTCAAGCATCACATTTAACGACATCTCATCCTTTCTTATAAGATTCCCCACTCTTTGGCAACGATCACACCTTAAAACAAACTAATGAGCATCCTTAAACAAAGTAGGTCAGAAAAAACCTGCTTGCAGAATACGAGCTGCCGTCTTTTCACCACCATAATGTCCACCATAAACTGTGGAGTGGCAGTCTCGTAATATCCCCTCCGTCTCACAGAATGGGATACATCTCCTAATGATCTGGTCAGCTCCCTGTCTAAACAAATACGGTTCATCCCACATATACCACTTCACCTCATACAAAAACTTCTTCTTTTAAGCTGTATTCATATTATGAGGCATTATATTACTGACAAGATAGTTCACAATATCTGCGAACTATGGTTCTTCCTCCTGAACTGCGAACAACTGCTTATCTGGAAAAGATTCGTTGATCAATATCTTATCATGTGAAGTAGAATCGGGATTCTCCAATCTAGAGAGATGGTCAGCTACTTGATTCTCAGTACCTTTTCGATCCTTAATCTCTAACTCAAATTCATGTAGCAAGAGCACCCAACGAATAAGTCTAGGCTTCGAATCCTTCTTGGAAACCAAATAGCGAATGGCCGCATGATCAGTGAATACTTTCACCTTTGTTCCAAGCAAATAAGATCAAAATTTTTTGAAACTAAAGACTATAGCAATGAGCCCCTTCTCAGTAGTGGTGTAGTTCATTTGAGCTCCATTTAAAGTCTTACTAGCATAGTAGACCACATGAAAGAGATTATTCTTGCGCTGCCCAAGAACTACGCCCACCGCATAATCACTCGCATCACACATTATCTCAAAAGGTTATGTCCAATCAGGTGCCGTAATAACTGGTGCAGTTATTAGACTCTTCTTGAGAGTCTCGAATGCCGTCAAGCATTCATCATCAAATTTGAAAGGCACATCCTTCTCGAGCAAGTTGCACAACGGCTTAGATATCTTCGTGAGTCCTTAATGAAACGCCGATAAAAACCCGTATGGCCAAGAAAACTACGGATTCCTTTCACAGAAACAGGTGGAGGAAGATTTTCAATGACTCCCACCTTGACTTTGTCCACCTCAAGACCCTTGCTAGAGACCTTATGCCCAAGAATAATGCCTTCACGCACCATAAAATGACATTTTTCCCAATTTAGCACCAAATTAGTTTCCACATACCTTTTGAGCACCACACGAAGATTGTTCAAACATTCATCATACGAATGTCCAAAGACAGAGAAGTCGTCCATGAACACTTCGACATTATTTCCAATCATATCAGAGAATATAGTCATCATACATCTCTGAAAAGTGGCAGGTGCACCACATAAGCCAAACAAAACTCTACGAAAAGCAAACGTGCCAAATGGACAAGTGAAGGTAGTCTTTTCTTGATCCTCTGGTGTAATGCAAATATGATTATACCCCGAATAGCCATCCAGAAGACAATAATACTCATGAACAGCCAACCCGTCAAGCATCTGATCAATAAATGGAAGAGGGAAGTGATCCTTCCTTGTGGCCTTGTTCAACTTTCTGTAGTTTATGCATACCCTCCATCCTGTGACTGTTCGAGTGGGAATGAGCTCGTTCTTCTCATTTGCTACCACTGTAATACCGCCTTTCTTCGGTACACATTGCACGGGGCTCACCCAAGAACTGTCAGAAATAGGATATATGATTCCTGCATCAAGCCACTTTAGAATTTCTTTCTTCACCACTTCTTTCATAATAGGATTAAGTCGTCGCTGTTGCTCAACGGTTGGCTTACTACCTTCCTCTAGCAGAATTTTATGCATGCAATACGAAGGGCCGATCCCCTTGATGTCTGTTATAGTCCATCCAATAGCCGATTTGAATTCTCTCAAGATCCTCAAGAGCTTGTCCTCCTCACTACCTGAAAGGTCAGATGCAATAATAATAGGTAAAGTAGATGCATCACCTAAAAAAGCATACCTCAAGTGTTCAGGCAATGGTTTAAGCTCCAAGATAGGTGATTCCTCAATATATGGTTTGAGCTTTCCTTCAACATTTTTGAGGTCAGAATTACCAAGAGATTCAAATGGCATGTCGAGCTTTCACCTCCAAGGAGAAGTATTTAGATATTATAGTTGTTCATTGCCATCCTCATCATCACTGTCCAAGTCCCCCACTAAGGCTTTCTCTAATGCATCAGACATTAGCATATGATCAAGTTCTGAAGTAACCGCAGAATCAATCAAATCCACCTTTAAGCACTCCTCGTCTTCTGTAGGGAATTTCATCGCTTTGAATACATTGAATGTCACATCCTGATCCTGCACCCTCATAGTAAGTTCATCTTTCTGCACATCAATCAAGGTACGGCCTGTAGCCAAGAAAGGTCTCCCCAAGATTATGAGAATCTTCTTATCTTCCTCAAAATCCAGAATAACAAAGTCTGCAGGAAAGAAGAGCTTATCCACCTTTACTAGCACATCCTCCACTATGCCTCGAGGGTATGTAATAGAACGATCAGCCAATTATAGAGACATGTAGGTGGGCTTTGGATCAGGCAAATTCAACTATTTGAAGATAGACAACGGCATCATATTGATGCTTGCTCCCAAATCACACAGGCATTTGTCAAAAGACAACTTGCCAATGGTGCAAGGAATGGTAAATCTACCTGGATCTTTAAGCTTTGGAGGTAATTTATGTTGCAGCACAGCACTGTATTCTTCCGTTAGAGCAACAGTCTCAAGGTCATCCAGTTTCACCTTCCTTGAAAGAATACTCTTCATAAATTTCGGATAACTAGGCATTTGCTCCAGAGCCTCAGCGAAAGGTATGTTGATGTGAAGTTTCTTGAACACCTCCAGAAACTTACCGAACTGCTTATCCAGCTTTTGTTGTTGCAATCTCTTAGGGAAAGATGGTGGAGGATAGAGTTGTTTCTCCCCTATATTACCCTCAGGAAGAGTGTGTTCAGCAGTAGTCTTCCTTGGTTCCGCCGCTTTCTCCTTTTGCTTCTCTTCTTCATTCACAATTTCGGCTTCTCCGTCCTTCGTTTTTCAGCATCAACAACTTTTCCAAACCTTAAGGTAACAGCCTTTACTTGCTCCTTAGCTTCCTTCCTGCCCGACACTTCAGTATCACTGGGAAGTGTGCCAGGTTGACGATTGAGCAAGGCATTGGCTATTTGACCGATTTGATTTTCCAAGGTCTTTATAGAAATAGCCTGACTTTTGCACAACAGCTTTAGTTCCTCGAAATCCGTACTAGAAGGTGGAGCAACACCTCCTTGTTAAGGATATGATTGCCTTTGAGCATAAAGTTGTGGTTGCTGGAATCCCGGTGGATTAAACTGTTTACTTACTCCTTGCTGATATGGTTGCTGACTGAATAGCATTCTGATTATTGCTATAGCTGAAATTGGGATGATTTCTGTTGTTAGGATGATAAGTAGCTGGCACAGGCTGCTGCGGTCGCTGATAATTGTTAACATACTGAACAGATTCATTAACAAGATAACACTGATCCGTAGCATGGGAACCTGCACAAAGCTCACAGATCATAGCTATCTGATTGACTCCATAGGTGGCTAGAGAATCGACCTTCAAAGACAGCGCTTGGAGCTGCGCTGCGATAGCTGTAGCTGCATCAACTTCCAGAATACCTACTACCTTCCCAGGCATCATCCTTTGAGTTGGGTTTTAATGCTCATTTGCAACCATAGTTTCAATAAGATTATAAGCCTCAGTATAGCTTTTGGCCCACAAGGCGCCTCCAGCTGCTGCATCGAGCATTGGCCAAGATTGGGCCCCCAAACCATTATAAAAACCAGTGATCACCATCCAGTCAGACATACCATGATGTGGACACTTTCTCAACATCTCCTTGTAACGCTCCCAAGCTTCGCACATGGATTCTGTTGGTTGCTGCGCAAACAGAGTAAGAGCACTCCTCATAGCTGCAGTCTTCGCCATTGGATAGAACTTTACTAGAAACTTTTGCGCAAGATCTTTCCAAGTAGTGATGGACCCAGCTGGTTCAGAATGTAACCAGTCCTTAGTTTTATCCCTCAGAGAGAATGGGAAAAGCCTCAGCTTAGCCTCATCAATCACACCATTATATTTGAAAGTACTGCAGATCTCGACAAAATTTCTGATGTGCATGTTGGGGTCTTCAGTTGCAGCACCTCCAAAAGAAACAGAATTATGCACCATCTGAATAGTGCCCGGCTTGATTTCAAAGTTATTGGCCTCAATAGCCGGGTGCATGATGCTAGACTGAATGTCATCAATTTTAGGCCGAGAAAAGTCCATAGAGCTGGATCTGCCGGAACTATACGATCACCCATGATTACTGGTTCTTTTTGCTCACTCTCGTTATCCGAATCTTCAAATTCTATCTTCTCCGGAATATCAAGAACCGAGTCTGTCTCCTCAGCCGTATCTAAAGTCCTCTTGCGAGTACGAGAATGTGTTTGCATAAATGCTCGCTAAGGTACCTGAAACACAACCGGAAATAATAAGTAACACGTCTTAATCACTAAGTCCTAATAATCACCGATGGTAAGTACATAAACTAAGCAAATACGCCGAGTCCCCGGCAGCGGCGCCAAAAACTTGTTAGGTCGAAAATATGCACTAATAATATACGCAAGTATACGCGTTCGCAAGTAATATAGAATACTTTCTAGTTCGTTCCCACAGAGACTCCGACTAATTATGTTCAATTAACACTTACTCACCAATGTATGATTACTTCTCAATGTCAAGACAATAACACGTAGATTTGATTAACTAATTATTAACTACAATTAACTACGAGAATTAAACACTTGATTGATACTTAATTTAATAATATTAAACACACATGAGACCATAACTTCATTACTACTTCCTTCAATAGTTATTGTTATTACCCTTAGCATGTAACGGTGATGATATTAATCGAACAACACGAAACTGATAAAAGCCAACTTTCATTGTACTAATACCATTCTACCAAGCATCCACAATTAAGATAGAAGTTGAATAGGAATCAATTATGTTGAGACCCTATATGTGTACAGAATTTGACAACATAACGATTTAAGCACAAGTTATTCCTTATGATTACACAGGGCAAGTAAAACGGTTAGAGTTACCCACTAATCATGCATACACATACATGAACCTCCGCTAGCATGGCAAGTTCTAAACCTCAAGATCCACTGTTGCTTCACAAGAGATTAACACCCTATCTTATATGTTTGTGACACACATAAGACGAATAAGCACAACCAATACTAGATATCATACAATCATCACACACTAAGGTATTAAACAACTAACTAAAGAATTCCATAGCAAATCCGTTACGACCCCATGATCATGATTAGCCCATGATAGAACTCATCGTCACCATGGGTTCATATGAAAACATGATAATAACACACGAGAATAATTAAATAAACTACTTATATTAAACCAGAGTACGTCACAAGAGTAAATAGGTTCAAAGTAAAGAAAACTAGCATCCACTGTTACAACGAAATAAAGAATCACAAGAAACTATGCTTCCTCTTCGTTGCGATGTGCTAAAACGGTCTTCTTCCTTATCTCCTTGCTCCTCGATTGATACCACGATTCAACACACGTGAAACGTCTCTGAAAACTACTTATATAGAAGTCCCACAAAACCCAGCTATCTAAGAAGTCGGAAGCTCAACAGAATTAGGAGTCTAAAAATATTAATTTTAATTTACGCACCTGAGCGGCCGCTCAGCAATCCTAAGCGGGCGCTCAGCTTCCTGCGCGGTCGCTCAGCATAGCTGAGCGGGCGCCCAGACCCCTTCTGGAAAATATTATGTTTTTGCTCCCGTTCTTTGCTGCATTTTGCTCCTATCTTCCCACTTGCAATGCCAAACATATGCCAAGGCTTATTCTTGATGAAATCTCTCCACAAATGCAAGTAATACCCTAAAATGCACAAACACTAGAAAAATGCATCAAATACACAAAATACTTGAATTCAAGACATCAATTCAAGCTATTATAAGACGTTCTAAGTGGTATAAAATGTCACTTATCAGTCCTTGCGTGGCGCGATATCACGGGGTCTCTCTATCACCAATTATCTCTTTCGAGTTCATAACAATTTTATAGAGCGGAGATCTATCATTTGCATAATAAAATAAGCGGTCTTATTTAACCTATTACTCAAAATCCCATACAGCACGACGGCTAACTTGGTTCTTGAGAATCCTCTTTCAAAATTTATTATAATAAACTCTCACTCCCATTAAGGTCATCTACAAGCCACAATCGCCGAAATTTTAATCTTCGCCTTTCCTTTTCACTTTCAACCATGTCATGTACTGACTTTCCTAATCAATGACATCCCTTTCATATTTGGTCATGACTAATATCTTTTTAAGTTTTTTTAGGTATCTTTAAGTCTTCCTGTTAAGTAATAAAGGGTTCTTTTCATGCGATCCTTCTCATCAGTTGTCCTGAAATTTATTAATCCTAATCTATCTTTTACTAATTAAAGTGTCGGCCACCATAGTGGCCTTTCCTTGATAATGATAGATTTATCAATTACGGTCCTTTATCAATTTGACCAAAACTTACACGCCGTGTCCAGCGTAAGTAAAAAAAAATTCCAAATTTTCCTCATATGTTAAACTCTTTGTCCCTTTTAGTGCGAACCTTATCGCGATTATTCTAGATTATTATTATGATGCCTTATCACGGTCCTTAAGCTGCGTAGACGTATCATTACACTTCACACAAAATCCTATTTTTATCGTCGAGTATTTCTAACACGGGGTTGCTACTAACATTCCCTTCACTTTTTGAAAATCCTATACATCAATTTCATACATGCTTGGTCTTTCCTGAATTCATTAGTATCTATCGATAATATTCCATAGAGGTGTATCTCACTAATCACGTTGGTATCTCCATTATCGTTCTTCTATAACCATGTTAAAGATCCTTATGATAATAACTAAACATGGTATTTCCTTTTTAAAACAACTTACTCATCACGATGCTCCGATTGCACCATCTTAGCACTGAGTCTTCAATCTCATAATACAACAATTGGTTCTCAACTATACCTCTCTTTGTTTGGAAGGCAATCAGCCTTGGAAAAATGATTTTCACGATATCAATGCAATTTAGACAATCTTAACAAGATTTCAAAATCTATTATTATGTGAAGAAATAATGAGCTCTGAATAAAAGAATCGCAACACTCAAAAGATTTATAACTTGGAAGGAATATTACAACAAGGATTATCCTTCCATGTTCTTAGAATTTTATATTAAGATATTATAGAGAATATCCCTTGAAAGCAATGATTGCTGAATAATAACATCATATGAATGATACTTGTAAGATTTCCCCATTGAAAGAATACTTTTCTTTTTGAATAATAAAAGAAATATCGATAACATCCTCAAACAAAGGTTAACCATTGAGGTTTCAAAGAGATGCTATTTTGAAAGAAGGAATTTTATTCAATGATTAATAAATAAGGAAGTATATTGCTCTTAAATCACTTTATGATTTTAATTTGGATATTCGTTATATAAACTAAAGAATAGAAATTTCATGAACGAAATATTTCATAAAACTGAATATAAATTCTCGTTTGAGTGGGCGACCTAGTTAGGTCTCAATTAAATCATTATTTGAAAATTTCATCAACATAGTCTTGCATATATAATGCATCATGTAAAATAAAAAAAATTGATTGGAAGTGGAACTAGAAAAATATTAACTAGTCCATATCAAACAATATTATCAACCGGCTAAGAAAATGGCCAGCGCAATTGGTTTGGCCCATAGCAACTAGCTAGAACGATTAGCTAGACTTTCATTGTATTAATTAAAATTTCTACTAGTTAGGACATTAACTAGTTGTTCTTGAGAACATATACAACTAAACATATTTTAGTTTGTTGGAAAGAGAAAATCTCAATATCGTAACCACTAAAGAATTTGTGGCTACCTGGATGACGATTTCAAAATAAGGAGTTTTTCAATTTGGGCCGAGAAAGACAATTATAACTCTGAATCGAGTGGTCTTGGCATCGGAACAATCGATAACCTCTTATCAAATATTTTTCTTGCCAAATAAAAGGGTACACTCAGAGTTGTCCTCGTTCATATACTTTATCAGATTCTCAAATAGAATTGAATTAGGAATACCAATATCAAATTGATATCCTTACTATGATTTCAAATTTCAATATACAATTTCATCCCGATTAGAATAAAAGGATTCCCGAGGAATCTATGGATATTAGATCATCCATATTTTTAACAATTTGTTAAATATTTACAATATCGATTGAGAAGAGTAAGTATGAAAGAAGAATCAAATGAAGATACTCATTATGAATATTCATCGATGAATTGAGGGAAAATTTATATATAAAAAAAATCTCTTGGATAATTGAAATGAAGTGTAAATATCTCTGAGTTAAACAAGAAGATCGTAATCTATGAATGAAAGTTCATGGATTAACTAAAAGAATTGAACAAATCCTGATACGGAGAAAGACTATTCAAGATGGTCACATCAGAAGTTCAAAGTAGGGAACGAAAAAGATTTCCTGATATAAATTATCAAGGCAATACGAATGATCAACCATTTGGAGGGAGTAATGTGACAGTGGGTAGGTCCAAAATATCTCACTAATTATCCTAACTCTCGTCATTATCCATATGAGGATGATCCCACCTCTTCTTTTTCATAATTCCGTGTTTTAAATAGTTTCTCTTTCAACATCATTTTAAAATCGCTTACTAACTTGACTTTCACACATATATCTGTCATTCTGGTGTTTTACCTCGAAGACCTTACTCAGAAATATTCCAAAAACATTTGTTAAGACGATAGTTGCCTGCTACACGCATCCGTTACTAACTATATGTGGCCAGTTCCCCCTGGGAACAGATCAAAGAGATCTCTTAGGGATCTCAATGCAGTCCATAAGTTCAGTGGCAGGTGTGTGTAATTGAACATATGTTACCGAATATATTAGAGGTCTACGAGTATATATACGTAGCCTCTGACATCATACCTACCGAAGAATTCCGCTCTAGACTCACTGTTCTATCCTTTTTTAAAAAGGTTCTAAGATCGAACTATCGCTCATTGTAATCTTATGCCATTCAATTGTAGTCATGCCATCAATTCTCGATGCTCTCGATCTTTGAGCTAAACCATCATAACCTTACGAGTTAAGCGCACTAATAATATCATGTAGTGTACTTGTCTTACGATAACATTCCCATATTACATTCAAATATTCCGTAATATAATTAAAATCCTTAACGGTATATTGGAGACTACCTCTGGTGAATTCATGATTAATACGACATTCACATCCTCATTGGTAAAATGACACCTTCAACTAGTTTGGGTCAATAACCTCAACTGTATAATAATTAGGCTTTATGGTTCTCACATGTGATGCCCCTTCATGGGCAACCTATAAAGAACTACGAGTAACAAGGCTCGTGTTATCAAAATTTACATATGGTGTTGGTAATATCGTCTTTACCCAAAATGCCCCTGAGACTCAGCTCCGAGTTCTACATCCACATCCTTGCCAAATCATATATGATTATAATTTTTCTTCTCATCATTCTGATAATCTATAATGGTTCTATTAGTCACACTTTAATACCTCAAATATACAAATCTAACCTACACATTGAGGCTACATCCGGTAGTCCAATGATGAACTCTATATGAGCTCTTACAAAATCTCACATCTAGACAGATTCCTAACACTCTCGTCTCTAAGTACTATAACTTATTGCTCTGATGCCATTTTTGTAACGCCCCCGAATCCGGGGTCAGGAATCTGGGTCACCACGCAATCCTTCAATCAGGTGTAACCTGCATTAACTCAATAATTCAATAATTCCGTATCACAGACCCCCAATCTTACACACTCACAAGTTACAGCCTTAGAAATGACGTACAACAAGTATCATCTGTTATTAAAACTCAAATATATTTTACAGGATCTCAAACAATTATTCATAACCTCTACATAAAGTTACAATAATTACGACTGATATCTTATACCTATCTGATACTCTGGCCCACCTGAGACAAAGCTGCCAGGGATTCTTCCCATGAGTGCAAGCGACTAAGTCCCACACCGGCATACTGGTTATCTGTTGTTGTGTCATTTAAAAGAAAGCAAGAGTGAGCTATAATGCCCAACATAATAATGCACAGTATAAAATGACTGTATGATAAACTCAAGTAAAACGTCATATATGATAAATATGTTTTCTTCAAAAATAGTTTTCCTTGGTGATACACACCTTCTTATGAAAACAATTCTTTAATGGATTATTATCCATCGAATACCATAATGGTAAACCCAGCACCTAGGCTTGGGTTACAGTATTGCATTACAATTCCAATTGGAAGAATAGGACATTCGTTGGAGCCACCGCATACGATGATCAGTCGTACTATGATAAAAGTAACCTTTTCTACTAGTAGAAGGACGACACCTTCGTATCCCAGTTATCACTCTTACCGCATACGGGTTATGTGTCCTCATTTCGGGTATACACACACTTCGCAGGTCCTTAGGTACATATTGTACCGTCTCCTACGGTACTAGTAGTCTATCCAATACACGAAGTACTTGGATCCTACCCCTCCTTTGTCCTTTAGGAAATCCTATAATATCTCGAGAACTCGAACCACATCGAAGTTCCCCCAAGCGTTTTGCTTGTTGATAGAAACAGCTTGATTTATTAGTGTAAATATGTATATATATATACGTACTTCCGAATTTTTCGGAGGAAGTACGAAGGATGTGAGTTGACCGTTGTCAACAGATAAGTAACGAAGGGGGAGTTTCTTTTGAAACTATATTCAAAATATTTAAAATAAGTCGAGATAATATTCTCCGACGATCTAAAATTATTCGAATGATTTCCGAAAATGAGAAAGTATTTTAAATCAGGTTTTATGATTTTTAAATCATACTAAATCATTTAATAAATAATTAATAGGAAAGGAAGCTAAAGACAAATCAGGATTGGGTAGTTCTAATGAAAGAAGAATACACAACACTACCAATGATCCAACTTCCTTAAGTGCATCAGGAGTAGGAACAACTTCTGAAAGATTGAATCAATTGGAGTCTGTATAAATGGTCTACCACTCTGTGCTAAAAGAAGATATCATGCTATACTTCATGACAGGTAGGAGGGTATTCTAGATAAGAAAGGATACTATTCGTTTGAAGTACTTTGAAGAATTGCAACATGTGCTATTTCTACTTCAAGTGAAGAACAGATCAACAGATGGTGTTGCCAAATACATAAGGTCTGATATTGAAAGATAGAAGAAATTATACTCTGTAAAGTCTGACAGGCCATACTATCCTAAGTACAGAGCTCACAATAGAGAACTAGTTGAAATGAAGCCTAATACTGCCAAAATCACTACATTTTTGGGTATTAAGGGTGTTGAATTTAATCTGGAGTCTGACAAAGCTTATCTGATCAGATTAGATCAGCAGATAAGGAAAGCAAAGATTAATGATCTCAGATCTGCTATTTTCCAAACTGGTGAAGACACTGCAGAGCTTAAGGAAGCAAAAAGGAGGATGCAGAATGAACTTGAATATGTTGAGAGGAGTTTGTTAAAGAACTATCTCAGAACAACTCCTGATATTCGAGAGATCACACACTGAAGCTAAGTCAAGGACTACAACTGTTAAATTTTGAAAGATATACAGGCTAAAGCTGATATTAGACTTTAAGGATGGTAAAAGCTACAAGGACTGTGAGTTGTAGTTATCTAGTCAAATTCTCATATGCATTTGTACTTAATATTTTTGACATCATCAAATATCTATTGAACTTGTATATTATGCTAATTTACAAGTTGGGGGAGATTGTTAGATATATTTGTGATGTCAGGTCTAATAATGATTTGTGTTTAGTTTTCAGATCTTAACTAACAGGATAAATCAGGACATAACTGGAAATCAGTACTTATACTGAAGTCAGAACTTAAGTTCTCAGAACTTAAGTTATCAGAAGATAATATCAGGACTTAAGAAGACATTCAGATAAGGAAGGCGGCTGATTGAAAGGAAAGAAGATCAAGACTAAAACAAAAAGAGATATGCATGGAGAAGAATTATATGAAGAATAGAAGACTTGGAGGAAAAGATAACTAATTGATATATTTTAGGATACAGAATCATATTCGATATCAATTAGAGATTATCTTGTAACTGTGTTCTATATAAACACAGACATAGGGTTTACACTATATGTGTTATCATTATCGAGAATATTATTCATTGTAACCCTAGCAGCTCTTAGTGATATTGTTCATCACTGAGAGAGAACAGTTCCATTGCAATACTGTTTTATTAATAAGATTATTCTTTGGTACATACTTGTGTTCTTAATTCGATTTGATTGTATTATACACTATATTCAACCCCCTTCTATAGTGTGTGTGACCTAACATACCCCTCCCTTATCCTTTAGGAATTTCTATCATATATCGAGAACTCGAACCACATCGAAGTTCCCCCAAGCGTTTTGCTTGTTGATAGAAACAGCTTGATTTATTAGTGTATATATGTATATGTATACGTACTTCCGAATTTTTCGGAGGAAGTACTAAGGATGTGAGTTGACTGTTGTCAACAGATAAGTAAATAAGGGGGAGTTTCTTTTGAAACTATATTCAAAATATTTACAATAAGTCGAGATAATATTCTCCGACGATCTGAAATTATTCGAATGATTTTCCGAAAATGAGAAAGTATTTTAAATCAGGTTTTATGATTTTTAAATCATACTAAATCATTTAATAAATAATTAATAATTAAATAATAATCAATAAATAATTAAACCTCTAATAATTATACTTTAAAAGAATATTTGAAATAATATTTCTCAACTAATTTATATTTAAGAAATTTAAAGTAACCTTTAATAATTGGTCGAGTTTGAAATGAATAACCGTTGGAGAATACTTCTCCTATATTAAATTAATAACCGAAATAATATTTGTTGTTCAAGTAAAATATAGTTGAGGGAATACGATCTTTGAAAATTATTTTAATAAAACTTCGAGGTATTTAATGTTTCGCAAGTGGACATCGAGTCCCTTGGAATAAAATAAGTACAGACTTTTAATGGTCCAAAACATCTCCGGGATGATTCCCGAGTTTATACTTTATAAAAACTCACCAACTCTCGGTGTTATAACTTATATATCACCTCCGGAATACTTCCTAGTTTTCATTAAATTATACTGACCGATCCTCGGTCTAAAATATACTCCTCATATATACAACGCTACTCTTTAGCGTTATTGATTGAAATTCGGTAATATTCATATACCAAAACCATTATCATATCATATGATATTATATAACATAATTCGTAAAATATCGTAAATATAGCATCATGTATATATCGACATTATTTGAAAACAAACACAACACAACAGTTTCAAAAAGGTAGGGTTTGAAAACTTGCCTGGAATCCAAGATACATTTTCCGACTTCCTCTCGTTCTGGGTTTTCTATTCAACAAATATCATAATATTAATCAGCATTCCTACTCTCATTGAAGAATTTCGAGCACAAAAATGCAACGGAAACAGTAATTAAAAATGTAAAAAACCAGAATTTTCGAAATCCCACCGCAGGATCCATGCGAAATATAGATATTTAATTCATAGATCATATTGTTTACCTTAAGAAGCTTTATAAATTGGTTGACTAATGGAGATCCAAAGCTTGTTCAATTACCACGCATCCCGCTCTCGTGAACTACGCTCTATCGGTATCCACACGAATGCTTGAACTCAAGGATTGGATGTGTACTAGCACAAACTCGTTTCTTCTCGCTCTCTCCATCTTCTCCCTTGGTGGCTAGGGTTTTAGTAAAAGTCTTGCTTCATACAAAAATCAGCCACACAAGAGATATTATATAGAGAGTAGAAAAATGAATTATAACTCTTAACTAATTAGGAGTTATTATTAATTCGAAAATTCTATTTGTATTATACTTAAGTCTTACTTAATTATTTAACAAATAAATTTCATAATTAATATTAGTAAATTCGAATATCAATATTTATCTAATTAATTAAGTCATACTTAATTAATATTATAAATAATTCGAATTACTTTAATATAATTTAAATCCAATTTAAAATAAATAATCCTTCAAGCATTCTTAGTGTGTGACCCTATAGGTTATTATTACGTTGGCAACAAATTTTAAATCTAATTTAAAATCGTAAACAATGAGCGGCATCTAGTAATACATCATTGCTACCCAAGTAATAATAATTGAATCAGTGATCGATTAAACCTTTTGTGAATAATGTACAATTTAATATAATCCCTTTAACCAAATATTATAGATTAAACTAGAGGCATGTAATGTGTCATCCTCATCATAGTTTAATCCAAATTTCCTTGATCAATGAGTAGACTATCATATCAAATCAACATTTGAGCGTGGCCACGCATTTCATAGTCTAGTTCACACAAGAGGCCAATAATCACTCCTAAAATAGGAGGGGTAAATCCCATCTAGATCATTTATATTTCTCATACGATTCATAATATACCCAATGTCCACTTTTATCATTACCCAGTCAAGGATAACTTTTAATGGAATCAATGTATATTAATTCTCGTATAGAAATATAATGACTTCAGGTCTAAGGACCATTACATCATTATCACTGTGAGAATTACTTATGACACAACAGACATGTAGAATCTCACATTGGGTCTGTCCAGCACCATGTACATATACATCTGCCTGTATTTTTGACTTTAGTATCACTTTACCTATGATCAATGAAATGTGATCATCAGTCAACAAACACACCAGTCTTAATGCATTATTATTGTCTGTTAATAATAATACTCGACTAGGGTCCTTTAGGAATATTGATACTATTCTCATAATCTCATTTCTAAGTCACGTACTTAGAGATATAGAATTGCATATCATATCCAAGGACATTTATTAATCTAACATTTATATCGCAGTAAATTAAGAATTAATAAATTATAAATAGAATAATCGATAGAACATAAACATTAATAATCCTAATGTCTTAAACTAAAACATCATAGTGTTGTCTCTAGGGCACAAACACTAACAATCTCCCACTTGCACTAGAGCCAATCACCCATGTATCTAATACTCATGGAACTAGTATGACCATCGTACTTCTGCTGCGACAAAGCCTTAGTCAGTGGGTCTGCAACACTATCATTACTATGCACTTTACATTTATATCTCCTTAATCATTAATCTCATTAATAAGGCGATATTGCCTAAGGACATGCCTAAACAGTCTTCATGGCTTTTTCAAAAAAATATCAATATATTCGGCTTCCATAGAATCATCAATGTTCTTGCTGTGAACTATTCAAGCTAACATCAATTATATTTAGACAAAACATAAAATAGACATAAATTCGTAATCATCCTTGTCTATCCAAAAATTAGGTTCAGAAACTAGTATCAATGTAACCCTTTACAATCAGTTCCCTATCTTCTCCACACACCAAAAATAAATCTTTAGTCCTCTTTAAGTACTTAAGAAATTCTTGAAAACTATCCAGTGACCCTCACCTGGATTAGACTGGTATCTGATCGTCATGCTCAAAGCATACGAAACATCAGGATAAATACATATCATTGTACATATTATAGATCCAATTACTGACGCATCTGGAACTTTCTCAAACGGCCCTTATCATCTAATGATTTAGGGGGCAATTATCTTTTGAGATCACTATCCCATGAGACATCGAAACATATTCTTTCTTTGTCTCTTGCATTATAAAATGATGTAATACTTTATCAATGTATGTACTCCGACTAGGTCGATTAATCTTTTCAATCTATCTCTATAGATCTTGATCCCTAATATATAGGTAGCATCGCCTAAGTCTTTCACCGAGAAACTATTTCTCAACCAAGTCTTAACAGCCTGTAGAGAAGCTATGTCATTCCATATCTGTTATATGTCATCTACATATAATATTAGGAATGTCACATGGCTCCCACTAACCTTCTTGTAAACACATGGTTCATCTTCATTTTGAATAAAACCAAACTCTTTGACCGTTTCATCAAAATGAATATTCATTCTCTTTGAGGCTTGCTTCAATCTATAAATAGATAGAAGCAACTTACAAACTACCTTAGCAAACTTCGGATCGATAAAACCCTCAGGTTGTATCATATATACATCCTGTTCAAGGCTCCCATTTAAGAAAGCAGTTTTGACATCCATTTGCCAAATCTCATAGTCAAAGTAAGCAACTATTGCTAAAAAAAATCTTGATAGACTTGACCATAGTAACCGGTGAAAAAGTCTCATCATAGTTTATACCATGAATTAGTTTGAAACTTTTGCCACTAGTCGCGTCTTATAGGTCTGTACTTTACCATCCATGTCAGTTTTCTTCTTGAAAACCCACTTGCACCCTATAGGTTTTAGCCCTTCGAGTGGATCAACTAAAGTCAATACTTTATTTTGATACATGGATTCCATCTCAAATTTCATGGCCTCAAGCCATCTCTCAGAGTCTGAACTGTTCATAGCATCTTGGTAGGTGAGAGGCTTATCATTATCCGTAAGCATCACATCACCATCTTGAGTCAAAAGAAATTCATAATTTCTCCCGGGCTCATGGTGAATCCTACTAGATCTAAGAATAACGTGTGTTTCTTGAATAGGATTACTTTCAACATTTTGATATACATCCTGATCTTATTCCAACTCTGGTTTAATGTTATCATGTGGTTCTCAATCTTCATCGAGATGTATTATCCTCCCACTGATTTTCTTAGAAAGTAGTTCTCCCCTAAGAAATACAGCGGCCCGAGCAACAAACACTTTGTTCCCGGAAGGATTATAAAAACTATAACGTAGTCTCACTTGGGTATCCCACAAAATAGCATCTATCTAATTTTGGTCCAAGCTTGTCAGAGGCTAAACATTTTACAAACGCTTCATGTCCCCAAATTTTCATAAATGACATGCTTTGACATTTATCACTCTATATCTCATACGGAGTATTTTGAACCGCTTTAGTCGGAACTTGGTTAAGTGTATATGCAGCCGTTTCTAGAGCATAACCCTAGAAACTGAATGGAAGATCCGCTTGACTCATCATCGATCACACTATGTCCAACAAGGTACGATTTCTCCTCTAAGAATATCTATTCCATTGAGGTGTTCCAGAAAGAGTAAGTTATGATACACTATCACACTCCTTCAAGAAACTCTTGAAATTGAGGTTTAAGTATTCTCCTCCATGATCTGATTGTAAAACTTTTATACTTTTCCCTTGTTTTCTTTTCTACCTCGGCCTTATATTCTTTGAACATTTCAAAAGAATCGGATTTGTTCTTCATAAGAACCACATATCCATATCTACTGAAATCATCAGTAAATATTATGAAGTAGTATAAGCCCCCTTTCCATCATACACATTCGACCACATACATCATTATGTATAAGTCATAATCGTTCGGTGGCCCTTTCACCTGATCAGGTAAAAGAAGCTTTAGTCATTTTGCCAATGAGACAAAGTTCGCATCTTCCGTATGATTCAAAATCAAACTTATCCAAGTATTCATCTATATGTAACTCAGAAATGCGTTTCTCATTAATATGGCTTAACGACAATGGTAGAGGTAATGTTTGATTTCAGTCATCTTAGAACATATAAATTGTTAACTAATTGTGCAACATTATAAGCCTTATCATTAAATAGAATAAACAACTATTATTTATTTAATTAAAATGAAAACCTTTCTTGTCCTTACAAGAATTTGATTTAATATATCCCCTAAAGGCAGGCACGTAATAACAATTTATCAAGTTCTCAATCTCGCATATATGGGCAAAATTAGGTATCGAGTTCCTTCAACTAGAGCAACAACTTTTGCTCCAATTCTAACCCGATACCTGAAACTTGACCATTGCTATGAAAGGAATATGTCCTAAGTCCAATCATGTATTAGGATTTATGAATAACTTCCTGTGTAATCTGTTTTGATTTCATTGATATTAATAAAAGACTTGTTTTGTTTTTATTACGGGCTTTATCTATTTAAGTGTTTAAATAAGATATACCATAGTTTAGAGTAAAGCTTTTTATGGATTATGATGAGATCATAATAGTGAGACCTAAAAGATGATAACTCTAAACTTAAATAGTTCCTGGTCGTAGGATTACTAACTGGTAACTAATAATCCGCAGAGATCGGTACATACTATGCTTGCTTCATTATGAAGGATGTCTGTTCTCATAGACATTTGTGTGTTGACACTATAGCTAGTATGTAGGTGCTTATTATAGAATAAGTTCACTGAACATGACTCGCCCAGCTGAACAACTAATGGAGTTCACTCACGTGTCAACAGTTGTTCACATAGTGATAGTTGTACAAGTATCCTTAGACTTGAGGTCATCATAGTCATCTTGTGTACACTGAACTATGCTTTGGTTTAGTTCTTAGTCTCCAGGGACAATTATTAGGGCTCTACTGGGTATAGGAATTTGTACACGAAGATAGTGTATGATCAATAAAGGATCTACCCTTTCCAGTGAAGGAAGCGAATGTTCAAGGCTGATCCACTTATGCTAGTTCAGGAATCTCTGGCCAGAGTGAATGAAATTAGAAAGGAGTTTCTGATTTGCATAGAACTAAGCATAGTAAATGGTAAGCACGTGATTAAATTAGATAGGCTTGACACGAGATCCATGCCTTGTATTTAATCGGGACATTGTAGGGTAGAAGGAGTTTATTGTACGGTAACTATTCACTGAATAGGTTCTTGGTATTCTAAGCAGTGAATTCATATTATCCGGATAGTCGCGATATGCTGAGAAGTATCCCTCACGATGTAGAATAAATGTGATTAATTAATTAATCATATTTAATAAATTAGAGAATTTATATAAATAATGATAAAATAGTTTTATTATTATTTATTTCTACTACCGGCTTAATATTGAACCTACAGGGTCACACCATAAAAAGAGAATGATTTAATGTGGAGGAATTAATTAATAATGGCTAATAATTATTTATTTGTGAAATAAATAATTAATTGGCAAATTTAATAATTGATTAAATGAGATTTAATTGATTATAAATTAATTAAGAGAAGTTCTTCGATTAGATCGAGGTGGTGAATACTTGAATGGAGAGTTTCTAGATTATCTCAAAGTAAATGATATAGTCTCCCAGTGGACTCCTCCAGATTGGTATCTGAAAGGAGAAATCGAACTTTGTTAGACATAGTTCGGTCCATGATGAGCTATGCGAATCTTCCAGTATTCCTATGGGGTTATGCATTGGAAACCTCAGCAAATTTACTGAATAAGGTGCCTTCCAAAATCTGTTCCTCAAACTCCATATGAGATATGGAAAGTAAGGAAACCGGGTCTTAAACACGTTAAGATTTGGGGATGTCCAGCTTATGTCAAGAAAGTTGACCCAGATAAGCTGGAATATCGATCCGTAAAATGTAGTTTTATGGGATATCCTAAAGAGACTTTAGGGTATTACTTTTACACCGATCATCGGGTGTTTGTCTCCAGACATGCTACCTTCTTCGAAAAGGAGTTTATCCTTGAAGGAAACAGGGGGAGCAAAATTGAACTTGATGAAGTTCAAGAAGCACAAACTACTACGGATCAAGTGGAAACACCTGTTCTGACTAAAGAACCTTCTGTGGAACAGCCCATTCGTAGGTCAGGGAGAGTGTATCTCCAACCTGAGAGGTAAAATGGCCTTGTCATTGAGAATGACAATGAGTTGTCGATCATTGATGATGACGACCATGTGACCTATAATGAGGCTATGAGTAGTGTTGACTCAGAAAAATGGCATAGTGCCATAAAATCCGGAATGAAATTTATGTATACGGTATACGAAAGAATGATTAGAGCAGATGGGCAGGTGGAGACCTATAAGGCCAGGCTTTTGGCAAAAGGATTCAAACAAAGGCAATGGATTGACTTTGATGAAACCTTTTACCTGTAGCCCTTTTAAAATCAGTTCGAATTTTGTTTGCGATTGCTGCTTACTACGACTATAAAATCTGGCAAATGGCCAGATGGTTTTCTTTCCAAGGGAAATGAAAACCTAGTGTGTAAGCTGCTGTGAACCATATGTGGTTTAAAGCAAGCTTCTCGAAAGATGGAACATTCATTTTGATGAGACAATCAAAGAGTTTGATTTTATCAAAAACGTAGATGAACCATGCGTCTACAAAAGGGTTAGTGGGAGCGCGGTAACATTTCTTGTATTGTATTGAAATAGAGTTGACACACATAACAACATAGCAGACCCACTCACAAAGCTACTTTCTGAAAGTCACTTTGATCATCATAAAGACTAGATGGGTATTAGATACCAGAGTGTCCCTTCTAATTGCACTTATAACACAAAACATTAGCCATACAAATCCCAAAATGCCTTCTACCACAAAATTTGCACTCTGACGCAGGTGGACGATTGGGTCTCTGCTGATTTAAATTCTGAAAACGGTTCACATTTCCTGGCTGTGGTTTCTTAAATCCCACACTCTTATTGTCCTGAAACTCTGGCCTTTTATTGAAACGGCCCTGGAAGTTACCTTATTGCTGGCCTCCTCCTGAGGTTTCTATTTTCCTTTTCTTCCCATCCTTCCCTTTCTGATACATATCACTCCTACTTTCGATCACCATTCCTTTCTGAACCACTGCCACATATGAAGTTAACTCAAACATGGCCACCCTATTCTGAATCCAAAATCTCAATCCCTGTTCAAACCTTCTTGCTTTCTTTTCATCCGTATCAACCTGGTCTGGCACGAACCTCGCTAATTCAGTAAACTTAGCTTCGTACTCAGCTACAGTAAGATCTCCCTGGGTCAAGTTCAAGAATTGGATCTCCATTTGATTCTACATATACCTCGGAAAATACTTCTCTAGAAACAGCTCTGTGAATCTCTCCCAAGTTATAAACTCACCTCCTTCCAATGCTCGCGCGGATTCCCACCAATAGTTCGCTTCACCCTTCAGAAAGTAACTTGCAAACTTGGTCTTCTGCTCAGCTCCTGCTCCGACCAATTCAAAAGCCTTTTCCATTTCCTTGAGCCATGCATTGGCTTCCACAGGATCAGCACTTTCCTTGAACTCAGGTGGCTTCACTGCTTGAAACTGCTTAAAAGTCACTGCAGGTGGTGCTTCTCGCTGCTGCTGTTGTTGTTGCTGCTGTTGTTGCTGCTGCGTAAGATGTAACATCTGCTGCTGCATCAGTCCCAACATCTGGATAATCGCTGGATCTGTACGGCTCTCGGTACTACCCTCTCCTGAATTATTCCTTCTCTTTGGTGCCATTATTCTGGTAAGAAACAAGTAACATATATAATAATCTGTCAAGCATTGTGTCAAATATGTAGCAATTCCTTAGCATATCAAAATTCGCAAATAGTATCTCTTCCCTGAATATCATAAACTTGCTACCTTATTAACACAAGCGACATGATTATCACATAATCCTGCTTATTATCTCAAGAATAATAACACAAAGAAAATTTACTCCGAATTATCCAACCCTTTTAAATCCTTGCTTTCATCTTAACTAAACCAACAAAATAGAAGGGCAATGACACAAGGCCTAAAGCTAAACGCAAAATAGGGAAATTAAATAACTTAACTATATCCTAACCCAATAACCTAAATTTAATCCTATAAAAGCTAGACTACACGCGCCTATCTTAGGTGATCTTCCTATGACTCATCTATGATAATCCTAAGCCTGTTTCAGTGACCATAACCTGTAGCTCTGATACCAACCTGTGACGCCCTCCAAACCCGGGGTCTAGATTTGGGGGTCACACGCCAATAAACCAAAATAAAATAATCACAGCGGAATAATATAATAAATACGACCCCTTTACCTACACTGGATCGATCACAGGTTATAGTATGGAACAGGCACTAATACAAATCAAATGTTATTACAAACCATAGTCTAATTAGTTTTACAACTTATTCAAATTTTATTACAAACCTCTAGACTAATTAAGCGTCCCAAATTGTCTACCTGGAAACACACCAACTATTTACAAGCACATAACCTCTGGTCAGACCTGGAACTTAAGCTTGCCCTGGCCTAGCTGAAAGAATCAAGATAAGGAACAAGTATGAGCGAAAGAAATGCTCAGCAAGTAGTAAATAGCTTATGATTTGGAATAACAATAGTATATCTGATGAACAAAACCAACTACAATAACTGAACAGTATCAAAACTGATATAAATTTGATAATAAACAACATTTGCAATATATTATATTTTGGGATTGGAATCCTCGAACGATGGTGTACTGACGCCGGTGATCAGCCGCAGAGCAACACCGGTATGCCGAAGCATATCCAACTAAACAAAAGGTACCCAAGGCACATATTGGCCTAGCAAGGTGTTATATCCTGTATAACACATAGCTCACACTGGACCGCCGCCACGGCCTCTTACGCAACCATCCATCCCATAAAAACAATTTTCCGTCAAAGAAGTCGAATCAAATGACATCCTTAACCACATAACTTCCCATTTCTCATGGTCCGGAGTTTTATCAACAACCAATGGCGAAATAACCAGAACAATTAGTTATTCGCTAATCTCAATTCAAAACTTCACTACATAGAGTAATTCATAGCGAAACATAAAACGTTTAACTATTCTTAACTTAGAATAGTATGGATATTGAAAGAACAAAGTCCAGAGTCAATATCAATTGAATGATAAATAAAGATATAGGTACTTGCATAATATGATTAGAAATGAACGTCACTTGAACGATAAGTGAAGTTAGGGGTACTTGCCTGGTATGCTCAATAACCTCTTACTTTAACTCTGCTTCTAACTGCTGGCTACTATCTTCGTCTAACACTTGACTGCACTCCTTGCTACTCGATTCTATAAACAAAAGGACTATCTTAAGTGACAGAACTAAACTCACTCGACGTAACTATACGTCTTGACATCTACCCGATCGTATATAACTAAGCATGGCATTTTAAACTGTAAACAAATAACATACATATCATGTAACACATAATCCTAGCATTTGTATAACACGTAATCATATATTTCATATAACACATAAGTTAGATCATTACAAGATACGTCTCAGTGCGTTCAGAATGAAAATTAGGTCAATATTAGCATTTACCGATCAAATATTGACTCAAACTGATACACAAATCAAATTACATTGCAATACAAAAGAAATTAGGTCTCAAAACTATTTTTATTGGAAGCGTAATATTTTTCTGAGCCTGTACGCGTTCGTTTCGTATTAAACGGACGAACGGTTTAATTATTATGAATAAAATAAGAAATAAATAGATTTAAATCAATTAATAATAATATTAATTGATTTTTGAATACCAAAATATAATTTTTAAAACCTAAAACTAATTTTTAAGAATTATTTGAATTAATTATAAATAATTTACATTTATTTAACTATTTATAAATAAAATTAATTGATTAATTTATTTTTAATCATTTAATTAAATTTATAAACAATTAACCAAAATGAATTATAAATAATTAAATCAAATGGTATTTTTGAAAATAATTAAAGAAAATAATTTAATTTTAATTTTTTTTTAGAATTTAAAATAATTAAATACATAATTTTTAGAATTTAAAATAATTATTAAATGATTTTTGAAATTAAAGAAATTAAAGAAAATGAATTTTTGAAAATAATTAAAACAGAAAATCCCACAAACAAGTTCATAAATTGGGTTTTGGGAAATAAGGATCAAAACCGGGTCAGGGAAACGGGTTAAAACTGGGTCGTTCATGACCCGTCCGGGTCGGGCATGAACTCACCGGTTTCTGGGATTAAACCCAGTTTCCGGCGGTTCTAGCCGGACTCCGGCGATGCCAAATACCATCGAAACAACCCCCTTCGTCCTCGTTTCTTAGCTTGGTTTTGTTCTACACCAACCCAGCAATACACAGTAACAGCAACATCAACAAGTATCATTCACCGGAATGATTTCTCCGGCTCATCACCATTAAAGCCGGCGGACCTTTTAAGGTTTTCCGGCGAAAACGATCCCCACCGTTTCTGAACCAAAACCAACAATCTATATACGAAATTAAAGCTGAAGAAATTTAGAATCCAACCATCATATCATTAACATCTAACAATCAACAACAACTCCAGAAAATCAAAATAAAAATATTAAAACCCAAAACTCGACTAACACGATTTCGAACTAAAACGATGCAAATTTATACATAAATCGACTCTAAACATCATTCTAAAACTGTCTGTAACATCAAAATCAACCCAGAATCATCCAAAAACAAAAACGATTTTCAAGAATAAAAAGATAAAAATCGACTTTTCGATTTACTATACCTCAGATCAAGATATTGGTATCAATAGAAATCTCTCTTCGAGAGGAAGATTTTGGTTACTAGCACGTCTGATTTGGTTTCCAGAATCGATCAAAAATCACGATTGAAGTTAAGGAAGAAATTCTCACCCCCAAAGTTGTTCTTGGTGTTTATGAATTTTCTGAATTTTTATAAAATAAAATAAATAAAAATCAATAAATAAAATCAGTTTCAGGTATTTATATAAATCTGAAATTATATTCCCAAAATAAATTAAGGGTGTTTTTATCCCTAAATTACAATAATTAAGCCCCAAAATAATAATTAGGGGGAATAATTTTAAAAACGATAAAATGCAAAATTAATGTCAAAATTTCCCAAAAATTGCAAATAATTCTAAAATACAAAAATAAAGGGTATTTGAAATACGAATAATTTTATAAAAATAAAAACACAGATTTTGTGGGGTTTGACGTCCCGGTGGGGTCCCGGTTCGTTGATTTTTGAAAAACGGAAACGATCCCTAAATTACCAGAAAAATCCCGAAAACACGTAAAATACATTCAAACGCACATAAAATCAAATAAAACAGGTATCTTGATAAAGACACTAATAATTACGCATCTCGTTTGCAGATAAGTTCATATAATTGCAATTTAACATATTTTTAATCAATCGAAAAAAAAATTCTGGCCCGCACAGAAACACACATAACAGTTATAACATCTCATATCATAGCAACAATTACTTTAAATTTATAAAACACACAATATTTATTTATTTAACATATAATATTCACATAATTTTCCCGAATATTACAACAATCCTCAAGTTCCCGTGTCAATTGAGGAAATTATTTCATGTCAGCTTGTCCTTCTCAGGGACGATTACATAGAGAAGTTATTTGTGTTATTTGTCATTTGATATCTACAATATTAAAGTACATAAAATGGCTTAGTCTACAGATGATCATTAAATTATGTTCAAGTGATTATTCATATATATATATATATATATATTCACAATATATATCTCCTACTTTTTTTATCAAATCAATAGCCCTAACTGTTAATTCGGAAAAAATATCTTCTATATCCTTTCTAGTGAGCCAAGATCCATATTTCACCACGCGTTAGGTCAGCTTTGGCTTTTCTCCTAAAACATGATTATTTAGGTAGACAATATTTGTCAATTATATCAACTATATAACTCTTGGATAGCTTGGTGGAACAATATTTATTCATATTTATCTAATAAATCTCGCCAAACTCTATGCCTCTAAGTTCACAATCCTATTGTGATAACTTAGTTAAGTCAAACCTAGTAGTCAAAAGTATCAATATACTTCAATACATCTCCCACGATAGATAGGAGTACTTCGCTTTGACGAACCCACTCCTGGTCGATCTAGGGGTTAACGCATTGGACTCATTGGAAGGCATCTGATCAACTTAATATTAACTTTAGGGTTTTGTTAATTTTAAGACGATCATGATCCCATCATAAAGAGATTCCCAATTTTTCCTTGAATAAAATACTTCAAATCAATATTCGTCAATGGTTTGATTTCCAGGTAGTGAGGGAGTCACAACGGTCTCGCTTAAAACCCACAACCTTACAAGTTCAATGAACTCGCTTTTGACAAAATCGCCCCATGTCAGAAATAAAGAAAATTTGTATTTTATTCCGTGTTTCATAAACACGAGAATCTCATAATCGTTTGTTCATTTAAAATCTTGAGTCGTTACAGATTTTATCTTGTTTAGAAAGCATGGCATGGGTGTCGTATCTAATACATACATCCTTAATCTAATAGCATATTCATTCGCCATAATCAGACACCAGACCCAGATTTCAGCAAATCCACTGCATCCGATTCAGAATCGTATCAAATATAATTCTTACAATAAGAACAAAGACAAAACATGTATATATCAGTATATATACAGATTATATAATCATCATATGATTATACAACTCTCATGAATATCATATATTCAAAACATATATATATATACGCATATATAAACATAACAACATGTAAAATATACAAAATCGCATACATAATAGTCATGGAATATTGTATACATGTTATCATCATAAAACCGGTAAACACATAAACGAATTAAACACTTTTCGCAAGTAGCTCTGATACCATTGAAGGGTTTCGAGCACATAAACGCAACGAAAACAGTAATTAAAAACGTAAAAAACCAGAATTTTGGAAAACCCACCGCAGGATCCATGCAAAAAATAGATATTTAATTTGTAGATCAGATTGTTTACCTTAAGAAGCTTTACATATTGGTTGACTAATGGAGATCCAAAGCTTGTTCAATCACCACGCGTCCCGCTCTCGCGATCTACGCTCTATCGGTATCCACACGAATGCTTGAACTCAAGGATTGGATGTGTACTAGCACAAACTCGTTTCTTCTCGCTCTCTCCATCTTCTCCCTTGGTGGCTAGGGTTTTAGTAAAAGTCTTGCTTCATACAAAAATCAGCCACACAAGAGATATTATATAGAGACTAGAAAAACGAATTATAAGTTTTAACTAATTAGGAGTTATTATTAATTTGAAAATCATATTTGTATTATAATTAAGTCTCACTTAATTATTTAACAAATAAATTTCATAATTAATATTAGTAAATTCGAATATCAATATTTATCTAATTAATTAAGTCATACTTAATTAATATTATAAATAATTCGAATTACTTTAATATAATTTAAATCCAATTTAAATTAAATAATCCTTCAAGCATTCTTAGTGTGTGACCCTATAGGTTATTATTACGTTGGCAACAAATTTTAAATCTAATTTAAAATCGTAAACAATGAGCGGCATCTAGTAATACATCATTGCTACCCAAGTAATAATAATTGAATTGGTGATCGATTAAACCTTTTGTGAATAATGTACAATGTAATATAATCCATTTAACTAAATATTATAGATTAAACTAGAGGCATGTAATGTGTCATCCTCATCATAGTTTAATCCAAGTTTTCTTGATCAATGAGTAGACTATCATATCAAATCAACATTTGGGCGTGGCCACGCATTTCATAGTCTAGCTCACACAAGAGGCCAATAATATCACTCCTAAAATAGGAGGGTTAAATCTCATCTAGATCATTCATATTTCTCATACGATTCATAATATACTCAATGTCCACTTTAATCATTACCTGGTCAAGGATAACTTTTAATGGAATCAATGTATATTAATTCTCGTATAGAAATATAATGACTTCAGGTCTAAGGACCATTACATCATTATCACTGTGAGAATTACTTATGACACAACAGACATGTAGAATCTCACATTGGGTCTGTCCAGCACCATGTACATATACATCTACCTGTGTTTTTTAATTTAGTATCACTATACCTATGATTAATGAGATGTGATCATCAGTCAACAAACACACCAGTCTTAATGCATTATTATTGTCCGTTAATAATAATACTCGACTAGGGACCTTTAGGAATATTGATACTATTCTCATAATCTCATTTCTAAGTCACGTACTTAGAGATATAGAATTGCATATCATATTCCAAGGACATTTATTAATCTAACATTTATATCGCAGTAAATTAAGAATTAATAAATTATAAATAGAATAATCGATAGAACATAAACATTAATAATCCTAATATCTTAAACTAAAACATCATAGTATTGTCTCTAGGGCACAAACACTAACACTCATCACCAACTTATATTCTAATAAGTTCAATACTTCATAATTTTCAATATTTGACCGACTCGAAATAAGTATCAATCTTTGGTCGAAACGGACGGTCAAAGTAGTCTTTTAGAGTTGACTTTACCGAATGTTACTATTACGCGACTCGCATTCTATCATTTTTAATAAATCGTAAAATTAGTATTTTAATATGAAACCACCTCGAGGAGCTTCTTCAGTGCTTTTAATATTTATCCTAAAAGTTTCATTTTGATAAAATGAATTTAATTAGGTGAAGCATTTCAAAAATTCGGTCAACTACGGAGTTTTACTATTTAAACCGCTTTCACAAAAACGTTGATATCTCTCAAACCGTTAACACAATTGACACAACGTTTTCGCGTGCGCGATCTAGAAAAAATTTAGAACACATCAGAAAATAGTTTTCTGGTAACAGGGGTGAAAATCCCGAAGTAGCAGTTTCCTAACAGGGGTTTATTTTTGACATTCGTACTCTATTTTTGACATTCGTACTCCGCGCGACCTCGGCTCTGACATTTTTATAAAATTAAACAATCATTATTTTTACTTGAAATTTTTATGGTAGTTAGTAAACTCAATTTAATAATCTCTGTAAAAATTTCATGATTTATGAACATTTTTAAGTCAATCTATTTTATTTTCAAAATTCGTAATTCGTAGCAGTTTTTGTCGCGTAAATCACTTTTAGTAAAACAACCATAACTTTTGATCCGTAAATCGGAATCAAGCGATTCAAGCGCCTAAACGATCCTTATAACCTTTTATATCATAATAAAGGGTTATTTTTCAAGAAAATATAATTTACATCCTCGGTACTTTCTGCAGAAACTTAAAGTTATGTTTTGTTCATTTTAACGAGATTACGGTTACGATCGGAGTTTTGTTTATGCCTTAAATCTTTATACTACCACCAAAAATCAACATATCATCATCACCAAACTAACTCCTCTCAAGAACATCATGTTATTGAGGCAACAACAATCAACCTTAAATCTACTTAGCTAAACATCAAGATTACAACAATACTCCCACCAAAACTAGGTTTATAACTATATACTAAAGGATCTTGAACTTAAATCTTAAATAAGGTTGGGTCAAAGATTTATACCTTTCTTGAGATCTTGAGATGTGTTCTTGATGATGGTGAAGTCTTAGGAGTGCTTAGTATAGTTTTTGGAACCTAAAACAATCATTAAAATCAAGAAACCAAAGAAGAGTTACTATTCATACTATTTGAAAGGCATATGTCATAGCCTACTCGTTTATTCGAGTATTTAACTCAACTCAAATAAGAATGTAATAAGTAAATAGTGGATCAATCATCAGAGAGATCTCACAATGTAACATCTGTCAAAGAATAAAGAAACATTGTTCATCTGCAGACTTGAAGATTCACTGGAAGAAGTTCAAGAATTTGATCATGCCTCAGTGATATAAATCAAGATCGTGGATTTAATCAAGTGACAGAGATCTCGTCAAGGTATCATTTATTACAAGGATTCAATCAGAATATAAAAGTCAAGACATGAAGAAACGTCACGAAAGTTAGTCACTCATGAACCAGACAGTACATCGAGTGTCAGCATTGAAGTGGCGGAATTGATTCATAAGTCTCAGTGACTTTCAGAAGATTGTCAGAAGAATGGATGCTGCTAAGGGTTAGTATTAATTCTCTATTAATTAATTAAGTCATATAATTTAATTAAGAAAATAAATTATATCTGCAAAGATTAATTTATTGATTAATTGAATTAAATTGATTAATTAGTTTAGAATTAATATTAAGGATTTACAAGATTTTAATTGGTTTAAAATCTGCTTAAATTCAGCAAGACAATTCATTTGAACTAGTATGACAATCGGTATGACAATTGATAGTCATACCGAAAGTCATGCCAATACATTTAATTGTCTTATTAGAATTTCTGTTTAGATTAAAATCAGTTATTAATTCAGCAAGACAATTTATTTGAACTAATATGACAATCGGTATGACAATCTATAGTCATACCGAAAGTCTTGCTAGCTCATTTTTAATTGTCTTGCTAGTTGTAAACATTGTCCTACCGAAAGTCTCACAAGCTTAAAGGATTGTCATTCCAATTCAATCTACTCGGCTGTGTTGTTTAAAAGAAGCAGAAGACCAGTTCAACAAAAAGCAATCAAACAGAATACAAACTCAAGAACAAAAGAAAAAGGAGCAGAAAAATATTACATCTCATCTGCAACTTCAAGATCAATTTCTAGATTGTAAAGTTAAATCCAATCAACTAGAAATACTTATCTTGTTCTTGTGTATCAATCTAGCGGATTAAAATCCCTAGAACTTAATCTCAAATCGCATTTAGCATTTGATCTTTTAATTACAAAAATAGAAAAAGTTCATGTCGAATTTATTCTAGATTTGTAATAATTGATTTGAGATTAATCCCTTGTAACCGATACCGTAGTTGTAACACCTTTCAAGTTTAATAAAAGTTTTATTTAACTTGAATTTTGTTTCACAATTTTATTCCGCATTTTATTCGACTAAACGGTATTGTTTGCATTCAACCCCCCCTTCTACAAACAAATTGGGACCTAACAATTGGTATCAGAGCCTTCTGATTAACGTACAAATCTAGATCCTAGACTTTTATGTTTCTTTCACTTCTTGAATTTTTTATTCACTCAAAAAAATTCATAATGACTACACAAAAAGTTGGAACCGTTAAAATTCCACTTTTCGATAAAGAAAATTATGTTATGTGGAAGAAGAAGATGCTACTGTTTTTACAGGTTGCTAATCCCAAATATTTGCAAGTGTTGAAGAAGGGTCCAAAAATTCCTATGGTTATGGAACCAGAGGTAATAGAAAATGATGTGGTGATCACCAAAGCGAGAACTTATGTGAAGGATCCTGAGGACTTCTCTCCTGCTGAAATAAAAGAAGCTTCCCTGGATGCTAGCCTTCAATTAATCTTAGTAGATTCCCTTAATCCCCTGATGAATAGACATGTGATGAATTGTAAAGATTCCAAACATATCTGGGAAACTATTGAGATTATTAATGAAGGCACAGAGGAAGTTAGGGAGAACAAACTAGAAATCCTAACCTCTGAGTATGAATACTTTAAATCCAATCCAGGAGAAGGAATCACTGAAGTGTTTGAGAGGTACAATGCATTGATCAACAACCTGAACATTAATGGTAAATACTATTCCATCAGGGAGGTCAATAAAAAGTTCCTTTTAACACTGCCAACTCATCTCGAACATAGAATCACTGCCATAAGAGAAGCAAGAGATCTGAGTGAGATTTCTTTGGAAAGGCTCTATGGTGTGTTAAAGACTTATGAGTTGGAGCAGATTCAGCAGAAGGAAGTTTACGGGAAAGGAAGAGTGGTCAGCACGTCTACTGCTCTAGTAGCTGATGAACAATAACAATAACCACAATATCAACAACAATCTCAACAGTCAGAAAGAATGGTACAGTCTTCCAAGGTTGAAGATAATGTGATAGTAGCAGAATTTGATTCTCCTACTACAAATCAATCAGGAGATGATTATTATTCCTTGGAAGAACTGGAGCAATTGGAGGATGAGTCAATGGCCCTGATTGTCAAGAGATTCTCAAATGTCAGATTCAAAAGGAATCCCAAGTTCAAGTACAAGTCCAACTACAGCAGATTCCAGAAAGGTGGATCTTCATCCTCTAACACCAGCAGTGGTGGGTATAAAACAGGGATGGTTGATCGAAGCACCATTCGATGCTTTAACTGTAATGAGTTGGGACACTTTGCCACAGAATGCAGGAAGCCAAAACAAGCTAGGAAGAACTCTTACGATTCTAATCAAAAGAGTAAATCTGAAAGGGCGTACCTGGCAAAGGGAAGAAGCTGGGATGATACTGACAGTGAAGATGAAGAAGTTGGGAATCTTGCTCTCATGGCTAGTAATGCAAGCACCTCATCGTCAAGAAAAGAGGTAAAATTTACTGATGCTGAATTAGTTTATCATCTAGGAGGTTCCTTAGATTGTGCTCGTCATGATAATGAATTGTTAAATCAACAAATCAAAGACCTTGAGAAAGAGGTCAATGAATTAAGACTTGTGCACATTAATCAAGATAAACTAAAAGAACAAGTATCTTTTCTAGAGAATAGAGTTGACTGTTATAGACAACTCGAAACTATTCCCAAAGACAAGATCACCGGTCTTGAGGCTAAGGTTAAAGCTTACTTTAATTCTTGTTCGAAGTCCAAAGAGTTTTACAATAAGCAAGCTGTTAATCAAACACATGGAATAGGTTATGATTACAATGCTGCTATTGGAAAATTAGGCATAAACTCCCCTCCTCATGTATGTGCTAAAGGCAGGGAAGTACCACATGTGCTTAAGGGTGTTGATGAACCCCTCTATAAAGAATCAATTGCTGAACCATTTGATGAGACCTCTTTTATTATTCAAGAAGAAATCCGTGCTGAAGATAATGCTAATGGGAAAGATGTCTCCAAGTCAAGTGTGTCAAAAGTTTCAGTCAAGGTTGTGAAAGCAACTGAGACTAACTCAGACACACATGAGTTGGATAACACAAATGCCATGTCTACCATGCATAAGTTGCCTATTGTTAATCCTTCTCATAAAGCATGTGGTGTTCCTGATTGTATGTCTTGTGCTTTTAATCTGTTGTTTGCTTATTTTAATGGTAAGCATGTTTCTAATGATAAGACTACTCCTCGTCAGCATGTGAATAATAGAAAGCATGATAGGTCTAAGACTGCTAGTCCTCCTAAAGCTAGAAAGGAGACATTTGTGCCTAAGCCTAAACAGAAATTTGTCAAGGCTGTTCACAAGGTCAAATGTTCAGTCATTGAGAACGTTGAGAATATTGAAATTAAGAATGTTATTTTGCCTGATAAAGGCCAATTTTACAAGTATGCCGGACCCAGCCAAGCTTGGGTTCCGAAGAAGGTCTAATCCATTTGTATTGCAGGGCATTAAACAGGTACAACCGGTAGTGTGGATTCTTGACAGCGGATCGTCAAGACATATGACCGGAGATAGAGCCCTGCCATCAAATGTGGTTGAGAAAGCTGGCCCAGTGGTTACCTTTGGAGATAACAGCAAGGGTTTAACGGAGGGATATGGCTGTTTGCTAGCTGGAAATGTTATCATTGAAAATGTATATGTTGTGCAAGGACTTGAACACAATCTGCTTAGCATTAGTCAGTTCTGTGACAACGGCTACAATGTTTTATTCGACAAGCTGAAGTGTCAGATTCTGCACAAGAAAAGTGAAAAACCGTCCTTAATGGGAATCCGGAAAGGAAATCTGTTCGTAGCTGACATGAACTCTGGAAGCAATCTTGAAGTCAATTGTTTCTATGCAAAGGCATCGTCAGATGAGAGTTGGCTATGGCACAAGAGACTTTCCCATCTCAATTTCAAAACAATGAATTCTCTTGTCAAAAGAGAATTGGTAAGAGGTCTTCCTCAGCTGGAATTCTCTCCAGAAGAACTATGTGAGGCTTGCCAGAAAGGAAAGTCAAAGAAAGCAAGTCACAAAGGCACTGACATATCTTCCATAACTGGTGTTCTGCAATTATTGCACATGGATTTATTTGGTCCAGTTAATATCCTTTCTATGTCAAAGAAGTGTTACTGTCTTGTGATAGTTGATGACTATTCCAAGTATACGTGGGTTTTATTTCTTCACTCTAAGGATGAAACACCACAAGTTGTGATTGATCATATCAAGATGATTGAGTTAGATTCTAACGTCCCTGTTAGAGCAATAAGGTCAGATAATGGAACAGAATTCAAGAATGCACTTCTCAATGGATTCTGTACAGACAAAGGGATTACCAGACAATTTTCAGCTCCTAGAACCCCTCAGTAAAATGGAGTGGTAGAAAGGAAGAATCGTACATTGATTGAAGCTGCAAGAACGATGTTAAGTGAATCAGGTCTTCCAATGTACTTTTGGGCTGAAGCTGTCAATACTGCATGTTATACTCAGAATCGAACTCTAATCAACAAAGACTTCATGAAAACTCCTTATGAGATTTTGAATGAACAGAAACCTTCTATCAAATACTTTCATGTATTTGGTGCCAGATGCTTCGTGCTCAAGGATGGAGATGATCGTCGTGGTAAGTTCGAGGCAAAGGCATATGAGGGTATTTTTGTTGGATATGGAAGAAGATCATATAGAGTGTATATCATTGATCAACACAAAGTAACTGAAAGTGTCAATGTTACATTTGATGACACTAAACTCCCTAGTATCCAAACTGAAGATCCTTCTGAGAAACTGAAGTTTGATGATACGTCAGATTCAGAATCAGAACATGGTCAAGAACCTGAGGTTGTTGCTGGTGAAGAACCTGTTAATCCTGATGATACTCAAGGTAATAGTGATGGAAACTTTGCAACAATGGAGATACCACTGCTACTGACGGAGAATCTTCAAGTCAACATGGCAACAACTCAGGGGGAGATGCTGAAGGATCATCTAGTAGGACACAACATCACAATGAATTTCAAGGCGAATCATCAAGATCAAATCTTCCAAGACAGACTGTCTGGAATAAAGCTCACCCTTTTGAGTTGATTATTGGTGATCCAGATGTTGGAGTCAGAACTAGACGTGCTACTCAAAATGAGTGTCTGTTCTCAGGATTTCTTTCTGAGATGGAACCTAAGAAAATTGAAGAAGCACTGACTGATCCAGATTGGGTGATTGCTATGCAAGATGAACTCAATCAGTTTGAAAGTCAACAAGTCTGGAAACTGGTACCTAGGCCTGTACACAAGAAAGCTGTTGGTACTAGGTGGGTATTCAGGAATAAACTAGATGAAGATGGTGTGGTTACAAGAAACAAGGCAAGACTGGTAGCTAAAGGGTATTCTCAAGCTGAAGGCATTGATTATGATGAAACCTATGCTCCAGTGGCTAGACTTGAGGCCATCAGGATATTTCTAGCATTCGCAGCATTTTCAAACTTTAAAGTTTATCAAATGGATGTCAAGAGCGCCTTTCTGAATGGAAAGCTGGATGAAGAGGTATATGTAGAGCAACCTCCTGGTTTTGAAGATCCAGATCATTTGGATTTTGTCTTCTTTCTTTTCAAGGCTATCTATGGGCTAAAACAGTCTCCAAGAAAATGGTATGACACTCTCTCTGAATTTCTTATTGAAAATAGATTTATTAGAGGTGTCATAGACAAAACTCTCTTTTCTAAAACACATAAGAAGGATACTATATTAGTCCAAGTCTATGTGGATGATATAATATTTGGGTCTACTAATGATAATCTCTGTAAGAGATTTGCTAAGTTAATGCACAGCAAGTTTGAAATGAGCATGATGGGAGAGCTGAAGTTCTTTCTTGGATTACAAGTAAATCAAAGGTTAGATGGAACATTTATTTGTCAATCCAAGTATCTCAAGGAACTCCTCAAAAAGTACAATCTAGAGGATTCTGCATCAGCAAGGACTCCATCAACTACAGCTGTCAAGCTTGGACCATGTGAAAACTCCATTAAGGTAGATGTCACAAGCTACAGAGGTATGATTGGCTCGTTACTCTATCTTACTGCAAGTAGACCAGATATTATGTATGCTACATGTTTATGTGCAAGGTTCCAAGCGGATCCTAGAGATATTCATCTCGTTGCTGTTAAACGAATCTTAAGATATCTTAAGGGAACACCAAATCTAGGTATTTGGTACCCTAAAGAATCTGGTTTTAACCTTGTCGGATATACAGATTCAGATTATGCAGGAAGTGTTGTTGATAGGAAAAGCACCTCAGGAAGTTGTCAATTCCTAGGAAGCAGGCTAGTCTCATGGTACAGCAAGAAACAACAAACAGTTTCCAACTCAACGGCCGAGGCTGAATATATTGCTGCTGGAAGCTGCTGTGCTCAGATCTTATGGATTAGGAACCAACTACGAGACTATGGCTCTGTATTGAACAAGATTCCTATTTTATGTGACAACACAAGTGCAATAGCCATCACCAACAACCCTGTGCAGCACTCGAGGACAAAGCACATTGACATCAGGTATCATTTTATTAGAGAGCACGTCATGAATGGTACTGTTGAACTATTTTTTGTTCCAACAGAAGAACAAATAGCAGATATTTTCACTAAACCACTTGACGAATCCACATTTACCAGATTAGTTGGTAAATTGGGCATGTTGAATAGTTTTAGTGATTAATTTAGTTAATATCTGAGATCTGTTCTTCAATGAATTTACAAATGAATTTTTCATAAATGAAAAATTCATTTGCAAATTTATGTTATCATTTTATCATATTTCTTGCTTAATTCTATGTAATTTATAGTATCTTATCTGTTTTATTTTCCCTTCTTGTTAATTTAAAATATCTCAGAATATTTTATTTTCTCTAAAAATATTTTTCTATGAATTTTATTTGCTAAAATTCAACAGAAATCTATTTTTGGAATAAAAATAATTAATTCTGAAATATTGTCTTTGATTTTGTAAATATTTTCTGATATTTTTACTAAGTTATATAAGTCTTTATTCCAGTACATATTTATATATGTGTGTTTCTGTGTTTAAAGCTGATATGACAATCGGCAAGACAATTGAAATTGTCTTGCTGAAAGTCATTTCAGTTTAAATTTTGTTTATTATGTTATTCAGTATAGTTTTATACTGGCAAGACAATCGGTATGACTATCAATTGTCTTGCCAGTTATAAACCATATATATAATTATTTTCCTTTTATTATTATACTGGTATGACAATCGGTATGACTATCAGATTGTCATACCAGTTATAATTTTAGTATTAATTCTATTATTTCTTTTCCTTCTTTTGCCTGGTATGACAATCGGTATGACAATCCCGGATTGTCATACCAGCTGTAATATAAAAGCGTGTGTTTGTATTGTTTTAAACCATTTCAACAGTTCATCACTTCTACAAAATTCGAACAGTTTTTTTTTGTCTTCAGTTTTCTCTCTTCTCTCTCTTCGAACTAAAACCAACGATCTGCTCTTTCCTTGCTCGAGTTTTTACTCAGCAAACTGATTCATCACTTTGTGATATATACATACAAGTATATATATACAGAGGTGCTGTTGGATTTTTATTAAAAAAAAATATATAAAAACGCAAATCAAATAAAAATCAGTTTGCCCCTTCAAATTCAATTTGTGTTTGTTGATTTTGAACTTTTTATTTTTATTTCAATTTCTGATTTGTGTCTTTTGGTTTGTCAAAACTGCGTTTGTGAGTTAAGAATTTTAACGAGATACATTTCTGTCTAAATTTTTCGATTATAATTAATTTAATTCGAATTATTAAATTAATTTAATTAATTTGAATTTTCTTAATATTATTCTTAAAATTCTGAAAAGCGTGTGTCTTATTATTATTTTAAATGGCTCTCAATTTCCAAATTGTCGCGCATAATCAGGTTGGTTATTTTAATCCGGAAAAATGTGATGTTGAAAAATTTAATCCATGGCTTAGATTTTTAAATGACCATTCGATTGTTAGCTCTACTATTAAATCAAATGTGATTTTAAACGTCGATCTACTTAGACTGATTTGCACAACCTCTACTGTGGCCGATGATTCAAAATTTTTTTCATTCACCGTCGGAAACACACAGTATGTAGTTGATGAAACAGTCGTCAATCGAGCGTTAAATTTTCCACTAGACAATTTCTGTAATTTACCCTCTGAAAATGATATCACAAATTTTTTCAATGCTATTCACTATCAGGGGGTGATCAATTTAACCAAACTTTCTAAATCAAATTTGGTGTCTGAATGGGATATTTTCTTCGATACACTTTCCAAAGTGTTTGCCAACTGCACAAAATCCAATTTTCATAACATCACTTCCACTCTGCAGTATATTGGTCTGGCGGTTATTTTCAATCAAAGGATCAATTTTGGCAAACTACTTTTTCCCATTCTCTTGAGACGTCTAACTTCTGCTTTACGTGATCATTCTACAAATCGTAGGGTATCATGTTACTATGCTCGTTTTCTCATGCTTATAGCAGATCATCTACTCACACCTGAACACAAAGCCCTTTTTGCTAACTCTGCAGTAACCGAACCCCCTCCAGTTAGTAAAAAGATTTACACTCGCCAAGACACAACCTTCAAATTCATGCAAGTTCCAGTACTTGTATCTGCTTTCATGGCCACTTATATTCCCTTACCTATTTTCAATCTTCCCGGCCATGAACAGCAACCTCGACCTCCAGTGGTTCAAGCCACCCAGGCTCTTCCATTACAGGTAGTAATTCCTCACTCTCACTCTCTTCCTACTTCTGTTGAAAGACCCCCAGTGGTTGATAGGGCTGACCATGAAGTTGTAGAACCACAGCTTCAATCCCAGGTCATAGAGCCAAACACAGAGTCACATTCTATCTCAACCTCTCCCTCACTGTCTAAAATGTTACCCAGGAGATTACTAGGAAGTAGTACATTGTTAAATATGAGTGAACCCTCAGCTCTGCCTCCTCCTAAGAAAAGAAAAACATATTCTGAGGCCTCTGAAAGCCCATCCTTGTCCTCCCAACAGGACATGGACTTTGAAATGGCCAATGAACAGTTTCTAGAGGCATTCTCTCAACAGGATGCATCTATTGAAATTCGCCATAGGGCCATGGCATCTTGTACTGAGTCAAGCATAATTCCATTACTCACAATGGAACCATACACTTCCCCAGATCATACTCAGGACACACAGCGAGGAGTGCACGTCGAGTCGGTTACAGTGCCTGCCATAGTTACGGCAGAAGAGCAGTCACATGCTTCAGAGGGAAAATCTGACTCTCCGTCGTCTTTAATAGAGTCATTTTCTCCCCTCCCAGATCCAACACCTCTGGCTCCCTTATGGGATTCTCCACTCGCAGATTTATCTGGAGAAAGTGGAGGGCAACTCGGTCAATCTATCCCTGAAGCAATTCAGACATCTATTCCAAAAGATTTGATAGGTTTGACTGAGGATCGGGACTCGCGAATTCCCATTGCACCACCACTGACCTCTCTTGAAGAGGCTAGGGTGATTTTTAATGCAGGTACGGAAGAACAGCAACAGGAAGACTCCTCACGAGCAATTATATTGAGAGAAACACATACACGTGAGGTGAGTGAGCCAAACACGAGTGAAATTCAGGTGAGAGCACACACAGACACTGATATTGTAAACCTGTTATCTCAGATTGCTGCCCTAAAAGAAGAACTTGCTAAAAGCCAAGCTGAAGCTCAAGCATTCAAAGCACAAGTGGTTGAACGGTTTTCTTCTTCCACCTCTGTCAACAATCAGCTTGCAATCATAAGAAATGACATCTCAGATCTAAAGACCACTGTAATACCAAAGCTCAATTCTATTCAGGACACTCCAACTTTATCAGCTGATGACATATACAATTTCTGCTCTCTACATACTAGAATGACTTCTCTTGAAGACCTCGTTGAGATGAATCATTCACTGGACTCCTCAAGATTTCTAAAGATAGAGACGGGCATGGAACATCTCAATGAAGGGATGAAGCACCTATATTACATGATCAAGAATTCTCATTGCCCTAATGAAGAACAAAGAGCTTATTTTGAAGGACCGTCTGGTGGAGGATCGGGATCTGGAGGTGATGGAGGTTCCAAAGGAAGGTCAGTAGAGGATCCCTCAACTAAGGGGGAGAAGAAAGGGAGTAGTGCTAAAGGGAAGGAAAAAGATACCTCTGCTGGAGATAAAGGAAAGGCTGATGATGTCTACTACAGTGGAGAACATGATGACTTTGATATTTTTGACATTCCCACTGAACCAGTTCAGGAAGATAAAGATGGGTTATTTGAAGCTGAAGAGGAAAGTGATTTTGAAGATTGGGAAGAGGAAGATACAGTGGATCCTATGTTTGAGAAAGAATTTCAGAAGGAGCAGTCAGAGATGAAAAGAAAAGAAGCTGAACTCAAGAAGGTCTCTCAGATCATTGACAGGAGGAAAGACATACAAAGAACAGAAACTCTTCAAAAGCAACGTCTTCATGACATTAAGGCTCAAGAAAGGAGAAGAGATGTCAGACTAAAGATTGGTGAAAAATGGGATGAAGCTAGGAGAGTACTCGATATGCCTCAGCTGAGCACTAACAATGATAGGCAGTTCTTACATCTTCTTGACAAGCTGGAAATCTCAAATCCTAACAATGACATGTACATGAATGCTATCAAGACTGAAGTCTCAAGGATCACAGCTGCTTTTAATAGATCCCTAAATGAGATGAGCATTTTTGTATATTGTCAGAGTGAAGGATCATTCAAGGTGTCACTTCATCTATTTGAGAATCGTTCTTTGTCAGAGATTTGGGTTCTTTTAAACAAAGTCAAAAGAAGCTCAGAATTGAATGAAGTTCTTCGAGAAAGGCTTAAAGAGTTTGCCAGCAGGGCTAGTCCTCAAGTGGTCAACAATCCTCATCAGGTGAGATTCTTTAAGTCTGATTGTCTTCAAATCTGTCAGCTAGATGTACAATCTCTTAAAGACTACTCAGCTAAACATCTGGTCTGGATGGAACATCATTTGAGAACTGCTGGATATTCATCCATGTTGAAGACTCAAGCTGCTGACTTGATTCAAGCTTATTGTGAAAAGAATGTTAAAAGGTACACTCAACTCAAGAATAAGCTGAAGTCAGTTGGAGTTCAACCAGTCAGACCAGCAAGCTTCACTTCAGAAAAGGATCGTGTCTTTGACAAGGAATTGCTTCAAGATTTAGAAGAAGGTGAAGTCAGAAGAGAAGACAACTGAAGTCAATTAGCTCAAAACTCAATGTAATATGATTAGAGCTTTATGAATCAAGATAGTCTAATGTAGTTATATGTTCAGGCTAGAGGAACATCTATCTTGTATTCACTTGTAAATTTCATTTGGAATCTGGAAAATGTTAAATATAATCCAGAACTTTTCTGCTATTTACTTTACATTACTGTTTATATCTTTTTCTTATTTGTTAGTTGAGTTATCCTCTAGGTATTTGTTGTTATTGTCTAACAAGCAAATATGGGGAGATTGAAAGGCATATGTCATAGCCTACTCGTTTATTCGAGTATTTAACTCAACTCAAATAAGAATGTAATAAGTAAATAGTGGATCAATCATCAGAGAGATCTCACAATGTAACATCTGTCAAAGAATAAAGAAACATTGTTCATCTGCAGACTTGAAGATTCACTGGAAGAAGTTCAAGAATTTGATCATGCCTCAGTGATATAAATCAAGATCGTGGATTTAATCAAGTGACAGAGATCTCGTCAAGGTATCATTTATTACAAGGATTCAATCAGAATATAAAAGTCAAGACATGAAGAAACGTCATGAAAGTTAGTCACTCATGAACCAGACAGTACATCGAGTGTCAGCATTGAAGTGGCGGAATTGATTCATAAGTCTCAGTGACTTTCAGAAGATTGTCAGAAGAATGGATGCTGCTAAGGGTTAGTATTAATTCTCTATTAATTAATTAAGTCATATAATTTAATTAAGAAAATAAATTATATCTGCAAAGATTAATTTATTGATTAATTGAATTAAATTGATTAATTAATTTAGAATTAATATTAAGGATTTACAAGATTTTAATTGATTTAAAATCTGCTTAAATTCAGCAAGACAATTCATTTGAACTAGTATGACAATCGGTATGACAATTGATAGTCATACCGAAAGTCATGCCAATACATTTAATTGTCTTATTAGAATTTCTGTTTAGATTAAAATCAGTTATTAATTCAGCAAGACAATTTATTTGAACTAATATGACAATCGGTATGACAATCTATAGTCATACCGAAAGTCTTGCTAGATCATTTTTAATTGTCTTGCTAGTTGTAAACATTGTCCTACCGAAAGTCTCACAAGCTTAAAGGATTGTCATTCCAATTCAATCTACTCGGCTGTGTTGTTTAAAAGAAGCAGAAGACCAGTTCAACAAAAAGCAATCAAACAGAATACAAACTCAAGAACAAAAGAAAAAGGAGCAGAAAAATATTACATCTCATCTGCAACTTCAAGATCAATTTCTAGATTGTAAAGTTAAATCCAATCAACTAGAAATACTTATCTTGTTCTTGTGTATCAATCTAGCGGATTAAAATCCCTAGAACTTAATCTCAAATCACCTTTAGCATTTGATCTTTTAATTACAAAAATAGAAAAAGTTCATGTCGAATTTATTCTAGATTTGTAATAATTGATTTGAGATTAATCCCTTGTAACCGATACCGTAGTTGTAACACCTTTCAAGTTTAATAAAAGTTTTATTTAACTTGAATTTTGTTTCACAATTTTATTCCGCATTTTATTCAACTAAACGGTATTGTTTGCATTCAACCCCCCCTTCTACAAACAAATTGGGACCTAACACTATTCATTATCAACTTTCTTGATTTTATTTCACCCATCAAACCTTGATAAAAAGAGCTCAAAGATTTATCTTACCTTACTTTGGTTGGTAGGAAGCTTGAGAATTAATGGGAGGATTTATCCATAACTAGAGCTTGAAGGTTTGAATTTGATTTCTTAGTTTCTTGAAAAGGGCCGAATGGAAGAGAAGAAGAAATGGGGAGAGAAAATTTTGTTGCTTCTTGGGAGCTTCTTGAAATAATGTGGTGATATCTTGTAGTTGATTTTTATTCCTTAGTATATATCCTAGTATTTGATCTTGGTTGCCAATCTTGGAGACAAAAATAGCTAGCATTGGTAGATTACAAGCTAAGCCACTTGGTTTAGCTCTTTAGCTCACTATTTGCTAGCCATTGGTTGATCATCCTATGCTTAGCTTACTATTTGATAAAGTAACCATGGTTAGTTAGTGGGTTACATTTATTTAATCGTTTACGCGTTCGTTCGGTCGCTTAAACATTTTCGTAATACTTTCTCGTAAATGGTTCGCGACGTAAATCCTTTCGTATTTATTCCTTGTGTTTTGAATTATCATGCTTGAATATAAATCCGTAGGGTTTTAAATTCATAATTATATTGTGATTCCCGTAATCCCCAATGATTCGTAAATATGGTCATTTTTCAAAGTTTGTTTTCTTCGAAAACTAATAGGGTTTACATACACACATTTGGTATGTATAATCACAATATCAACTCGGAATCTTAAATTAAAAACTCGTATATGGTGTGGTCGCAAAAGTTTTTATTAGACCGCAAGGTTACTATTCATAAAGGTCTTTTATCAATGTCAAAATTTTGGGTTCTTACACTAACTATCTTTTATCGGGGAAACAAAATATATTATGTTAACGTTCATCTATCGTACCGACAATACCTGACAATTCGTTTCTGTCATCGAATTGAAAAATATTATATCTTTAAATCATTATTCACTTTTATTAATATTAATATATAAAATAAATGGGTATTTCACTTATAAATTTAATTAAATTATAATAACTCGAAATCAAATATTTGTTCACTTATATCAATTTATAAGTGTATGAATTGAAAAGGTATGCAAAGATTTAAATTTAATTAAAGTGTAACATATGAATTAATGACCTAGTTGAAAATTGAGATAAGTTTGAGAGTATATCACGTCATTTTTTGTTAGGATTTTAATGTACAGAATTGAAAAAATGACGAATTTGTAAGTTTTTAAATACGTCATTATTTATTTTTAACATAGTGACTTACTTACAAATTATTACGATGTAGTGATAAAATGACCATTTTATCCGATTTAATTTTGATTTATGTAGTGACTGAAATAAATGTACGAATGGTAAGGAACAAATGTAATCCGTCTATTCTTTTTCATTTTATCTTTGACTTTTGACTAGACTCGTCAATTCGTTCCTGACGTCATATATATTCATGTCGGGTATTAAAATTTTAAAAATAATACTGACTTATTTAGATTTTGAGTACTTTTGTTTTTGTGTTCATATATCTTTATTTTCGAACCGTTTTCGTGTCGTGTTTTTTGTAAAATATAATTGATATGGCCGAAAATTAGTTTAACGACATAATAATGTTGTATTAATTAGACCTAATATGGTTCAATGGCAAAATCCAATTAATAAGACTCGAAACCCTAGTTATTTATTAATTTCGTAATAATAAATGCGGTGAATTAATAGCTCATTAAATGCGTCCAATAAAAATTATAATTCTGGGAAAAGTAGCCTCGAACGCACCTAAACCAACAAGGAATCTGCTTCCTACGTTTTAGGACTCCAATGCCCGTTCAAAGACGGAGACTTACTCACCAAGTCTCCTAACTCTAGTCCAATTCGTGGATATCCAACATATATATAAAGGGTCTTACCCCATTATTCAGAATTACGTTTTTTGACTTGATTACTAATAAACGTAAATATTATATTTGTAGATAAAACATATATTTTTATAAAATTATATGAAATATATACATTTAAATCATTTATACTTACAACATTGCAAGACTATGCATAATTTTAATATTAAATATACATGTATTTATTATAAATATAAATATCTATCATAGGTATTAATATATAATAATAAATATATTTTATTTTGTGTACCTCCTGTCTTGTCCTACGTGTACCTCTTATTTGTCATACGTGTACCGAAAGGGTAAAACAAAACCGACAATACATCTCATTATATATTTTAGTGTTCGTGTACTTTTTGTATCATATACTCAAGATACAAATGCAAACCTGAATATTAAATTTCTAGTCATCTTTGTCATGAGGATTGTCAGGTCTACTTTTGACGCTCACGCACATATTTAGGGTCTCCAACTAGTTTAAATTATTATATTTATATTACTTTTATTAATTTAAAAAGATGAATATGCAAAAAAAATAAAAAAATATATATTTAATTATTAACATTTTAGATTTTTTTCCTTAATTCTATTTAATTATATTCATTTTCTTTCTTCCCCAACCAAACACAAGTGGTTTGATGAGGAAGGGGTTTAGAAAGTATCGGGATCCAACAATCTCATCATATTTCAATTTTAATCCTGTAATACATTAGGATATTTTTCAAATAAAAAGGTTTGATAAAATAAATTTAATAAACCATATTACATTAAATATACTGTAAGAATGTGTTTATATTAAGATAGTAATGTTTTCTAATATTATAGTTTATTTAATAATAAGGTATATTACAATTAGAGCCGCGAATAAGTTGAACCGAGACAAACTATTAAGTGTTTGTATTTCAACTCGTTAAAAATATCTTGAACTTGAACTCAAACTCGAACTCAAACATAAACTTTTACCGAGTCAAATTTTTTATTCGTGTATTGACTCATTAAGAAAAAAGATATTCGCGTACATGTAAATGAACTATGTTTCAACGAACTAATGAATATTATTCGCGAACTCTTAATCACAAAAAACTCACTTTACAAACTCATTCTATAGATTTTTGATTTTTTGCATTAGTTTCACTTATTTTTTTTTTAAATGTCAAATAATTTTTTTAAAAACCTTATAAACTAATCACATAAATTTGAATATCTAGCATTTTGATTTAGATTAAATTGCTTTATTTATATTTAAAATAATGAAATATACAAACTAAATAAATAAATGTTATATAAAATAGTTATATATTTACCATCAAACAAGTATTATAATCTAATCCAATAAATATAAGGAATCATAAAAGAATCAAACGAATTGGTAACTTATATTTTATAAATTTATATACACGCAATTATCAAGTAATTATTGTGTAATAAGTGTATGTTCATAATTTTTACGAGTATATATAACACGTAATTCATATACCTATTTACGAATTATATTAAGGAGTATTGTAATGCTCGTATATTTTAAGTATATATTTTAGTATGTAATTTTATTTTACCTTACCTTTTTTTAGTTTGAATAAATAGATTTAATAAAATACCAATCGCTAGATTGTGAATAGGAGTCCCGATTAACTTTAGTAGTGAATCGCTTTATATTAGTAAATTCTTTGTTAGTGATTTTTTTTAAAAAAAAGTTTGTATGATTATTATTATTATTATTATTATTATTATTATTATTATTATTATTATTATTATTGATATTAATATTATTCGAACATTATTTGAAACTTATTTACCTTCTCAAATGTTCCATATTTTGGTCATATTTTTTTATGTTTGATAAAGGGTGAATTCATAGTCTCGGTAAATATTAATTTATTATAAATTCGTAAATTTTAGCTTTATTTATATTTTCGATTATTGGAATGCAGAAATTGAATTACTCTATTCCTTATAATAATATTTGTTTGTGAAGGATACTAGTTGATAATTAATTTAATTTATTTTCAAATTTTGAGAATTATATCATTTTGGAGTTTAGATGGAGTAAGCATTTTTATTTAATCAGTTACAAGAATATTATGTTTTCTTTATTTAAATATTTTGAATCAAGATGTTTTGCTGGAGAGTTCTAGAACATAGTAGATATTTTCCCAACTATGGTTATTTAATGGGTTAAGTTTACTAACCTTTGTTTATTGATAAGGGCCTGTTTGGCCGCTTACTTATAAGTGACTTATCTGATTTAAGTGCTTGATTACTTATTTTAAGTTCTTGATTACTTATCGAGAAGTGTTTATCAGCTCAACTTATAAGTTGAATTATAACTTATAAGTTGATAAGTTGAATGTTAGTTAGGGGTGAGCAAAACTGAACCGAAACCGAAAAACCGAACCGAACCGTGCTAATTCGGTTCGGTTCGGTCCTGATTTTTCAGAAATTGGTCTATTCGGTCCGGACCGAATAGACCGAAATAAAATTCGGTTCGGTCCGGTTCTTTTAAAAAATATTTCGGTCCGGACCGAATAGACCGAATAGACCAAATTATAAATACTATAATTTTATATTATATATATTTTATATATATCTTAATAATTGTAATCATAATTTTTAATTTGTAATTGTATTTATACACTCTTAGTACTCTATAAATCACCTTTAATTATATTTTAGATTTTATAATTTTTGGTTTAAAATTTCAATAAAACCTTATTTTTTAAAAAAATTCGGTCCGTTCGGTCCAAAACCAGACCGAACCGAATTATTTCAGTTCGGTTTGATCCGGTCCATATTACAATTTCGGTTCGGTTCGGTCCAAGAAAAAATGATAATTCGGTTTTTCGATCTATTCGGTTCGGTCTGGTTTTGGACCGAACCGACCGAATGCTCAGCCCTAATATTAGTAATGATGTACTTTTTCTCAATTTATTTTAGTTTTTCGCATTTTTATTAACTTTAGTTTTAAAATATATGTTTTAAATGTTAATTCAATTTTAAATTCATGAATTAAGCTAATTAAATTGAAAATTATTTATTTTAGTTCATTTAATTAAAAAAAATCTGACTTATAAGTAAATTATCCAAACACTTATGTAACTTATAAATATTTATCTATTTATCATAGTCACTTAGTCAATTTAAGTTATATAGGCTACTTATTTTTCCTAAACGGAAACAATATAAATAATTTTCATTCACCTAAGAAGCTTTATTTCTTTCCTAAATTCTCTCATAATCTCCTAATTCTCTCTTCCTTGAATTAATTTTATAGTAATAATTTATGATAGTTGAAAGCTGGAAAGCTGGAATTATGGAAAGTGGATTTATTTTGGGTTGGTAATCGGGTATAATTCATTCATGAAGTTGATTGTGATTAAGAAGGTAATCATTCTATACTTAGTCGTGTCTAAAATTTCTATTTTATAATCTTTCCAAGATTGTTTGTGACGTATTGATGATGATTTGTGCGGCAAAAGTTACTCCCTACATCCCTAAAAATGTTTACCATTTGTATTGTATACGTTTGTCAATGTAAATTTTTTATTATTAATATATTTAATTCTTATTAGTATTAAATATAAAAATTTCATTATATTAAAGTACTCATAAATACGAATCCAACAAAATCACTCATGATTATGTTTGATCTTATATATTAGACGTAAATTAGTAGTCAATCGTTTATCGAAAAGTAAAAATGTTAAAATAGGAAAAATATATTTGGACGGAGGGAGTAATTGTTTATTTTGATAAAAGATATTTTTATTTGGATTTTTGGAATGTTTTATTCAACAATTAATTCGATTATTGTTAGTTTACTACCCTAAAAATCGGCTGTGTTTCATAAATGGGATTTATTGTTGCTGATGGGTTGAATATGGGTTTTACCCAATTTAGACAATTAGGGTTTGTGCCCAAATTGGGGCTTCCTAAAATTAGTGTCGGAATGATGATATTGATGTTGGATTTTTTTTTGCTAAATTTGATGTTGGATTTATGTTGCGGTTAAAGCAAGGAGTACAAATATGGGTTTGAGTTGTGTGTTTGGGGGCCGGAAGTGGCAGGACCACCACCGCACAGTTAAAGCCCGTGATGGTGGTAGAGCCTCGCGGCGGCCCTCCACAAACAGGAAAGGAGGGGAGATACAGTATAAGTGTCCGTTTGAGATTTCTTAAATACTATAACTTATGACTTAAAGTTATAAAGTGTGTGATATGAGAATTTTAAATTATAAGTTATTTAGGTATTTAGATAATTTTAAGTATAAGTTATTTATAAGTTGACTATATATTTGGTAAATGATAACTTATAAATTATAATTTTTTTAAAACAAAATTAAAATATAAATTAAAATTGAATTAATAATTTTAATATATGAATATAAAATTCAAAAACATATTGTTGACGGAGGAATTTGGGAGCAACAAAGTTTGAGGTTCGTAGCCGGAAATAAGATTTGTGACGGTGGTTCTTCGTCGGAAACGTGAACAGTAACTGGTGTATCCGATGAACAGTGTTCGTCGGGAAGTATGAACAGTGTGTGGTGGTGATTATTATTGGTGGCTGAGATTCTTTAGGGTTATTGGTAGCTCCTTTGCGCTCTCGCTTCTGACCCCTTACAATTTGCCTACGTATCCCTATTAATAGGAAATCAAGCCAACGTAGTTCTTGGGGAACAAGAAACCTAACGGGCTTAGATTTCTTGTCCCGAGGCCCAATGGGAAACTCACAGGAAACCATCTTCTACTTGCTTTAGGAATGTCCGCCGATGAGGTCCAACCACAAAGACCCAAGGCTCGTCCGCGGCTTCGAGACTTCACGGATAAGGCATCTCCCTGGCCAAGGGATAACCCTCCGCTACCAGCTGTTTCTCTAGTCCGTGGACGCAGGTATAGCCGTGGTTCAACCCAAATGTTGGACGCATCCTTGTCCCCCGATAAGGAGCCCCTACTAGATTATATGACAAGTGATCCCAAGCTTTTGGGTGCAAAGTGCAGGATACTCTAAACTCTCCCAACGAGGACACCCGTTGACTACAGAGACAGAGCTCCCAAAGCACACACCAGAATCTACCCCACATCCCCAATGAGGACACTCATTGACTACATGAGGAGGCCTTTCGTCCAGGCATACCCCTGGAGGTCTCTGACCACGGACACCGCCTTCCTATAGATGCACTACAGGAAAGAGTTCTTCAATAAGGTACCTGCATCAAATAGGTTAGTAAGAATAATCTGCATCTTCCTCGAATCCTCCAAAGAGCTCGTCCAAGTACCCATGTTAAAAGTCTTCCCAAGATATTCTACTCACTCAGGGCGCGCCCTAAGGTTTACCACAAGTAAGGACCCAATCAGGGAATTCCTCATCCTTTTCTTAATAATTGGGCGCGCCTTCCTCCTATGCTGATGGCGCGCCTTTATATTCTGCATATTCTTAATCCCATATTTATAGGACCGCGTGCCTTGTCCTCTCTCAGGAAGGAAACTTCCTTTATCTTCTCCCTGATTTTAGGCATTCATATCTTAATTTTGACTGTTTTATCAATCTCAATCTGAATATTGTTTATACCAATTTTCGGGCATAACAAATACCCCCCAAATTCCATATGTCATTGGAAATGGGATTGGAATTTTTTACTCATCTTTATCAAAATTTGTATAAACATATTTATTAATATTATTTTTCAGGGCGCGCCCTAAACAGGGCGTGCTTTTTAAATTTCCAACTTTTATTTACTAAGAATTTCAATGTTGCTATAATAGTTCAGATGAGGCGCGCCTTAAAAAGGGCATACCTTTAGAATCTCCAATCCTTCTTTATCCATAATTTCATATTGCTTTAATAACCAGAAAGGGGCGCGCCGTCAAGAGGGCGCGTCCTGAAATTTCAAACGGTTCAAAAACGGGTCCCCTTATTTCTCGGGAATCGTGGCCGACGTGATTGATGGGACTGACAGTTGTCTCACATAATTTCTATCTATAAATATAGGTAATCATTTAGTTTTAACTTTTTACTCTACTCTCTCTTTACTTTTTCTCCAAAACATTACCACACCGGCGAGAGGAAGTTCTGCTCAGAACCGGCCCTATTGCCTTAATTTTTCCGGTCAATCTCCTTCTCCAATCAAAAAGGTACATAAAGCTTTTTACATTTCTGAATTTCGTCAAGTAAATCACAGTTCATGTCATATTATCTATTCATCTTCCTGTTCTTGAATATGTATGTTTTTGTATGTATATATGTGTATATATTGTATGCATTCAGACTTGGCAATTTAGATACTAAATCACAGGATTTTGAATTTCAAATTTATGTTTTTGAGAATCTTAACCGTCATTATTTCTACGCCCAACCAATTTTTATTTAGAATCCGCATATAACCATATCCGCTTTAGAGCTCACCAACAATTTAGGGCGCGCCCTCTCATTTTTCTCTCAATAAAGATGCCAGATTTTAGACACAAAATATAACTCAGGATACGCCCTGTTTTCTTGATAGGGCGCGCCTTTGTTGAGTGGCATTTATGACACTTTATAATGCTCTAATAAGTTTTGAATTGATGCATTTGTACTCAAGTTGTTAAGTGTTTTAACGTGTTTTTAAGTATTTTTGCATTTCAGGCATTATCGAGGTAATCAGTTGAATTAGCATTGTTTTGGTGCTAATTTGGTGTCAAGGTGGTGTTGGAATAAAAGCTCGTTGAAGCCGGCTCAAATCTGCAAGAAAAATGAAGAAGTTGATTTTGGCAGAAGCCCAGCGTGCTCGCGCTGATCAAGCGCGCGGCCGCGCCCAAAGTACAGAAAGAGAGCGCGCCCGCGCCGTGTCGGGATGGCAGAATCCTGTTTTTACTTGGTTTCTGAGAGAAAGAATTCTACAGTGCATGGGGCTGCTATATAAACAACTTTAGGTCATTTTTAATAATATATCAAGCTAGAGACATATCAAGGAGAGTCGTAAGAAGACCGTTTAGCATGATTTAACGTAGACGAAGAATATCTTGTTTTTACTTGTGAATCTTTGTTTTAAGTTGTAACTTGTATGCTAGTTTTCTTATTTTTTGAACCTTAATCTTGTTTTGTACTTGGTTTTGTTTATTCGTTATAAAGACTACGTTTGTTATATCATGCTTTCATCGGAACCCACGTTGATGATGAGTCCGATCATGGGCTAATCGTTATCGTGGGGTTCTAGCGGATTTATTTATGAATTTCTTTAGTTAAATTGTTTCGATGCCTTAGTGTGTGTTGATTGTATGATAGCCTAGTATTGGTTGTGCGTATTCGTCTTATGAGCGTTGCGAACTTATAAGATAGTGTGTTAATTCTTAATGAAGCGGAAGTGAATTTAAGGATTTAGAACTTGCCATGCTAGCATAGGTTCATGTATTGTTATGCATGATTCTTAGGTAATTTTAACCATCTTACTTGCCCTGTGTAATCAAGATAGATGACTTGTGCTTAAACCGTTATGTTGTCAAATTCTATAGACATATAGGGTCTCAATATAATTGGTGTCTATTCAGCTTCTATCTCTTTTATGGATATCTGGTAGTATGGTAATCGTGCAACGAAAGTTGGCAGTTATCAGTTTCATGTTATCTGATTTGTGTCATCACCATTACATGCTAAGGTTAAGAACAATAAGGCTATTGAATGAAGTATTTAATGAAGTTAGAATCCCATGTTTGTCATATATTAATTCAGTCAATCTTATTCTCGTAGCTATAATTGTTAGTTTAATTCTTAGTTATAAACAACCTCAATTTGTTATCGTCTTAGCATTGAATAATAACCATACATTGTTGCTTAAGTGCATAAATTAATTAGTTAACCAAAGCCAGTCTCTGTGGGAACGAACCAGAAAGAATCTATATTACTTGCGAACGCGTATACTTGCGTGTATTATTAGCACATATTTAGCGACTAACAAGTTTTTGGCGCCGCTGCCGGGGACTGCAGTGTTAATTTTTAGTTTATGTATTTTCCATCAGTGGTCGTTAAAGCTTATTGACTCGGACATTGTTTACTTGTCTTATTTCAGGTGATCTAGCGAGCGTGTATGCATACGCGTTCTCGGACTCGTAAGAGAAATCTGGATCAAGCCGAGGAAGAAGCGATAGTGGTTCGTAGGGAAGTTTTCGAGGACGAAGAGAAGGTAGAGGAAAAGGAAAAGTTGAAGAACCAGTTATAGTAGCAATGGGAGATCAAGCAGAAAATCCGAAGGCTTTGATGGACTATTCTCAGCCTAATATCAATGATATTCAGTCTAGCATCATCAGACCAGCCATCAGGGCTAACACTTTTGAGATCAAGTCAAGCACGATTCAGATGATACAGAACTCAGTTTAGTTTGGGGGTTCTCCTACAGAAGACCTCAACATGCACATCAGGGATTTCATCGAGATCTGCGACACTTTCAAGTTTAATGATGTGACTGAAGATGCTATCAAGCTGCGACTCTTCCCATTCTCTCTAAGGGACAAGGCTAAGTGGTGGTTACATTCTCTACCACCAGGGTCTATCACCACATGGGAGGATCTTGCGCAAAAGTTTCTCACTAAATTCTTTCCTATGGCGAAGACTATTGCAATCAGGAATGCTCTTACTCAGTTTGCTCAGCAAACAGGAGAATTTCTGTGTGAGGCTTGGGATTGATATAAGAAGATGTTAAGGAAGTTTCCACACCATGGCATGCCTGATTGGATGATTATAAACTGTTTCTACAATGGATTGGGTGCTACTTCTAAACCCATGCTTGATGCAGCATCAGGAGGAGCCTTTTGGGCTAAGAGCTATACTGAAGCTTATGAACTTATTAAACTGATGGCTGCTAATGAATACCAGAATCCTTCCCAGAGGCTGAATTAGGGAAAAGTCGCAGGAATTTTGGAGTTGGACGCAGCAATTGCTATAGCTGCCCAACCTAAGGCTTTGACGATGAACGTGGACTCTTTGGCTAATTATCGAGTTAATCAAATCACTAGTGTCTGTGAGCTTTGTGTTGGTGCCCATGAGACTGATCAGTGTGTAATCTCTAGTGAATCAGCTCAGTTTGAGAGCAACTTTCAACGTTCACAGCAAGCTGTGCCAGCCACTTATCATCCTAACAACCGCAATAATCCTAATTTCAGTTGGAGCAACACTCAGAATGCGGTTCAACAACCTTATCAGCAATATCCAGCTAAACGGTACAACCCCCCTGGTTTCAGCAACCGCAATATGCACCGATACAACAACTCCAGCTGCAATAAGCTAATGAAAAATCTGAATTAGAGGAGTTGAAGCTTATATGCAAAAGTCAAGTTGTTTCTATCAAGACCTTGGAAAATCAAATTGGGCAAATTCCCAATACCTTGCTAAATCGTTAGCCTGGTACACTACCTAGTGACACTGAAGTGCCAGGAAAGAGGGAAGCTGAGGAGCAGTTAAAGGCAATCACTTTAAGGTCTGGAAAGGTTGCGAATCCCGAACAAACTCAAGTGTTGACTGAAAAAGCTGAGGCTGAGAAAGAAGTAGAGCAGCAGGAAGTAGAAGTGGAACCAAGGAAGACTACTGTTGAGCACACTCCTCCTGAGGGTAATATAGGGGAGAAATAGATCTATCCTCCACCGCCTTTTCCTAAGCGGCTGCAGAAGAAAAAGCTGGACAAGCAATTTGAGAAGTTTCTGGAGGTGTTCAAAAAACTTCATATCAACATATCTTTCGCTGAGGCTCTTGAGCAGATTCCTAGTTATGCAAAGTTTATGAAAGGTATTCTCTCTCAAAAAGTGAAGCTAGATGATTTAGAGACTGTCGCTCTCACGGAGGAATGCAGTGCTGTGCTGCAACAAAAGCTGCCTCCAAAGCTTAAAGATCCAGGAAGCTTTACTATTCCATGTACTATTGGAAAAATATATTTTGATAGATGCTTATGTGACTTGGGAGCTAGCATCAATCTGATGCCTTTGTCAATATTCAAGCAGTTAGACTTGCCTGATCCAAAACCGACTTATATGACCTTGCAGTTGGCCGATCGTTCTATTATATATTCGCGAGGTAATGTGGAGGATGTCTTGGTCAAGGTTGATAAACTCATCTTCCCTAGTTATTTCATAATTCTTGATTTCGAGGAAGATAAGAATATTCCCATAATTTTGGGAAGACCTTTCTTGACAACTGGCCGAACCTTGATAGATGTGCAGAAGGGTGAGCTCACAATGCGAGTGCTGGACAGGATGTAACTTTTAATGTGTTCAATGCTATGAAATTTTCTACGGAAAATGAGGAGTGCCTAAAAGTGGAGTTGGTTGATTCTTTGGTTACTTCAGAACTTGATCAATTGCTAAGGTCCGATGCCTTAATGAAAGCCTTATTGGGAAATTCAGATAGTGAAGATGATGAAGGTGAAGAACAATTGCAATATTTGAATGCTTCTCCCTGGAAGAGGAAGATAGATATGCCTTTTGAATCTCTTGGAATGGAGGAATTGAACAAAGCTCCTAAACGTCTCAAGCCATCTATTGAGGAAGCTCCCACTCTTGAGCTTAAGCCTTTACCTGAGCATTTGAGGTATGCCTTTTTAGGTGATGCATCTACTCTGCCTGTTATTATTGCATCTGACCTTTCAGGTAGTGACGAGGAAAAACTTCTGAGGATTCTGAGAGAGTTCAAATCGACAATTGGTTGGACTATAGCAGATATCAAGGGAATCAGCCCTTTTTACTGCATGCATAAAATTCTGCTAGAGGAAGGTAGCAAGCCTACGGTCGAGCAACAAAGAAGGCTCAATCCGATCATGAAGGAAGTAGTGAAGAAAGAAATTCTTAAATGGCTAGATGCAGGGATCATCTATCCTATTTCTGACAGTTCATGGGTAAGCCCGGTTCAATGTGTGCCAAAGAAAGGTGTAATTACTGTGGTAGCAAATGAGAAGAATGAGCTTATTCCTACAAGAACAGTCATGGGGTGGAGAGTTTGCATGGATTATAGAAAGCTGAACAAAACCACTAGGAAGGATCACTTCCCCTTGCCCTTCATTGATTATATGCTTGACAGGCTGGATGGGCATGAGTATTACTGTCTTCTGGATAGCTATTCGGGTTACAATCAGATTTGTATCGCTCCAGAAGATCAGGAGAAAACTACCTTCACTTGTCCATTTGGTACTTTCGCCTTTAGACGAGTTTCTTTTGGTTTGTGTGGTGCACCAGCCACATTTCAGAGATGTATGATGGCCATTTTTTTGATATGATTGGCCAAAATGTGGAGGTGTTCATGGACCACTTCTCAGTCTTTGGTGAATTTTTTGATGAATGCTTGCAAAATCTTGGACACATTCTCAAGAGGTGTGTTGAGACCAATTTAGTTCTCAATTGGGAGAAATGTCACTTTATGGTGCGACAGGGCATTATTCTTGGGCACAAGGTTTCTAGTAAAGGTCTTGAGGTGGACAAGGCCAAGGTGGGGGTCATTGAGAATCTTCCTCAACCCATTTCTGTCAAGGGAATTCGTAGTTTTCTTGGTTATGCGGGTTTCTATTGGTGTTTCATCAAAGAGTTTTCTATGATTTCGAAGCCATTGTGCAGTTTGCTAGAAAAATATGTTCCTTTCAAGTTTGATGACGAGTGCTTTACAGCTTTTGAGACATTGAAGAAGAGTTTAATCACGACACCTGTCATAACTGCACCTGATTGGAGCCAACCTTTTGAGATGATGTGTGATGCAAGTGACTATGCAGTTGGAGCAGTTCTTGGGAAGAGGAAGAACAACATATTTCATGTGGTCTACTATGCTAGTAAGACCATAAAAATGCTCAACTGAATTATACTACTACGAAGAAAGAACTTTTGGCTATTGTCTATGGTTTTGAAAAATTTCGATCTTATCAACTTGGGACTAAGGTGACAGTTTTCACTAATCACCCCGCAATTTGATATCTCGTCTCAAAGAAGGACTCGAAGCCTAGATTGATTAGATGGGTTCTTTTGCCCCAAGAATTTGAACTAGAGATTAAGGACAGAAAAGGGACTGAAACTCAAGTCATTGATCATCTCTCGCGTTTGGAGAACCCTAATGCTACTTCATTGGATAAGACATTGATAAATGAGTCTTTTCCCGACGAGCAGATGTTTGGAGTGAAAGAAGAAAAACCGTGGTTTGCAGACATTGTGAACTACCTTGTGAGTAATATCATGCCTCCTGACTTATCTTATGCTCGAAGAAAGAAGTTTCTACATGAAGTGAAGTGGTATATGTGGGATGAGTCGTTTCTTTTTCGACAAGGAGGTGACCAAATCATCAGGAGATGTATTCCTTATAGCGAAAGGGGGGGGGGATCTTGCAAGATTGCCACTCAACGGCTTATGGAAGACATTATGGTGGAGAAAAGACAACAGCTTGTATTCTTAAGGAAGGTTTCTTTTGGCCGACCTTGTTTAAAGATGCTCATCAGTTCATTTTGAAATATGATCGATGTCAACATGTGCGTAATATGTCTAAGAGGGATGAGATGCCTCTTAATGTGCTTCTCGAGGTTGAGGTATTCGATGTTTGGGGAACTGACTTCATGGGGCCATTCGTCTCATCTTGTAACAATCATTATATCTTGTTGGCGATTGATTACGTGTCAAAATGGGTTAAAGTTAAGGCGTTGCCAACGAACGATGCAAAAGTGGTGCTTAATTTTCTTCACAAGCAGATATTCACAAGGTTTGGAACTCCAAGAGTCATAATCAGTGATGAGGGGTTGCATTTTTGCAATCGCAAGTTCACTGCTATGATGCAAAGATATAATGTGAATCATCGCATTGCTACGGCTTATCATCCTCAAACGAATGGTCAAGCTGAGGTGTCTAACAGAGAGATCAAGCACATTTTAGAGAAAGTGGTGTGTCCATCAAGGAAAGATTGGTCTTTGAAGCTTGATTAAGTTGTTTGGGCTTATAGAACAGCTTATAAAACTCCATTTGGAATGTCGTTGTTTCAGTTGGTTTATGGTAAAGGATGTCATTTGCCTGTGGAGCTCGAGCATAAGGCATATTGGGCTTTGAAGAAATTGAATCTGGACTTGGATGCAGCTGGAAAGAAGAGGATGCTTCAATTGAATGAACTCGACGAGTTTCGACTTCAAGCTTATGTGAACAACAAAATGTACAAGAAAAAAGTAAAGAGGTGGCATGATAGGGGCCTAGTGCTCAAAGCATTCGTGCCGGGGCAACAAGTTCTTTTATTAAACTCTCGTCTCCATCCTTTCCCTGGAAAGTTGAAGTCAAGATGGTCAGGGTCGTTTATTGTCAAAATTGTGTTTCCACATGAAGCGGTGGAAATTTTTGAGAATGATCCGGGCTAGGCATTCAAGGTTAATGGTCAGAGGTAGAAGCAATACTATGGCGACACGGAGAACTGTGAGGTGGTTAGTGCCATTTTATTGTCCATTTGATCAAGATTCTACGTCGAGCTAACGACGTAAATCAAGCGCTTCTTGGGAGGCAACCCGAGTATGTTGTACATTAGTGGGTAGAGGAAGCAAGAAGAAAGGAGAAAAACACAAAAAAATCAGAAAAAGAAAAAATTTCAGGGCCAACTACAGAAACTGGGTGCGCCCGCACTGACCAAGCGTGCAGCCACACTGTTTTTCCAGTAGCCAAGCGCGCCCCCACTGATCTAGCGCGCGGCTGTGCCGGTTTTCCAGAGAGTGAGCGCGCCCGCGCTGTCCTAACACACGGCCGCGCCGTGTCCTTGTTCCAGAAAAATAAAACAGCAGTTTACAAGGTAATTTCGGGACTTTTACTCCAAAATCAATTACAACCTGATTTTTACTCTTCCACATCCCATATTTCCCTCTCCCAATCAAAACCATTATTCCCACGATTCCCATAATTAATTTCCACTTCTATTCCCTATAGAATTCTCACCTCTCCACCTATAAATACATACACTTATACACAAACTTCTCCACCACCTCACAAATTCTCAAAACACAAATCTCTCTCAAAAACTTAACTTTTATTCTCTCTCATTCAATCCAAATGGCACCGAAGAGGAAAATAACACAAGTTAGTAGCAGCACCACCGATTCTTCATCTGCGGGTGGTGTGGGGCCTAGGTTTTCTACTCCTAGGGCTGAAGAGGAGTACATGAGGCTTCTCTCGAAGCCTATTGCTAAGGAGCGGGGTTTTCTGCCATCAGGGAATGATGGTAAGCTGTTTGAGATGATTCTTGAGATAGGTTGGGTTCCTTTTTGTGAGGCTCCCACTACTGTGCCCATGAGTGTTATGCGGGAGTTCTATGCCAATGCTAAGGCGGAGAATAATGGCTTCACGGTGGTTAGGGGGATGACTGTCGAGTACAGTGCCGATGCTATTAGGAGGGTGATTGAGCAACCTACAAGGAAGCCTGGTCAGGACACTTGGAACGATAAGACGCCCGAGGACTTCAACTTGGATCTGATTGTTGCAACTCTGTATGTGCCTGAGACTCACTGGAAGTTCAAGAGGGGCACTACTGATTACTCCACGTTCCCTGCGTCGTGCATGAACATGTTTGCATGGGCTTGGAACTCATATATTTATGCTAACATCATGCCATCTTCGCATGAGCATGAGATTACTGTGAAGTGTGCTCGTCTGCTATAGGGGATTTTTCAGGGTGATTACATTGATTTGGGGATGGTGATTTATCAGGGGATCTGAGATTCTTGAGAGGAGGTACTACAGGTGCTATTCCGTATGCGTCCGTTGTGACGAAGTTGTGCGTGGCGGTTGGTGTTCATTGGCCAGCACATGAGCACCTGCAGCTTCCCAGTGCTCCTATTGATAGTTCTACGCTTCACAGCATAGTTGAGTGGTATGGCGGCAAGCCCGATCCTAAGGGGCTTGGGTACTCTTATGATCATCTGCCAGGTGGTAGGCCCATGGAGGCTGCTACTGCGGGAGATTCTCAGCATGCCCGTCGAGCAGCTTGGAGAGCTCAGTATGGAGATGAGGCTAGTCCATTGCAGCAGGAGCAGGAACAGGAGGGAGCAGAAGCAGATATGAGAGCTGGTTTGAGTTCGACGCAGTATATGCGTCTCGCAAGGAGGATGGATGCGATCCACGACATCCATAGTCGGTTTGTACATGATCTCATCTAGGCACTTGGGACTGCATTTAGAGCTATCGGAGTTGACATCCAGTGGCCAGTATTTGGTGAGGATACTGTGTATCCGCCTCCGGACATGTCTGACACTCCAACCATTGAGGGTGAGGATTCTGATTCGCAGTAGGTATGCCTTAATTCCTTACTATTACCTTCACTGAGGACAGTGGATATTTTAAGTTTAGGGGTAGTAGTTGAAGGAATATATTTTGTGTGAGTCACATTTAGTTGTATATTCATGATAGATTAGTACATATAGTTTGCATATTTTTCCATATAGTTGTTTATTTTATTATTTTTGGTAGTTTTATTGTTCATGTAGTTTCATGCATTTGCATTATAACATGATCCCTTAGATTATTTTTTCCGATTAATTGGTGATATTGATGTTATTGTAGTGATGTCGTATTTATTGATGTTGAGTCTTATCGAATTGATTTACATGCTAGAGATACTTGTATTTCACTAAGTCTTATAGGTTGCTAGAGTGCTTAATCATGATCATGGTTTGTTGGTTTGTCGAGGTTTAATCGCTTGTTTATATTTAGAATTTAGGATATTCTCTTAATAATAAAAGACATGGATATTTAGAAATTGGAGAAAGTTGGATTTCATTGCTAGTTGTGTGGCTAGGTATCAAATGGCTAGTAGCCGACTCATATTTTTATGAGTAGTCTAGGGTTGAATGAGATGGAGCGAAATGCACTCATTCAGACGTTCGTTAAAAAAAAGAAAAAAAAGAATAAGTGTTATGTATAATTGATCACGAGTGGGCTCTTTAGTACTCGAGTTATTAAGTTCTTAGGGGACTTTGTGCCTAGTGACCTAAGGCTTTTATAGTCTGGGATCCACTAACTTAACGCTCGCTACATGGGTACTATTGTATAAGTCTATTATGGACCTCACTCATTGCACGATCAAATAAGCATATGTGTGTTTGTGTTATTTTGAATAAAAGCATTATTCCATATAAAACTCCGATATAAGAATTGAAGTGTTATAAGTTATTTTGAGTCTAGCTTTTATTCTGTTTATAAACTTGCGATTGTCTTGGTGAGTAGTGAGTCATGATTGTTGATCTGGTTGCGATAGTATATTTGTAAGCAGTTGCACATACGCACGTCTCTAGTTTTTAATTTGATTTGTGAGGTTTAATTGAACTTTATGCGAGTAACTGCATTTGCTGAGGTGTTGCTTGTTGATTGGTTTAGTTATTCTAGGGGATCGTTGCATTCATGTAGTTGCATTCATGCATTTTTATTTTCTTGTTCTTTGAGTCTGTTTATGCTTGAGGACAAGCATCGATTCTAGTTTGGGGGTATGTTGAGTGGCATTTATGACACTTAATAATACTCTAATAAGCTTTGAATTGATGCATTTGTACTCAAGTTGTTAAGTGTTTTCAAGTTTTTTTGCATTTCAGACATTATCTAGGTAATCAGGTGAATTAGCATTGTTTTGGTGCTAATTTGGTGTCAAGGTGGTGTTGGAATTAAAGCTCATTGAAGCCGGCTCAAATCTGAAAGAAAAATGAAGAAGTTAATTTCTGGCAGAAGCCCAGCGCGCCCGGCCGCGCCCAAAGTACAGAAAGCTAGCGCGTTCGCGCTGATCAAGCGCGCGGCCGCGCCGTGTCGGGATGACAGAATCCTGTTTCTACTTGGTTTCTGAGAGAAAGAATTCTACACTGCATGGGGCTGCTATATAAACAACTTTAGGTCATTTTTAATAATATATCAAGCTAGAGTCATATCAAGGAGAGCCGTAAGAAGACTGTTTAACACGATTCAACAAAGACGAATAAGATCTTGTTTTTACTTGTGAATCTTTGTTTTAAGTTGTAACTTGTATGCTAGTTTTCTTATTTTGTTATCCTTAATCTTGTTTTGTTATATCATGCTTTCATCGGAACCCACGTTGATGATGAGTCCGATCATGGGCTAATCGTTATCGTGGGGTTCTAGCAGATTTATTTATGGATTTCTTTAGTTAAATTGGTTCGATGCCTTAGTGTGTAGTGATTGTATGATAGCCTAATATTGGTTGTGCGTATTCGTCTTATGAGCGTCGCAAACTTATAAGATAGTGTGTTAATTCTTTATGAAGCGAAAGTGAATTTAAGAATTTAGAACTTACCATGCTAGCATAGGTTCATGTATTGTTATGCATGATTCATAGGTAATTTTAACCATCTTACTTGCCCTGTGTAATCAAGATAGATGACTTGTGTTTAACCGTTATGTTGTCAAATTCAATAGACATATAGGGTCTCAATATAATTGGTGTCTATTCAGCTTCTATCTCCTTTGTGGATGTCTGGTAGTATGGTAATCATGCAACGAAAGTTGGCGGTTATCAGTTTCGTGTTATCTGATTAGTGTCATCACCATTACATGCTAAGGTTAAGAACAATAAGGCTATTTAATGAAGTTAGAATCCCATGTTTGTCATATATATTAATTCAGTCAATCTTATTCTCGTAGCTATAATTGTTAGTTTAATTCTTAGTTATAAATAACCTCAATTTGTTATCATCTTAGCATTAAATAATAACCATACATTGTTGCTTAAGTGCATAAATTAATTAGTTAACCAAAGTCAGTCTCTGTGGGAACGAACTAGAAAGAATTCTATATTACTTGTGAATGCGTATACTTGCGTGTATTATTAGCGCGTATTTTGCGACTAACTGCCTTACCTAAAAAATTCTTTTATCGTAATAGACTCCATCCTTCTAGGACGCGCCTTCTTAGCACAAGGCGCGTCTTTTAAACTTATAAGATAATTGTTAAGCCTATCTCATAATTCTTGAATAGGGCGTGCTATCTTAACCGCTAATTTTTCAACACCTTAGCGCTTAATCCTTATAACAGAACACCTAGATCCCATCCTTGATAGGACGCACCTTCTGAGCATAAGACGCGCCTTAAGAGGATTAACATGCGTTACTTCTAATACAGGGGCACACTATTTTCTTATGCCTTCCACTACTTGTTTGCTTCCTTTTTATTTTCTTTTCCCATTTGTCGAATTGGGCGCGCCCTCAATGTTTTTTGGTTTTCTTGACAGCTGGACGACGAGGGCACATCCTGACCCTTTTACTCATTCAAGGATTTTTGCACTAGGTTAGGAATCTACTCTCCCCCATCCATCTTCTTCGAGCCAGACTTCCCAGACGCACATAAAACTCCTTACTTCTGAGAACAAGAGGCGTGCCTCATGCAAGAATTCAAAGTTAGCGATATAATGGCAGAATCATTCAACGACTCCTAAGACCACGTCCCTCTTAATCAAAGAAGGGGTAAACAGAAGCTAGTTTAAAAAGAAAGATCTCCAATTCCTTCTAGTACAGAGCTGGATGATGATGACTGGTTGGAAAGTTTAAACGCGGACAGGTATAGGGGCATAGAAATTGGAGTAAATGTTGGGGCAGGACCATCTAAGGTTTCCTACAAGGCTGTTTCTCCAAGCCTTTCTCCACAACAGTCTTCGGGCGCGTCTGAGGATATGTCTCCTGAGCTTAAGGAGGAGTCAAACTTCTTTGATGAAGATACCCTACAGTTCTCTAATTCCCCTGAGCCTTCCCCGATTCCTTTTGAGCATTGGGAGGTTTCTGATAGCGAGTTGGACTTCGATTGGAGCAAGTATGAAGTCTGCACAGAGGCCGTGAAGAAACGTTTTAGAAAAGAGCAAGGGAAGCTATTTTATGTGGGGCTCTCCTCCAATTGTTCAGATGAGCAATTAGAATGGCTGATGGAATTCTATGATATGGAGGGAATATGGGCGTGCCCTTTAAGCATGATGCGCCCCCATCTCTTTAATTACGGCAGAAATTTCAGGATTCCTAGGATGGTCACAAGCCCAAAGCTGGTGTCCCTGGGAGTGGGCGCGCCTCTCCATCCTTTTCTGAGGGATGTGATTGAGATGTATGACTTGGCGCCACTCCAACTGTCTCCTAATAGCTATAAGTTTGTTCTGGCTTTATACATCTTATACATGGACATGGGTTTCCTAGCTCCCACTATGAATGAAGTGAGTCATTTCTTCAGCCTTAGGAAATCCGATCATGGATATTATTACTTAGTTGTGGACAAACAGCACAACAAGAAGGGCTTCTCCTCAGGGAAAGTCAGTCATGAAAAAGGGTGGAAAGAGAATTTCTTTTATCTGTATGATGTGTCCAGGATCAGAATTCAGTTTAACAGAGAACCAAGTAAGGCGCGCCTTCACCTTTACTACCCTTTTTTTTACTTTTCGACTTATTCTCATATTCTTTCTCTCTAACAGAAAAACCTTCCATGCGCGAACTTGAGGGCGTTCCCAAAGAGCGTGCTGACGTAATACTTAAAATTGCTGCGGACAGATGGAATCTGAAGACACTAGTTACTAGGTCCAACTTAATGAGAGTTGGGATTCTATCAGATCGGGTTGGAGCCAAATATAAGTACATGGAATTTAGGAAGGGAGTCCCTATAAATCGTGTCTTGGAGATCGAAAGTCATGAAGAAGGGGACGAAGATGAATACGAAGATAGTACCGCCCCACCAGAACCTCCCCTAGGTTTGGATAACCCAATCATTTTGGAGGGCGCGCCTTGAAATCCTTTGGGCGCGTCTATTATACGTTTGTCTTTATCTTGTTTAAATACCTTTACTGTTATATAGTAGGACATGCTTTTACTTATCCTGTCTTTTATACTGCTCTACTCATGCTACTTTCTTGTCATCCCTTACTTATGCCATATACTCTTGCATTCCTGTATTTAAGGTCATGATTATCCTGTTGTATTTAGAAGTTCAGGGCACGCCTTGTCCTCAGGCTCGCCTCACTTTTATTCCGGATGTCTTTCCATATGTTTTTTGTGCAGAAATGGCTCCTCCCAGGATCCCTAAATCATTTGGATCTTGTGATGGCAAAAAACCTAAGGCCAAGCCAAAGAAAGATGTTGTCAAGACTCAAATGTCTACCCCTACTCCATTCCCTGTTCCTCAGCCTGTCCCTGTCCCGAAAAGGCCCATTATCGATCTGACTAAAAAACAGGGCGTGCCTAAGAGGCCAAGGACAGATGGCGCGCCTTCAGACTCTTCTGCTGCCTTGAACTGTCTTAGTCCACTAGGCTCCTTAATGTTACAGATGAGGGGGTGGAGCAGTGGTAAGCCATGAGCTTGGAAGATGCCACCAGGGCTTCTATCAAAGCCTCCTGCCAATTATTCATCCACTCCAACCAAGTGGTGGATGAACTTCTAGAGGAGAGGGTGCGCCATGAAAGGCTATAGGGCGATAACAATATTTTATAGAATAATTTGAAGGATAAAGACTTCCTCCGCGCCAATGATATCAAATCCAAAGACTCTGAAATCTCCTTCCTCAAAGATGAGGTGGCTAATCTGACCTCCCAACTAGAGATTTCCAATAAGAAGGCTACCTCTTTTCACACTGAGCTGGGAGGAGCCAACCTGAGGATCAAGTACCTTGAAGAGCAGCAAAAGAATGGGTGGCCTGGGGAGAAGAGGGATATTACTGACGAAGCCTTTGCTAATGGCTTTCACTTCTACAGGATCGGTTTTGTGGCTAACGAACCTGATTATACTTTTGAGAAGTTTGGGGAAGAAATAGTCGCTGAAATGACAGAGTTTAAGAAGGAATATGTTGTAGAAATTAAGGCAAGGAGGGTTGAACTTGGGTTGGAGGAGGATGAGGGCGCGCCTACTGACGGACCTAAAAAGGACGTGCCTGAGGTCGATCCCTCAATTCCTCTCCAATCCATTCCTCTAACTGGTGAATCTCAGGGTGCGCCCTGATTTATTATTATGTTTAAACTGCGTTCAAACTAAGTTCTTTAATACTTTGAAGAGCCAGCCCTCTTTTGATGTTGTGCAAAGTTGTATGACTATATTTCTGGCTACTCTTTTATCTGCATTGTGACTACCGTAAAGTTTCATTTATCTTCATTTCTTAGCAAGCATATTAGAGTAGATCTTCTGTAAAAAGTTTCTAAGTACTAAATCGATGGTGCGCCCTGATGAATAAGACTTGTCTTAAAAATAAACATTCTTTCAAGGATAAAAATATCAAGGAGGTGCGTCCTTCTATAGAGGCACATCATTGCAACCTGATCATGAATTAATAATTCTTCAATTGGGCGCGCCTTACCATAGGGCGCATCTCAGATTTTCTTAGATAAGAGATTTTACAACTTATGATTTACTAGGGCATATTCCCTAGTATAATAATGGAATTCTGCTGTCATATCATAGCATGGATATCTTTTGTTGGTGTATCACACAAAGGGATTCTTTATTATGAAGGAAATTTGTCTGAAAGTTTTATATGCCAAGCATACAAAGCAATTTGAAGCAACTTTTTTCTTTTATTGATAGTGCGCTCTAGTGTACAAATTACACCAGTCCCATGGCTACTATGCTCTGTGGGAAAATTATTTGAAAATTTTAATTTTATCCTTCTGCTAGTTCCAAGGTTCGTAGTCATGTATACTACCCCCCTAGGCTAGGAGGAATTTATTTTCTACTAGTCTATTAAATTGGAATTAATCATAGAAATGAGGGGCCCAAAGCCACACCCTACTGATAATGCTTCCGTAAGTGCTCCGCATTCCAAGCCCGGGGAATAAGCTTGTCGTCCAAGTCTTCCAAGCGATAGGTTCCCTTCCAAAGTATAGCCTTGACCTTGTACGGTCCCTCCCAGTTAGCTCCAAGCACCCCATGCTGAGCTATTTTGGTATTTGGCATGACTTTTCGCAATACGAGATCTTCCACCTTGTATGGCACGAACATCACCTTCTTATTAAAATACCTTGCAATTCTCTGCTGATATGCCGCAAGCTTCAACTGAGAGTTCATTCTGGCTTCGTCCAGCAAATCCAAGTGGATCATTTGGTTAACTTCTGCCTCTTCCTCTACAAACAAATACCTTCGCAGAGATCTGGCCCCTACTTCTACGGGGACCATAGCTTCATACCCGTACGTCAACAAGAAAGGGGACTCTCCAGTGGTCGACCTAGGAGTCGTGTTGTAAGACCAAAGGACCATGGGCATCTCCTTCGGCCAATCTCCCTTCTTTTCTTCTAACTTAGCCTTCAAAGTATGTTTGATAATCTTGTTTATAGCTTATGGCTGACCATTGCTTTGCAGGTGGTAGACCGCGACAAAATCCTTCTTGATGTTCAAGTCTTCACATAGCTTCCTTAGCTCTTTACTGTCAAACTGCTTTCCATTGTCTGAGATGAGTTTATATGGAATACCGAACCTGCAGACTATGGAGTTGAGATCAAAGTCTTTTATTTTCTTTGTTGTGATCGTGGCCAGTGGTATGGCTTCCGCCCATTTGGTAAAATAATCAACAGCCACCACGGCATATTTCACAACCCCTTGGCTTTGGGCAATTCTCCAATGAGTTCAATCCCCCACATGGAAAAAGGCCAAGGACTTGCCAATGAAGTAATAGACGTTGCCGGGGCATTGGAATAATTAGCGAATCGCTGGCAGCGGTCACAAGCCCGAACAAACTTGAAGGCATCTTCTTTCATAGTTGGCCAGTAATATCCTTGTTTAAGGAATTTCAATGCCAACGAACCACCCCCCGAGTGATGGCCAAAAATTTCTTCGTGCACTTCCCTGAGGATATAATTCCCTTCTTCCAGGTCCACGCAGCGTAACAGTGATTGGTTAAACCCTCTCTTATACAATACTCCATCATATTCAATATACTTCGCAGCATGGTAGTGAAAGTGTCGAGCCCATAACTTGTCTTCTGACAAAGCTCCCATTCGAATATAGTTATGAATGGGGGTCATCCAATTTTCTCGTGGGATCTTCTGTGTCTGGAACAACCCTACTTATGGAATACTTGGGATTTCTTGGATCCCCAAAAGAATTTGCCCAAGTTGGACGCTGTCCATTTACGACCCCATCTTTGCCAAGGCATCTGCATTGCTATTTTCTTCCCTTGGTACACCTTCTAGCCTATCACTTCCAAACTTTTCCAGTAAACGCTGCACACATCTCATATACTGCTCTGTCTAAGGTCCTCGGGCTTGGAAACCTCCGTTGACTTGGTTTACCGCTAACTCTGAGTCACTCCGAGCGATCAAGTTTATGACCCCCACTTCCAGAGCTATTTTCAAACCATTGATTAATGCTTCATATTTAACATCGTTGTTGGTGACGTAAAACTTGAAGTGAATGACACTCATCAAACGATGCCCTTTCAGGGTGATCAAAACAATCCCAGCTCCTGCTCCATTATTATTCACGGCCCCATCGACATGTAAGATCCACCAAGGGTGTGGGAACTCTTCTCTCACGTTAATAGGAGGATTTCCTTGTGAGGAAGGTTCTGCCAACACTATAGCCTTATTGTCCACTTCAGAATCAAACTCAAGTATGAAATCAGCCAACGCTTGTCCCTTGATCGCTGTCCGAGGGCAATATTCGAAATCGAATTGTCCCAACTCTATTTCCCACTTTAACATTCTTCCCGATGATTCCAGTTTATGTAAAATATGTCGGAGAGGATAAGCGGTGCGAACCTCTATTCGATGAGCTTGGAAGTACGGTTTTAACTTTCGTGCCGCAAGGATAAGTTTAATATCCGGGAAAATTATGTGAATATTTTATGTTAAATGAATAAATATTATATCTTTTATAAGTTTAATCTGATTATTGTCATGCTATTATGTGTTATAACTGTTATTGGTACTCTGGTGCGGGCCAGAAAATTTTTCGAGTAATTGTTATGTGTTTAAACTGCAATTATATGAATCGATCTGCAATTTGGACTCGTATTTAATTGTGTCCTTATCGAGCTACTCGTTTTATCTCGTTTTATGTGCGTTTGAATGTATTTTATGTGTTTTCGGGGTTTTCTGTTAATATAGGGATCGTTTTTGTATTTCAAAAATAAACGGACCGGGACCCCACCGGGACGTTAAAGTCTACAAAATTCATATTTTTATTTTTATAGAATTATATGTATTTCAAATACCCTTTAGTTTTGTATTTTTACATTATTTGCAATTTTTGGGAAATTTTGATATAAACTTTATATTTTATCGTTTTTAAAATTATTCCCCGTAATTATTATTTTGGGGCCTAATTATTTTAATTAGGGAATAAAAACACCCTTAATTAATTTTAGGGGTCTAATTTTATGTAAATATAAATAGTGGAAACTGATTTCTTTATTCATTTTATTTTATCAAAAATTCAGAAAATAAGTCAAAAATCCAAGAATATCTTTGGGGGTAAAATTGTTGAACAAAACTTTGATCAATGTTTTTGGAAGATTGACTGAACCGTTTTTGTTGATTCTTGAACCAAATCAAAGCTTGTTTCGAGCTCTATCCGTTGATATCAATATCTTGATCTGAGGTGAGGTGTTTATAAAAATCGAATTTTTGGGTGTTCTTGTTCTTAAGAATTCGTTTTTGAATTTTAAAGGATTGTTTGATGATTTCATTGATTGATTGTTGTTCCTGGAGTTCCAAGGATTGTTTTCATATATGATTTGTATGTTTTCATTAGGATTTAGCTAAAACCGAGTTCTTGCTTTTTATAGTTTTTTATTCTATTTTGTAGAGTTTTTGTTAAAGGATTGTTGCAGATGATTCTTGTTAACGATTGTACTGATCCCGGGCTTTATTTTGATAATTAGAACGTGATTTTTGGTTGAGTAATCATTGAGATCGTTTTTTCGCCTGAAAACTTCAAGGTCCCATGGGTTTTAATGGTGTTTGAGCGGAGTTCTTCGTGGTTCGTCCGAATCATCGATGACGTTGTTGTTTGTTGTTGTTGTTGTTGTTGTTATTTTCAGTAAATTGATGGGTTGTTGTATAGTTGTTTAGCATCAGAAAAACAAAGCTTGTGGCTGGGAATTGAAGTCGCCGGAGTCGATGAACAGTTGCCGGAAACTGGGCACAATACCGGCTCAGGGCGGCGTTCAAGCCCGACCCGGGATCCCCTTCAAAACCCAACTGGGTTGTTTGTAAAAATCCGGGGCTGATCTTCAAATCCCACAAATCCTACTCCTAAAACTGTTTCTTCTATTTTCTTATATTTTTATTTCAAAATTCTATTTCTAAATATCATTTAATTTAAATTTCAAAAATCATTTACTTATTATTTTTTAATTCTAAAAATTATTTTCTTAACTGTTTTAAATTCCAAAAATTAATTCTTTTATTATTTTCAAAAATCTATATTTGTTTTAATTATTTATAATTTATTTTAATTAATTATTTATAGATTTAATTAATTGGTTAATTCATTTAATCATTTAATTTTATTTATAAACAGTTAAATAAAATACAATTATTTATAATTAATTCAAATAAATCTTAAAAATTGTTTTAAGCTTTTAAAAATTATATTTTGGTATTTAAAAGTCAATTAATATTATTATTAATTGATTTATTCCCATTTAAATCTTATTTTATTCATAATAAATAAACCGTTCGTCCGTTTAATACGAAACGAACGCGTATAGACTCAGAAAAATATTACGCTTTCAATAAAAATACTTTTGAAACCTAATTTCTTTTGTATTGCAATGTCATTTGAGTTTGAATCATTTTGAGTCGGTATTTAATCGGTAAACACTATTATTGACCTGATTTCAATTCTGAACATACTGAAACCTATGCTTTTACAACCCGACTTATGTGTTAAATGAAATATGTGATTACGTGATATATGAATGACATGATTACATGTTATGTGATATGCATGCTATTTGTTTATAGTTTTAAAATACCATAATTAGTTATAAACGATCGGGTAGATGTCAAGACGTAGAGTTACGTCGATTGAGTTTGGTTCTGTCAATTAAGATAGTCCTTTTGTTTATAGAATCGAGTAGCAAGGAGTGCGGTCCAGTGTTAGACGGTGTCAGTAGCCAGCAACTATAAGCCAGAGTAATAGTAAGAGGTTATCAAGCATACCAGGCAAGTATCCCTACCTTCACTTATTGTTCAAGTGATGTTTACTATGAATCCTGTTATGCAAGTATTTATATCTTCACTTATCATTCAAGTGATATTGACTCTGAATGCCATTCATTCAATTTCTATACTATTCTAAGTTCGGAATAGTTAAACATTTTATATTTCGCTACCAATTACTCTATACAGTGGAACATTGAATTGAGATTAGCGAATAACTAATTATTCTGGTTATTTCGCTATCGGTTGTTGAGATAACTTCGGACCATGAGAAATGGGGAGTTATATTGTTAAGGATGTCGTTTGATTCGGCTTCTTTGATCAAAATGTTTTATGGATTGGATGAATGTGTAAGTGACCGGGACGGACGGTCCAGCGGAGGGCTATTTCTAAGTGTTATATAAAATATTATGACACCATTTGTGCCACAGGAAGATATATTGCCTTTTTATTTGAGTACTCATGTTTTGGGACATGTTTCTACGAATCATGATCCAGTGCTATCACACGGGCTGATCAGCATGTGATAGTACGTCCGTCAGATTTAGATTCCAAACTAAAAATTATCGTTTATTGCTGATAGCTTGTGAAGCTTTTATTATTCATCAAACATCACTGGTTTTATCCTGTTGTTCAGTTATTATCAAAATGTGGTTTATCAATTCAAGCATACACCTTATACTGCTTGCTGAGCATTCCTTTTGCTCATACTTATTTATTATTATAATCTTTCAGCTAAGCCAGAGTAGGCTTGAGTTCCAGGTTTGATCAGAAGTCGAGTGCTTGTAGATAGTTTGGTGTGTTTTCCAGGTAGACTGTTTTTGGACGCTTGAATAGTCTAAAGGTTTGTAATAAAATTTGAATAAGTTGTAAAACTAATTAGACTTATGGTTTGTAATAACACTTTATTTGTATTAGTGCTTGTTCCATACTATAACCTGTGATCGATCCAGTTACATACAAGGGGTCATATCTATTATATTATTCCATTGTTCTTATTTTAGTTTTGTTTATTGGCTAGTGACCCCTAAATCTAGACCCCGGGTTTGGAGGGCATCACAATAAGGGCGTACATTAATTTCTCCATGCTGGTGTATCTAGTCTCTGCATCTAGCAATCTTTTGCTCACATAGTACACGGGCGATTGGTGACTCCCTTCCTCTTTTACCAACACCGCGCTGACGGAGTATTCTGAAACTGCTAAGTAAAGAATCAATGTTTCCCCATCTTCTGGCTTGGCCAACATAGGAGGATTTCCCAACTGCTCCTTGATTTTCGGAAAAGCCTTTTCATAATCTGAGGTTCACACGAAATCATTCCCCATCCCTTTAATTGCCTTAAAGAATTCCTTGCACCTATCCGACGACTTTGAGACTAATCGATTCAAAGCCGTAATCCTTCCCGTCAGGCTTTATACTTGCTTAACGCTAGCGGGAGATTTCATGTCCAACAGAGCTTTGATTTTTGCCGGGTTTGCCTCAATCCCTCGGTGATTAACCATAAATCCCAAGAATTTTCCTGATTCCACGCCAAATACACACTTCTGAAGCTTCAGCTTCATCCTATATTGTCTCAAAATATGGAACATCTCAGCTAAGTCTGCTATGTGGTCTTCCGCCCTTTTAGATTTTACAAGCATATTGTCCACGTATACCTCCATTGTCTTCCCAATCTGCTTCTTAAACATTTTGTTTACCAATCTTTGATAAGTCGCCCAAGCATTAATCAGATGAAACGACATCCCAACATAGCAATAGAGCCCTCTATCGGTAATAAAAGAGGTGTGCTCTTGGTCAGGCTCATATATGGGAATTTGATTATACCCGGAATATGCATCCATAAAACTTAGCAAGGCATGTCCTGCCGTGGCATCGACCAACTGGTCAATTCTTAGCAAAGGGAAGCTATCCTTTGCGCACGCTTTGTTCAGATCGGTGAAATCCACATATGTTCTCCAATTGCCGTTAGGTTTTTTCACTAACACCGGATTTGCCAGCCAATCTGGGTAAAAAGATTCCCTGAGTAGTCCAACATCCAAGAGTATATCCACTTCTTTTGCCAGGGCTACTGCCCTTTCTCCACTCATGGCCCTCCGCTTTTTCCTGATCCCCTTATGCTTAGGGTCAATGTTCAAGCAATGGCACATAACTTTCGGGTCAATTCCCACCATATCAGAATGGTTCCACGCAAATACATCAAGGTTCGCCAAGGAATATCGAAAGCCCTTCTTTCAATCTCGGGGCCAACTGAGATCCAATGCTCAGAACTTTACTTGGATCTTTTTCATCAATAGAGATTTCAATTGTGTCTTCCGCTGGCCTCATCTTTTCCGTTGGCATTGGTATTCATGGATCTAAGTCGAGATGATTACTATCCTCATCATTTTTCAGTGAAGGCGCATCCTCTTGGAGAGGAGCATCAACTTCTTTAGAAGGCGCGCCCTATGTCACAGGGGCATCAACTTCCTTCAAATTTTCTGGAGATAAGGGCGCGCCCTCAGGGAGAGGGGCATCTACTTTATGCATATCTTGCCCCAGACTCTGTAAGACATCAAATCTTCCTTCAAGTCGTTCCCTGTTGAAGTCTGCTTGGACTTTGTCATTTGGGGGCTCTTCATCCTCCAACATTTCAATCCTGATTGTGTCTTCTAAAAACAACATCGCTGGAGGTATTTCAGCGGGCCGCTCATTCTCTTGCTCGACAAAGTAATGGACCCGTATTTCCTTGACCGGCTGTTCGATGCTCTTCTCTCGCTCATCACCTGATGCATCTTCGCTGTGGGCATCCTTTCTCCTAAAGCCCCTCATAGCTTGCCTATAGCATTCTCGAGAGTCATATTGAGAGCCCTTTATGCTGCCTACACCATTTGGGGTTGGAAACTTGATGGTAAGGTGGTGGATCGAAGTGATGACCCTCATTTCCCTAAGAAAAGGTCGTCCTAGTAGCACGTTGTGGGATGACTCCTGATTTAGAACCTTGAACTCGAGCATCTTTGTCACGGACAACGGACTTTCCCCCAAGGTACACGGCAATCGAATTGATCCCATGACTCTAACTCCCATGCCAAAGAAACCATAGACCCAAGAATCTTTTCCTGACATATCCCGATCATGTAGCCCCATTGTCTATGAAGGCTCTATGGATATTCTTTGTCCCGATCTGGATGGAGATGAGCAGTGCGTCATTGTGGAGGTGATGTACCCACCGGGCATCTGCTTCTATGAAGGTGATGTCCATGGACTCACCCTTAAATACTTTGGGTGGCCAATTTTCCACCCTATGAATGTCGGTTAGAGGTTTGAACCGGGCTTCCCTTGCATATCTTGCCAAGGCTCTGTTACTGCATTCCATCCCAGGATCTCCTCCATAGATTGCTCGGATGCTGCCATCCCTGACGAACTTATTTTCCTCCAGAGCTTCGTTATTCGACCCCCGTAGGGCTCGACCTCCCTCTTCCTTGGCCCTGTCGGCACCATCCTTATCCCTCCTTACTTCCTTAACTACCCATTCGCCAAGATATCCTTCCTTGATAAGAGCTTCGATCTCATCCTTTAGTTACCGACGCTCATGTGTGTTGTGTCCAGATGACTCATGGTATTCACAATATCTCTTCTTATCTTTGCTTTGCCATGATGACAGAGCCTCAAGCTTTCTAAAAAGCCCTCTATTCTTGTTTACATCAAAGATATGTTCAATAGACGCGAACAAAGGCGTATATCTGCTTGCTTTGTGGTCATAGCTCGAGGGAGGGTTCCATTCCCTCCTTGTGGTCGTGGCATTTACCCGATCTATCCCTCTTCCTTGCTTTGCTTCTCTGACTTGCTTGTGAAGTTGGTTGCACTTCTGCCAGAGACTACTCTATGGCTTTAAATGATTCTGCCAAAGCAAAAACATCCGCCAGAGTGGTCTTTTCCTTGTAAATGCTTCCAGAAATCCGAGCCGAACCTTAGCCCTGCTATCAAAAAGCTTTTCAAAGCTTCATCCAAAGCCCCTCTTACGCTGGTGGACTCAGCGTTGAATCTTTTAAAGTAGGACGTTAAGCTTTCATTTTCCCTTGGCCTAACGTTAGCAAGAGTTATAACAAAGGGAGCATACCTCACGGCGGCTTGGAACTTGGTCAGGAATAGGGTCTTCATTTGGTCCCAGGAAGTGATCACTCCCGGTCCAAGCTTCTGAAATCATTGTTGGGCGCTCTCCCTAAAAGTCTCCGCCAAGAGCCGACATCGAGCCAAGTCTGGGACTTGATACACGTCCATCTCTATATTGTATCGGCCCAAGAATTCCATGGGATCTGAGGTTCCATGGAAACGGAGATCGCTAGTAGTGTTGCGATATCCGGACGGAAACTGCGCCTTTCTTCCTGTCACAGAGAATGAAGAAGGAATTTCGGCCATGGTCGTCACTCTGCCTTCCAAGTGGTTAAGCAGCCTTTTCAGATCATCCATATTGAAGATTCCTACACCTGGGATAGTTTGCATGTGAGGCTGTGGACCTTGGGGCTGAGGCAGAGGTACTTCTGCCTGATTTCCACCTGGAGGAGCTTGTTGTTGGTTGGTGTTCTGGGCATCTTCAGGTATCACAATCACTTCTGGGTTTCGACCTTGATCACCCCCAAGATTTTCTCCTTGACCTCGACCACGGCCCTGAGCCATCTCGTGATCGTAATTTGCCATATCCCTGTGATCATCATATTCGGCATAGTTATCGCTTTCTGCTCGGTTATACCAGCGGGTATCCCTGTGGCCACGATAGTTATCGCAGCAATATCTATCTAAGTATCTACCTCGACCTCCGCCTCTTCCCCTCCATTGGGGTCTCCTCCAACGGTCACTTCCATATCCTCGACCATACCGGTCCACCGATCCACGGGGAGGAGCTTTCTCATGATCACGGTGCCGCTCCTGATTCTCATAGGAATTCAGGGGCACACGCGTCATACCATGGGCCGTCACATCTCCGCGATCAGCCTCTTTTTGCCATTCTAGCAGCAACATCCTTAGATCATCCTTAGATCCTTTAAAGCTGTGAAGCCTCGCTGCTCATTGTCCGACATGGACTCAGCTTGCCGATGTTCCTCAAGACTACGCCCGGACCGGTACGGGTGAGTATCCCCCGGTTATCTACCCACAGTATTTCTCGACCATCAACATCCTCTTCCACAAGCTCGACGATCGGGGATACATCGTTGGAATAGTTCAGACGCCATGGGGTTATTGGCACACGTCCACCTTCAATTCGACCGCGACCGGCCAAGGCATCTTTATCAGTCATGGGGGCCTTCCCAGGTGCGTGTGTAACGACTCGTATACTTTTATATTATTTAAAGGTGTTATTATTAAATATTTAACTAAATAAATATCTGTATTGGTTTTGACTGCTATGTGTTGCTCTATTATTGTTTATGTGTGATTTATGATGCATAGGGTGGTTTGTGTAATTAATTATGGACTTGTATTGAATTGTTTTCACTTTTAAAAGTGGATTTAATACAAGTTTATTTGTGTAAATATGTGGAATGTCTCTAAAATTATTTTATTGGTTTTATAATTACAATAACTATTTTTGGGATTTTATAAAATTTAGAAATCAATATTTCATCAATTATTTAGGCCTGTATGACTTTATGATTACATTTATTTATAAAATCTGTATTTAATCCAGAAATATTTAAAAATCATGAAACTCATATTTATTTAAGTTGGGAATATTCCGGGAATTTTAAAATTATTTTGGGGATTTTTGAGATTAATTTCACCCGCGCGTTGATTCGTTTATTTGTTAAAAGCGGGAATAAATTGCATTTCAGAAATTATTTTAAAATTATGAAATTTATGTTTTTTATAAACTTCGGGATATTTATAACATTTTAAGACCACTTTCATGATTTTCTGTAATTGTTTTAAGTGCAGTTCGGTTCGTCAAATTAAGAGAAAACGAACCAGAAAAGCCTGATTAATCGGTTTTATGCGTGTTATTCCAGTTTATAAAAAAAATTGACACGTATATGTAAATTAAGACACGTGTCTGCAGCAAATGTGTCTCTCGACTCTCATCTCTATCTTCCCATTGTTGGGAACCACGGACTTAGGGTGTTACTACGTTTTACGATAAAGATTACGAAAAGAGGATTACCTTGTTAATGGTTGATTCCACGCTCTTCTATTGTATTCCCAAATTCCCTTGAGCGAATTGTGGCCTCCGTCTTCTCAAGTTATCCTCTCTTCTTGTTCCTTGGTGGCTACAATATGTTTTCACACAATTCCAAGCAAGAAGAGAATAAGAATATATATAGGCTACAATAGGGACCATGGATAATTAGGTTGGGCCTTCTAATTACATCTTGAGCCTAGCCCAATGTAATTAAATATTAATTCAATCCACTAAAGAATTAATATTTGCACTACCTTTCCTAATACCGTAATTTAATTAATTCGGTTCCAATATTATTTGCTTATTAAATTCTCCATGTTTAAAATATCATATGTCCATTAATTAAATAAATTACTGATAATTTATTTAATTAATATCTTTTATCCTTGATCATCCACTCAACCTTTATTTAATTATGCCAGAATAAATTCCACCTGCAGGGTTTCACATAATTAAATCTTTTTGAGCTTTCAAGGGGACATCATTAACCCGAATATTATCAGGACATGGATTTCTTCAATAAATAATATCCACCATGTATATAATTCCATCACCCAAAATATAATGATATAATTCAAAAGAATTATTTCATATATAAATCAAAGCATGTAAATAATATACACGTGTCAATTACTATTTCCGGATTAAGAGCCTAAGCATTAATAATAACATAGAATCTTAGTTCTCCTTCTTAATCAGTATTAAGGGAACAATTCTAAATTTGATCATGTTCAATATACACAAAGTATACTAGTATTATTTATTAGTCAATATAAACTAATCTAAATAATACTACAGCCATACCAGTGGATTGTCCAACACCACCTGTGATGTGAAGCTTATTATATTATATAACCGTATTTAACAATCTAATATTCTGTATCCCATTTGATACTAGATTGTTCACAATATATAATATTAGACAACATTTAAACATTCAAATGATTCTCAAATAAACTGGCCAGAAATAAATGTACATACTTCAAATAAATATTTTCAGGATACACTAACACCCATTTCCTTCTCATTCTCTCTTCACCCTCTCATCTTTCTCGTTGTTCACTGTTTCCGGGTTCTTTTCCCTCGTTTTTGTCCCCTGTTATTCCCCTCTCTTTCCGGTTGCAACTCGCCGCCGCGTTGGATGCTTCGGTAAGGTTCCGGCTGTCTTTTTTTTCCGGCCACGGTTCCTGATCTCAGTTCTGTTTTGTTGATTAACATGTATATACGTATATACGTATAGTATATGAGTGTTCGGTAGTTGATGGTTGCCTGGTCCGGGTTGATTTCTGTTGCCGCCTGTATCTTTTTGGTTGCCGCCGGTGCTTTCCGGCAAGGCAACTGAGGGTGAGCAGCGCGTGTATATATCTTTCCCTATTGCTTTGTTCGATTGGTTATGTGACCTTGATTGCAATTTTATTTATTTATTTTCCGTAGAAAATATCTGAGTAATATTCGTGAGATGAATTAATTTATGTGCGGGAGATTATAATAATAATCGGTGAAGGTTCGCGATGGAAACCCGATTTATGCGGGCACCCGCGAATTTTTGCCGCCGACCGTGATGAATTTTTACGAGCGGACGGTGGACCGTGATGAATTATTCTGAGTCCTAATATTTCAAAATAAATAAAAATAAAATACGAATAATAATTGACATTAATTTGAAACTTGGAAATGTGTGGAATTTTAAGTGTTATGATTGGATTGAATTGGAGGTTGGGAATTGTATTTGGATTAATTGTGGGTTGTTTGTTGTTGATTTGACGTCGAATTGCTTCGACGGGTAGTCCGATAAATAAAGGAGACGCTGTCCGATTTCCGGGAAATTGACCTACGGGAATACGGGAGCGTATCTGATAATTATCGGGACGTCAAGTGGCTATATTAATACATATGTGTTTTATACGAAACTTGATTGTAAGATGTGATGAAATATTTTGTCAAAACCAATAACCCTAATTTCGTAAAATGACGAGTATACGTATTTTCTAAAAATGAACACCGAACCGATTTTTGAGATTGTGAACCCTAATTGTTGCGTGTGTTATTATAATATACATAATTACGAGTCGGGTTTGAATATCATTGGGTAGAATTGGTATCAAGGATATGTCAAGCATACCTAGACATATAATATAGAATAGATTGACTCTGTAGGTGCTAGTCGAAGGACTCGAGAATCGACGTTGGACTAAAGATAACCTAGTGGGTAGTCGATGAGTTCAGTAGGGTTCCAATCGAAGAACCTGAGTGTTGAAGTCGAATGCAAGGTGATCTAGTGGTTAGACGATAAACCCTGAGCGTCCGAGTCGGCTCAGAGTTGATCAGTAATAGTTGTAAACTCTACAAGGCAAGTACCCCTGACCATTCTTTTATGGTTCAGTACGTATGAAAAGCTAAACATTTTATTCTCGTAATAGAATAGAAATGTTTTAAGTTACGTATCCCCTATAGTTATAAATCACTGTTTTCAAATTGTTTTGGGAAAAAGTAACTTCGAATGGTACCTATCTCGAATGAAATGATTTGCGAACTGGATTTTATATGTGTGCTGGTAAAAATGAATGATTTTGAAAATGAGATAGGTACAAGTATTTTGAAAACTGGATAAAATGATCAGATATGGGATACATAGGGGCCAGAGTAAGCCTGCTGAGGTGGCGTAAGAGGCTAATTCAGTTGCGCGCAATATATAACCGATTAGTCCATCAGGTCAGAGACCTAGCTAGTCTCTGAGTTCCGAAACAGGTAAAAGGGATGGCAGTTAGAGCCGTCTGGTGTTGATAGCCTGATCAACCGTCTTCACATATCCGTAAGTATCTGATTTGGGTTTTGTGGTTCCCATAACGGAACCAGTGGTTTATCTAGTGGATTTGGAAATAAAGATAGCATGCTAAAATTTTGATTCCGGTATTTATACAGAGCACACTAATGATGTTATTAGTTTACAATGTTGGATTTTTAACGCAGCGGGGGCATGGAAAAACACTTTTACACATATAAAATCCAAATAAAAGCATATAGATCATGAATAAAAATTCGAGGGATCGAATCTAACCTTTAAAATTAATTCGGAGACAACGATCAGAGATCCTTAGCAGTTGCTCCTCAAGTGTGAAGCACTCCACCGGTATCCACCAAGAAAACGATGTTAAGGAGGAGGAAGGAGGTGGAGAGAATTGGGTTTTCCAAACTTTTCGGGTTTTCGGGTTTGATATGGGTTAGAATAAAATTAGGGTCTATAATAGTGTATTTATAGGCAAAATTTTCAGCTGAAATTTTCCCATAAATATTATTATTATTATTATCCCATTTATTATTCTCATTAATAATTAAAACACCTTTTAATCATTAATCCTTTTTCTAAACACTTTAGAAATAATTCTCTCTCTTGATTTAATTTCCAAAAATTAAATCCTTTAATTAATAATATTAAGAACTTTTCTTAATTATTTTATAATCAATTAAATCTCATTTAATCAATTATTAAATTTGCCAATTAATTATTTATTTCACAAATAAATAATTATTTAGCCATTATTAATTAATTCCTCCACCATTAAATTATTCTCTTTTTTATGGTGTGACCCTGTAGGTTCAATATTAAGCCGGTAGTAGAAATAAATAATAATAAAACTATTTTATCATTATTTATATAAATTCTCTAATTTATTAAATATGATTAATTAATTAATCAAATTTATTCTACATCGTGAGGGATACTTCTCAGCATATCGCGACTATCCAGATAATATGAATTCACTGCTTAGAATACCAAGAACCTGTCAGTGAATAGTTACCGTACAATAAACTCCTTCTACCCTACAATGTCCCGATTAAATACAAGGCATGGATCTCGTGTCAAGCCTATCTAATTCAATCACTTTGCTTACCATTTACTATGCGTAGTTCTATGCAAATTAGAAACTCCTTTCTAATTTCATTTACTCTGGCCAGAGATTCCTGAACTAGCATAAGTGGATCAGCCTTGAACATTCACTTCCTTCACTGGAAGGGGTAGATCCTTTATTGATTATACACTATCTTCGTGTACAAATTCCTATACCCAGAAGAGCCCTAATAATTGTCCCTGGAGACTAAGAACTAAACCAAAGCATAGTTCAGTGTACACAAGATGACTATGATGACCTCAAGTCTAAGGATACTTGTACAACTATCACTATGTGAACAACTGTTGACACGTGAGTGAACTCCATCAGTTGTTCAGATGTGCGAGTCATGTTCAGTGAACTTATTCTATAATAAGCACCTACATACTAGCTATAATGTCACCACACAAATGTCTATGAGAACATACATCCTTCATAATGAAGCAAGCACAGTATGTACTGATCTTTGCGGATTATTAATTACCAGTTAGTAATCCTATGACCAGGAACTATTTAAGTTTAGAGTTTTCATCTTTTTAGGTCTCACTATTATGATCTCATCATAATCCATAAAAAGCTTTACTCTAAACTATGGTATATCTTATTTAAACACTTAAATAGATAAAGCCCGTAATAAAAACAAAACAAGTGTTTTATTAATATCAATGAAATCAAAACAGATTACATAAAAGTTATTCCTAAATCCTCATACATGATTGGACTTAGGACATATTCCTTTCAATCTCCCACTTGTACTAAAGCCAATCACTCTGGTCTCTAATACCCATCCTGTCATTATGATGATCAAAGTGACTTTCATAAAGTAGCTTTGTGAGTGGGTCTGCTATGTTGTTATGTGTGTCAACTCTAATTCATTACAATACAAGAAATGTTACTGCGCTCCCACTAACCCTTTTGTAGACGCATGGTTCATCTTCGTTTTTGATAAAATCAAACTCTTTGATTGTCTCATCAAAAAGAATGTTCCATCTTTCGAGAAGCCTGCTTTAAACCACATATGGTTCGCAGTAGCTTATACACTAGGTTTTCATTTCTCTTGGAAAGAAAACCATCTGGCTATATGCCAGATCTCATAGTCGTAGTAAGCAGCAATCGCAAGCAAAATCCGAACCGATTTTAACAGGGCTACAGGTAAAAGGTTTCATCAAAGTCAATCCATTGCCTTTGTTCGAATCCTTTTGCCAAAAGCCTGGCCTTAAAGGTCTCCACCTGGCCATCTGCTATAATCTATCTTTTGTATACCGTATATATAGATTCCATTCCGGATTTCATGGCACTATGCCATTTCTCTGAGTCAACACTACTTATAGCCTCATTATAGGTCACAGGGTCGTCATCATCAATGATCGACAACTCATTGTCATTCTCAATGACAAGGCCATAATACCTCTCAGGTTGGCGAGACACTCTCCCTGATCTATGAATGGGCTGTTCCACAAAAGGTTGTTCAGTCAGAACAGGTGTTTCCACTTGATCCGTAGTAGTTTGTGCTTCTTGAACTTCATCAAGTCCAATTTTGCTCCCACTATTTCCTTCAAGGATAAACTCCTTTTCCAAGAAGGTAGCATGTCTGGAGACAAACACCCGATGATCGGTGTAAAAGTAATACCCTAAAGTCTCTTTAGGATATCCCACAAAACTACATTTTACGGATCGATATTCCAGCTTATCTGGGTCAACTTACTTGACATAAGCTGGACATCCCCAAATCTTAACGTGTTTAAGACTCGGTTTCCTTACTTTCCATATCTCATATGAAGTTCGAGGAACAGATTTGGAAGGCACCTTATTCAGTAAATATGCCGAGGTTTCCAATGCATAACCCCATAGGAATACTGGAAGATTTGCATAGCTCATCATGGACCGAACTATGTCTAACAAAGTTCGATTTCTCCTTTCAGATACTAATCTGGAGGAGTCCACTGGGAGACTATACCATTTACTTTGAGATAATCTAGAAACACTCCATTAAAGTATTCACCACCTCAATCTGATCGAAGAGTTATAATACTATGTTTGGTTGTTTCTCCACTTCATACTTATACTCTTTGAACTTTTCAAAGGCTTCAGACTTGTGTTTCATCAAACACATATCCGAATCTAGATCTATCATCTATGAAAGTAATGAAGTATGAAAATCCACCCATGGCTTGCGTAGACATTGGTCCACATACAACTGTGTGTACCATTCCTAGCAAATCTGCAGCCCTCTCTCCATGTCCACTAAATGGAGACTACAGTGCCACTATAAAGTGAGATTTTCATCATTCCTTTTCTTTTATTAGTTTGTTCAATCTGAAATAAATTATGTCACATACATACAGACCATTATTTAAAGTACCACGTCCATAAAAAATATTATCTCTAAGAATAGAACATTCATTATTCTCAATAATAAATGAAAAATCCACCCAAGTCTAACATGGGAATAATATTCCTCACAATCGAGGGAACAAAATAACAATTATTTCAAACAATAGTCTTGCCCGTAGGCCTATCAAATGAAACGATTCTACATCTACAGCAGCAACTCTTGCTCCATTTCCATCAGTAGAATCACCTCCTCTTCCTCAAGAGTCCTACTTCTCCTTGGTCCCTGCAACAAATTGCAGATATGAGAACCACAGGCGGTATCTAATACCCAAGTAGAAATGACATATTCACTTCTATCATGAACATACCTGAATCAGAAGCGGTAGTCTCACTACCCTTCTTCTTCTTCAATTCTGCAAGGTAAACCTTGCAGTTCCTCTTCCAGTGCCCCACCTTGTTACAGTGAAAGCAAACAACTTTGCTCTTGGGGTCTTCAGCTTTTGGTGGAACCGGCATTTTCTCACCTACTTTCTTCTTCTTGGAAGAGTTCCTCTTCCTTTTCTTAGGATTGGAACCTTCACCAATTAGAAGAACATAACTCTTCTTAAGGGGGAAATTCGATTCCGCAGTCTTCAACATGTTGTGGAGTTCAGGCAGGCCGACATCCAACTTATTCATGTGAAAGTTCACAACAAACTGCGAGAACGAACTCAGAAGCGATTGCAAGACCAAGTCTTGGCTCAGCTCCCCATCCATGGCAAAACCAAGTTGTCCAAGACGTTCAATCAAATTGATCATCTTAAGTACATAGTCATTCACAAATAATCCCTCAGACATCCTACAACCGAACAGCTCCTTCGATATCTCATATCGAGCTGTCCTCCCTGCCACATCATACAACTCTTGTAGATGCATGAGGATAGTGTGAGCATCCATATGCTCATGTTGCTTCTGTAGCTCAATGTTTATAGAAGCTAGCATGATGTATTGAGCAATATTTGCATCATCTATCCACTTACGATACACAACATGTTCATCATTATGTGCATCACTAGCAGGTTCAGTAGGCTTAGGTGAGTCAATCACGTATTCCAGCTTCTCAATCCTGAGAACAATTCTCAAGTTTCGAAGCCAGTCAGCATAATTAGGACCAGCCAATTTGTGAGCATCTAGTATGCTCCTGAGTGATAGTGCATAAGACATAATGTACAAAGTAAATCTGTAAATGATAAACACATAACAACACTTAGCAAATATTCGATTTCATTTCAAAACACTATATGAATCGGGTCTTTATTCATAAGTGGCTCCCACTAGTTTTCCTAATTTATTCAACCCCCTACGTGAAAAATTAAGCATTCATAATGCTAGTGGGAATAGGGATCCTACATTCCATTACACGACCCCGGCTGTAGCACGAACCGCCATGTAATGTTCAATAGGCAGACAACTCTTGTCAATTACATCTCATGTTATTCCCTAATCAAATTTTAGCCTCTTGAATAATTGAGTCTCGGCTGTAGCACGACAAACTCAATATTCTAAGTCAAGTCTAACCCAACATTCCGTACAGTTGAATCAGTCCCCAAAGGCCCACGGCTGTAGCACGTACCGACCTTTAGATTCTTATTCAATGTACACATCTCTATGTAATAGACAAGTATTTCTTATTTCAAAATCAAAGCCCTCGGCTGTAGCACGAACCAACAATTATTCAAAAATAAGAACTACTTTCTACCATGTTGGAAGGCTATGACCGACACAAGCCCGTTGTATCATTGGCCAATTACTACTTGATATTATTTAATTTTAGAGGGATTATGTTACGTTACAATCATAATCATATTATAAAGAGATTCTTCCTTTTAAATTAAATATTTCAAATCAATAATCAATAATCAGACGATTCCCAGATCGGGTGGAGCATTATCAAGAGGCGTCACTTAATAACCCTTTCTTACAGATAGAAATCTGTTGTTGACAGAATCATCCTTTCTCTTATATCGAAAATTCATATTCAATTACGTGTTTCACAAACACAAGAATCTCATGATTGTATTCATAATATTGTTCTTAAGGTTATGAAACAATTTCACTATACTAGGTTGTCTAACAAACGCCTTATGTTTATTTAAGTTCACCTAAATCTATCATCGCATGATAAACTAAGCATATATCACATATATCAACATGAATAAACATCAAGGTAGACATGTTATATCATCTAGCACATTATTCTAAGCATTATACATCTCTATGTATCACATGAAGCATTTAAAATCAATTCAAACGATCAAAAACAGCTTTAAAACACTTCATGGCATATAAACAGTTCAAAACTTTTATATAAACTAAAATTGACCACTACATTAGATCCGTCTCGGAAAAACGAATCCAACGGTATATTGCACGCCCAAAACGGAGTTACGAAACTCTCAGAAAATCAATTTTAAAATCAACAGAAGGGCTGTAACGCATTACAGGAACGCGTTACAAGCCCTGTAACGCATTCCGGTGCTGCGTTACAAGGGTGTAACACATTCTGTGAATGCGCCACAGGTGTGTAACGCATTCCCGGAATGCGTTACACCTCTATATATTTTTATTTTTATTTTTTTTTTGTTTTCAGCAGCCGCCGCCTGCTTTTCTCTCTCGAACTCCGAGCCTGACATACCTGACAGCCGTACCCTTTCTTTCCGTGCATCATAGTACAGCAACAGCACAGATATATACATACAAACTAACAATTTATATATATATATATATATGATTTATTTAATTACGAATTTTAATTTACAAGAACTTCAAAAATTTATAATAAAAAATCTATACATCATAAAATTATGAAAAAAATACCCAGACGATCTACAACACTTGTAGAACCCAGATCAACATTCAAAATTATTCTGAGAAACGATTTCTCATCAGACAAAATTAATCCATAATATAACTTGTAAAAATCATAATTAATTCATACAAGCACATAAAATTCTGAAATTTTTACCACAGATCTATATGCATACAACCTATGCTCTGATGCCATTGTTGGATTTTTAACGCAGCGGGGGCATGGCAAAACACTTTTACACATATAAAATCCAAATAAAAGCATACAGATCATGAATAAAAATTCGAGGGATCGAATCTAACCTTTAAAATTAATTCGGAGACAACGATCAGAGATCCTTAGCAGTTGCTCCTCAAGTGTGAAGCACTCCACCGGTATCCACCAAGAAAACGATGTTAAGGAGGAGGAAGGAGGTGGAGAGAATTGGGTTTTCCAAACTTTTCGGGTTTTCGGGTTTGATATGGGTTAGAATAAAATTAGGGTCTATAATAGTGTATTTATAGGCAAAATTTTCAGCTGAAATTTTCCCATAAATATTATTATTATTATTATCCCATTTATTATTCTCATTAATAATTAAAACACCTTTTAATCATTAATCCTTTTTCTAAACACTTTAGAAATAATTCTCTCTCTTGATTTAATTTCCAAAAATTAAATCCTTTAATTAATAATATTAAGAACTTTTCTTAATTATTTTATAATCAATTAAATCTCATTTAATCAATTATTAAATTTTCCAATTAATTATTTATTTCACAAATAAATAATTATTTAGCCATTATTAATTAATTCCTCCACCATTAAATTATTCTCTTTTTATGGTGTGACCCTGTAGGTTCAATATTAAGCCGGTAGTAGAAATAAATAATAATAAAACTATTTTATCATTATTTATATAAATTCTCTAATTTATTAAATATGATTAATTAATTAATCACATTTATTCTACATCGTGAGGGATACTTCTCAGAATATCGCGACTATCCGGATAATATGAATTCACTGCTTAGAATACCAAGAACCTGTCAGTGAATAGTTACCGTACAATAAACTCCTTCTACCCTACAATGTCCCGATTAAATACAAGGCATGGATCTCGTGTCAAGCCTATCTAATTCAATCACTTTGCTTACCATTTACTATGCGTAGTTCTATGCAAATTAGAAACTCCTTTCTAATTTCATTTACTCTGGCCAGAGATTCCTGAACTAGCATAAGTGGATCAGCCTTGAACATTCACTTCCTTCACTGGAAGGGGTAGATCCTTTATTGATCATACACTATCTTCGTGTACAAATTCCTATACCCAGAAGAGCCCTAATAATTGTCCCTGGAGACTAAGAACTAAACCAAAGCATAGTTCAGTGTACACAAGATGACTATGATGACCTCAAGTCTAAGGATACTTGTACAACTATCACTATGTGAACAACTGCTGACACGTGAGTGAACTCCATCAGTTGTTCAGATGTGCGAGTCATGTTCAGTGAACTTATTCTATAATAAGCACCTACATACTAGCTATAGTGTCACCACACAAATGTCTATGAGAACAGACATCCTTCATAATGAAGCAAGCATAGTATGTACCGATCTTTGCGGATTATTAATTACCAGTTAGTAATCCTATGACCAGGAACTATTTAAGTTTAGAGTTTTCATCTTTTTAGGTCTCACTATTATGATCTCATCATAATCCATAAAAAGCTTTACTCTAAACTATGGTATATCTTATTTAAACACTTAAATAGATAAAACCCGTAATAAAAACAAAACAAGTCTTTTATTAATATCAATGAAATCAAAACAGATTACATAAAAGTTATTCCTAAATCCTCATACATGATTGGACTTAGGACATATTCCTTTCATACAGAGCATGCTAATTTTGAATATCCAGTTTACGTATGTTTTTACTTGATGTGCATCAAATTATAAATTATGTTCCTATAACTGTTTTATTGTAAATGATTTTACTTGTTATTCATATAGTGGTACTGCTGAGCAATTGATTGCTCACCATTGCAGAATATTTTATATATATATTGCAGATGCCTTAGAGATTCTTGCGCGGTAGTCAGGGCAGAGTTCCAGCTCCTTTCATGTCAGGCTCCTCTGAGGTAATTGTGTTGGACCAAAGATGGTCTGTTGAGTTGCTGCGTTAGGTTAGTTATGTCAGGATTGTTAGAAATTAGTTGGTTTGTAATAGTTGTAACCTAAGTCATACTTAAACCTGGAAAAGGTCTTGGTAAAGGGGTCGTAGTTATGTATTATTAATGATTTGGATTGAATTATGATTGTTATTATTATTGTTGGTGATGTCAACTCCTGACCCTAGGGTTGAGGCCGTCACAGCGTGAGCAGCACGGTTATGGCGAAGGCCCCTTCTGGTCTTACGTCGCTCCACGATGCTCAACCTAGAGTCGAAACCGTTCAGAGCATCTCCCATGCGATACAGCTGTTCCAACAAGTCAGCGTTGCTGATAAGCACAGGCGGCTGACCCCCAACATCTGGAGTGGGGCGATCAGTCATGGGTAGAACGTTAGGTTCATGGTGGTCATAGCCATGATCAGATTCTTCTTCAGAGCTTCCATCATAAAAACTTCCATCACGGTATTGAGACATCTTTCCTCCGAGATGCAGATCTTGATTAGCCCCTCCTTCTAGCGCTAATTTGTTGACGGAGGAATTTGGGAACAACAAAGTTTGAGGTTCGTAGCCAGATCCGATGAATATTGTTCATCGGGAAGTATGAACAGTGTGTGGTGGTAATTATTGTTGGTGGCTGAGATTGTTAAGGTTTAGTGGTGGCTCCTTTGCGCTCTCGCTTCTGACCCATTATTATTTGCCTACGTATCCCTATTTATAGGGAATCAAGCCGACGTAGTTCTTGGGGAACAAAAAACCTAACGGGCTTATATTTCTTGTCCCGAGGCCCAATGGGAAACCCACTAGAAACCGTCTTCTACTAGCTTAGAAATGTCCGCCGATGAGGCCCAACCACAAAGGCCCAAGTCTCGTCCGCGGCTTCGAGACTTCACGGATAAGCCATCTCCCTAGCCAAGGATAACCCTCCACTACAAGCTGTTTCTCTAGTCCGTGGATGCAGGTATAACTGTGGTTCACCCCAAATGTTGGACGCATCATTGTCCCCCGATAAGGAGCCCCTACCAGATTACAGGACAAGTGATCCCAAGCTTTTGGGTGCAAAGTGCAGGATGCTCCAAAATCTCTCAATGAGGACACCTGTTGACTACAGAGACAGAGCTCCCAAAGCACACACCAGAATCTACCCCACATCCCCAATAAGGACACTCATTGACTAAAGGAGGAGGCCTTCTGTCCAGACATACCCCTGGAGGTCTCTGACCACGGACACTGCCTTCCTGTAGATGCACTATAGGAAGGAATTCTTCAATAAGGTACCTGCATCAAATAGGTGAGTAATAATAATCTCCATCTTCCTCGAATCCTCCAAAGAGCTCGTCCAAGTACCAATGTTAAAAGTCTTCCCAAGATATTATACTCATTCAGGGCGCGCCCTGAGGTTTACCACAAGTAAGGACCCAATCAAGGAATTCCTCATCCTTTTCTTAATAATTGGGCGCGCCTTCCTCCTATGCTGAGGGCGCGCCTTTATATTCTGAATATTCTTAATCCCATATTTATAGGACGCGTCTCCCCTTGTCAATAGGGCGCGCCTTGTCCTCTCTCAGGAAGGAAACTTCCTTTATCTTCTCCCTGATTTCAGGCATTCATATCTTGATTTTGACTGTTTTATCAATCTCAATCTGGATATTGTTTATACTAATTTTTGGGCATAACACATATATTACCGTATAGTTCTTAATTTTAAGGTGTTAAGTTGTGCTTTGGAGATACATTAACAATAAAGAGTAAAAATAAAAGATGATGGCAATATTAATTGATGTGTTTAGCAATGATATTATATGTGTATATATATATAGAAATAATATAGGTCTCATACTCTCACCGAGAATGGGAAGGGGTGGAACGTCAAATGAAAAATGGGAAAGTACACCAAGCTAACTTTCTGAATTTGAGCATATATGTTTAGATTTGGTCATTCATCTAACTTTACCAAACAGTCTTGGCAAACTGAGAATGAGCTTTTGACCCATTTATGGTGAAATGTATTGGTTCCAAACAGGCACTAAGTGTGTGTGTAACGTGTTGTGGGTTCAAAATATATGGGGGACCCGTGTATGTGAGTATTTTGTTTGCGTACGTATTGGTTGGTGACGGAGAAGCCGCCACCGCGAAGGTGGTGGTATGAGTCAGCGGAAAAAAATGAAGAGGAGAGAGATCGAGTACGAGGGAGAAGGGGAAAGGCGAGAACGAGAGTTCTGTTCGGCCGAATTGAGTTGTAGAGAGAGATGGAGATTTTGGCCGGACTATAAGTTGGAGTTCAAATTTTACAAAATGGAGAAGGTAGGGACATAGATCGGGCCTAGGGGAGTTAGAAATAAGAAGAGAAATCAAGAACAAAGCTCGTCGGAATATGGCCGGAGCTCCGACTGGCCGGCGGCCACCACTAGCGGTGATGATGCAACGAGAAAGACTGAGCAAGAAGATGGGGATGGGGGATGTAATAACCCCAATTTTTGGAAAATTTTGAAACCCTTATGAATAGTGTTTTTGCTGAATGAGAAAACTTTTCATGCCACGCTATGTAGGGGTTCTGTTATTGATCTTATGGGATATTATTAGTACTCTATGGAGTATATAAGTGTATGTAAAGATCGTCAGAATCCAATTCCGAACACTTTGGTTTTTCCCGGAAATCCACAATATACGGAGAGAATTGAGTATAAGGTAACAGGATAAAAAGGATTTAAATTAAAGGATTATAAAAGAGGATCATAGAAGGAATTTAATATATTGAGAAAGGTTAAGGGAACCTAAGTAATAAGATCCCGGGTATGATCCTTCAAATGATAAAACGAGAACGAAAGTTAAGCGAACCGTATAGCAGATCAGCGGTCATTAGGCAAACGATTAGGAAGTTAATCAAAGGGATTAATGGGAATGATGTCATCCAACCAATAGAAAGAAGACAAGGAAGGAAGGATGACATCATGAGGATGAGGTAAGCATGACATAGGAAGGAAGGAGGTGTGGTTGAATAAGAACCACACAAATTCAAGGGCAAGGTGGTAATTTGCTAAAGCAAGCACAAAAACCAAGCAACCAAGCCAAGAAAAAACCATTTTCATCAAAAATCAAAAGCAACCAAGGCTTGTTCATGAAGCTCTCGGTTGGTTTCTTAAGAAATGGGAAGTCCAAGCTCCTCCACTTGTTATTTTCCAAGGTAATTATCCTAGCTCCTCCTAGTTAAGTTACATACTTCCTATAAGTTTAAGCTTCTAATTCCAAGCCAATCTTTTTCTATAAATCATCAAAGAAGATGGTGAATAGTGTTTTCAAGAACTAAAATTTGTGTTCTTGAAGTTTTGTTTAGATTAAGCTTGGTTAAGGGCTTTAAAGGTGATTCCAAGCCATCCTCTTGATTCTCCACTCTCCAAGGAAGGTATAAACTACAAACCCTAGCTTTAGTTTTGAGTAATTAGGATTGAATGTGTTTGATATAGCATATGTGAGGCATGATGCTTGATTGGTTGAAGTTTGGTTGAGTTTGTAGAGATTAGTTGGTTTTGTTGTATTGTTGGAGTTGTAAATCTTGGTAATTAGTTAAAGAACCTAAGTAAAGCTTTTAGTTCATGTGAGGAATAAGTATAAATGGTTAATATGGATTTGTTGGGGTTGTTATGATGTGATAAGGATGGATGATTGTTGTATGATTGATTTGGGGTTGATTTGTGGTTGGTATCGAGTGGTTTAAATTTGGGAAATCGCGTAAACATAGCCGTCGTAACGGCCGATTTTCTTTGGACTGTTTTTGTGCATAGCATCAGAACCCTTGAACTCACTGCTAGGTTTTGACCATTGTCATGTTTAGATAGTTCATGTTACGAGCTTCGTTTTGATATGTAGTTCGTTCGATTCCGATTTACGGTTTAGGAGAAACGACCGTTTCAAGTAACGGTGTTTCGCGAACGAAACTTTTTCCCTCGCCTTACTTTGAAATGTAGGTTAAAGACCAAAAAGGGTGAATTAATGTATGAAACATTTATGGTAAGTGTGTTAGGCAGTTGGTAAGTCATTCACGAAGGAATCGCTTTAAGACTCGTAAAGGTTAAGTTATTAAAAATGATGGAGCCGAGAGTACCCGAGTGACTTAAGCGAATCGGTGAGCGTAAAACTAGCATTAGAGTCTAAGTTAGCTAAAGCATAGATTTACAAGTGATTTTGGTTTAATTCCAACTTACTTGTTGTTTATAGGTTACCAGACTCGTCCCGAGCCATTCGTAACCCCCAGTCGCTCAGGCAAGTTTTCTACCAGTTATAACTGTTGTTGTGATGTAAATATATGTATATGCATTATCTTGCGATAGTGCATGATTGTTATTAGCAAATTCTTGCGATATATTGTAGCATGTGATATGGTATATATGCATGCCTGTTTCATATTCTTGAAATTTATATCTGTTGGTTATTTGATAATACCTATGCTAGAGGATAGTTGTATCTTGCATATACCCTTAGTATAGGGACCCAAAGGTGAAAATATTTTCTAAAACCGGGAGTCGAGGATCCCGAGTAATCTTGTATATATGGATATGGATATATATATATATATATATATATATATATATATATATATATTTATATATATATATATGGTTATAGTTTTCCAAACTATTAATCGAATAAGGTTTATTCGATAACTTTAAACTTTATTTTATTATTGAATATTATTTCGAATATTATTCGAAGACTTATGACTCCTTTTATTTATTTATCTGAATATTATTGGAATATTCATTCGAGGACTTATGACTCCTTTTATTTATTTATTGAATATTATTTGAATATTCATTCGAGGGCTTATGACTCTTTTATATTATTTATTGAATATTATTTGAATATTCATTTGAGGATGTATGACTCCTTTATTTTATTTAATGAATATTATTTATAATATTCATTCGAGGTATTATGACTCAGCTTATTTTATTTATTGAATATTATTTGAATATTCATTTGAGGATCTATGACTCCGATTATTTGCTGTGATATATTCTTTATTTTATTAAAGAATAAGGTGTAAATAATCAAACTTATTTTCGATTATTCAAATAAAGATAATACTTTCATATAAGTATATCTTGGGTTATTTAATACTCGTTTCAAGTATAAATTTAATACTTCTACTTCAATTATTTTTATAAAGATTATTCTTTATGGGAATATTATTTAATTAATAATATTCAGATATTTTCTAATATTCTGGGGACTGATTTACTTCATTAAATCAGTCTTACTCCAAACACTCTTTAAAGTGTTTTCGAGTCTTCAAAATGATTTTTAAAAGTTAGAGCGGATCCCAAAAACTCATTTTTATATTTAAGATCTTCCTGTTTAAAGGGGATTTAAATACTCGCTCAAAACCTGGGGAATCCGGCTCTGTGGTGTATTTTATATTCGCAACGAGGTTGCAGATTTGGTAAATGAATTGATTACTTGCCCAATGTTCGGGAAGTAAGCCCATCTAATTGAGTCGGCATAAGCGACAGGCCGGGGTACGGTCTAATATTGTGTAAGTGGCTGGGTGGCAGTCCATCAACGCGTGAGGGGCCGGGGTACGGTCGAGCGCGAGGTCTTAATTATGACCAGGGTGATGACCGGTGAGGAATTCATCCATCTACAGTAGAAAAGGTTACTTATTGGTATCTGTGCCTGATCAGCAAGATATCGGGTTTATGCCAAATGTTTTCTTTTCCTTTCCAAAAATTCATTGGATGTTTCGAACTCTGTTCATACTTCACATAACAGAGGTTCCAGGAAATGTTTAAGAGATATATATATGTGGATATATATATATCGGGACTAAATAAAGTATCTCGTAACTTTATTTCATTCAATAATATTTCAAAGATTGAATCTATTCAAATCTTGTCTTGTAGTCTCATCTATGTGATGAACTTTTGAAACTGATTATAACTTGAACGGTGGTCGTTCAAGTAGTATTGGGAAAGATATAAGTATATTGGGGTATTTGGTAACCTCATCTTTTAAACTTATATCTAATTAATAATTGTCTTTTGAATGACAAAGATTTTCAGAAAAACGTTGAGACAAGGTTAGATATATGAGATCACCTTGCAACGATATTTTTTTATACAGTTATACACTGGGACTTTGTGTATATTATGCATGGAAGAGGACTTCCAATATTTTGAAAAGTATATATGTATATATACTGAATATTTTGCGACTTCATCGCATTAAGATATCAAACTTGGTTCATTTCTTTTGACCAAGACTTTCATGAGTATTATGAGTAGGCTCATATATGGTAAATCATTATACATATTATTTTGGTGGGCTTGCTGCTCACCCTTGCTTTATTTCTTCATCACACAACAACAGTTAGGAAAGATGGCCAGACTCCAGCAGACCCAGCGCAAGCGCGTGGGAAGCGTCCCGCGTCTTCCCGTTGATGTTGTAGCTGCTATAGCTGCAGAGGTAGATCTATTGTAGATCAGACCATCTACTTTTGAGAATCAATTATGTATAATTATAACTTGTGGCAGATAATGGCAATTAACTGTAAATTTATCAAGTAATCATTTCGGGTTGTAATAACTTTTAAATTGTGGATTCAAAGACTTGTACTTATTTGAATTTCATCTCTGAGACTATAACGGGTTGTGGTGTATGTTAGTGTGGGGTCACAGCATAAGGTTGGTTATTATTAATTAAGTGAAGTGATATTGTGGAAAGAAAGACCGTGACGACCCGGATCCCCGACCCCGGATCCGGGGGTGTTACAGAAATGGTATCAGAGCTAAGCGTTATAAACCTCAGAGATGATGGGACGTTAAGATAATAAGTTCACTAAGATAATAAGAACTCTTGCCAAGTTCATAGTCGGGCTACCTAACGTAGTACTGACAGTTAAAACCCTTATGGGAACCCTTATAAATATCGTGATAGGAGCGTAGTTCGTTATCGTATATGGTAGCGGGACTCCGAACCCTGAGGTTGAGGAGCAACATCGCGATGATATTTTATTACTAATTGGAGATCGGATTGTGGATCCGATAGAGTGTCCTAATGCAGGACCGGATGATGTTGATATTGAGGATTTAGCGGTTGAGGATGTTATCCTAGAAGGGATAGTTGTTGAGGAGGATCCCATGGAGGATCCTGACAGGATTGGATAAAGGACCACTGATGAATTGATGACCATGGTTTGGTCGACTACCAGAGGTAGGATTGGCCGGTCACTACCGGAGGATCGTTCAAGTTGTAAAGATAGTAGCCCATTTAACGCGGCTTACTCGTAAGACTGAGAAGTTCGAATGGACAGAGAAATGCGAGAACAACTTTCAAGAACTGAAGCAGAGGTTGGTGATGGCCCTTATGCTGGCATTGCCGGATGGAAAAAGAGATTTTGTGAAGTATAGTGACGCTTCGCACAAGGGCTTAGGGTGCGTGCTTATGCAGCACGGTAAGGTAATCGCGTACATGTCAAGACAATTAAGGTAATATGAAATTCGATATCCCCGTTCATGAGCTTAGGCTCGTGGCAATAGTTTTACCCTAAGGATTGGAGGCACTACTTGTATGGAGAGAAGTGCAAGAATTACCTAAGCCATAAGTGCTCTAGTACATTTTCACGTAGAAAGAGCTCAACATATGCCAGAGGAGGCAGTTAGAGCTAATCAAGAATAATGATTGGGAGATTCTTTATCATTCGGGGAAAGCCAATATGGTGGCTGATGCCCTTAGTAAAAAGGAGAGACTCAAGATGATAATGTCTTTTGGAGAGTTTATAAGAGATTTTGAGAAAATGGAAATAGAAGTGAAGGTAACCGGAGCCGGTACCGAAAAGCTGTTTGAGATTGCAATACAGCCCGAATTATTGGAAAAGATCATATTGTGCCAGAAAAAGTTATGAATGAAGGCAGGGAGCCAACAATTAGATAAAAGATTAATATCGAGAAAGATGATAAGGGAATAATGAGGTATTCCTATAGAATTTGGGTTCCGAAAGTTCAAGAGCGTAAGGATGAGAACTTAGATGAGAGCCATAGTTTGAGGAATAAGATTTAGAGCAAACCCTGAACGTGATAGTCAGGGAGGTCGCCATCAAGATAGAAGGAACCCATGACATAATGGAGTGGAAAATGAGGATTTTAAATTAAAAGATGACCCCAATTATGGGGAGTAGGATGAAACGTTTCATACTAAGGAAACAGAAAGTCGAGTAAGGAAAGGAGACCCGAGACGGTACTCCTATACGGCAATTCATGGACCTGTCTAAAAAGAACTTAGACTATTATCCCCAACCACCACCCTGAGGAGACAGTGCGGTGAGAAATTCTTTCAGGACCTTTAAATCGCTAAGCTCTCAGAGTTCCAAGGAACAAGCTGACCCAGTCGAGGCAAGAGCCTGGCTAAAGGAAATATAGGAATCATTTGAGATTCTAAATGATTGACGAATCACAAAAGACTGTTTTTATCACTTACCCTCCTAAGAGAGAGACCACCCGCTGGTGAAAGACCAAGAAAGGCACGGAGCCAGAGGTTATGATAAACTGATTAAAGTTCAGCCAATTGTTTTTGGGAAAGTAATTCCCGAGGTTATAGAGAGAGTGTAAAAGCTTTAGAGCCAGAACAAAGGCATACGAGTATGATGAATGGTGAATTTAAGTTGTAAAAGTTGTCAAGATTCGTTCTGAGGACACGAATCCAGAATAACGGGATATTTGAAATCAATGCTTATGTTGTGTTGGTTCATGAAATAATGATAAGAGAAAGGAAAATAAAAAGGAATTGAAGTGGAAAGGAATAAAAAGGCAACAGAGTTTGAGGAATGATAAGGGAGTTGGGTATGAGGAAACCCTAAAGACTCCTAATAATAGAAATAGAAAAGTATGTAATCGTCCGGATGAGAGTGATTCACCATGAGTTAAATTGATGATTGAAGGCATAAGAGATGCATATATTTTATCCCCTTTAAGTTGGGAGGATTCGAGGAAACATTGAGATAGTTCGAAGGATAAACAATGAGACGCGGATAGACTGAGGAGACAAGGAAGTAAGAAACTAGGAAAATAGGATGAAGGAAGTGACCTTCAAGAATGAGAAATGTAAGACCGGTGGCATGATACCCAGAAAGGGAGACGCCAGGTATGAAAGATATCCCAACATTGAGGTGACTGTTGAGATAAACAACAAAAGTAAATAAGGAATTATTAAGAAGAAGTTCACGTTGAACATGACCAATATCTTCCAGAACATCCTTGTTATCATTACCAAATCAGGAAAGAAAAGCGGAGGACCATTGTTATCTTTTGGAGGCCATGTGGATTGACCTTAACTTGAATAAGGATGCTATTGTGAAATTCGGTATAGACTATCGAGGTGGAACTGATTGAATAAGATACCCTTATCAGGCATATATGACTTTATTTATCCATGGAAGGATGCTTGTACTTTTTTTTAAAGGTGGAATTAAGGATAGAACATCGGTAACTTAAAACGAATCCTAGGGGAATGCATAAAGGTTGGCATTTCACCCTTAATAGGGACAGTATGAGTTTTGACAGTATGATTGGGAAAGGGTTAAGGTAATAATAACCTTTAAGGATCAGTGGAGAAATTCTTCAGAAGTATATAGACAATGGTTCTACTATTAGTAAATGGTATTGTGATATGCCCTGTATCTAGGGAATACAGGAGGAACGATTGAAGGATAACCTTAGAGGTTTTACAAGGAGAAAGGAAATATTCGAAATTCTCAAGAATAAAAATATTGATAAAGGAAATATGACGTAATTATGTTGATGCCAAGTGAGGCACGTGTTAAACCACGAGAAGGTATGGATCGAACCAGTAATGGTCGAAATTGTTCAGGGAAATTAGGACTTAAGATAGAAGATGTTCTAAGTATGATCGAGAGTCAGTCTTGACAGTGATTAACCTCTAAAGACTGAGGCAATAACTTATGGAAAAAAATGGTGATTTTTTTTTTACTCATCAGATTTTAAGGAAAGCATTTTCACATAAGCTGTGATTGAAATAAGGTAGAAATTTATTGGAGGTGGTTAATGTGAAATTGACTGTAAGGAAATTTTACTATCAGGAAAGGCCAAAGAGGTGGCCGACACTTTAAAGGTAAGAGGATAATTATAGGCGCTCGTGCGAGAGGAATACAGTGATGATGGTTAAAGCTGTGAAGGTTGTATTATGGTTTGGAAGATTGACATTCCTTCTGATGACTGTGCAATACCCGACCGTAATAGTAGTTGGTAAAGGTTTAATTCGCGTAATCGCCATGAACGGGCTATCTATCTTAGGAGGTCCTCTAAACAAACCTTTGAGTTAAGTCTTCTATTGAAGGCATATGATTAAGAATGGTATTAACCTGCTATCGTTGCTTTGATTGAAACTCTTCTGCACTTTTATTTGCTTCATGTCATGTATGTATGTCAGGATCAGGAGTGTTCTTCATGAATCATGAATGGTGATTATGTTACCTCCTTAGAAGGATTAGATACGACATGTATGGACTCCGTATGGTTAGCTATTAAGATTTCATGGAATGTGAATGACGACAGTAGGTCAGTGGTGGACCATAGTAAGGCAGCAATGATTCTGCGAGTATCGAGCTGATTACAACCGTGAGAGTTGTATTGGAATAGGTGTCGAGATTGAGTACCCCTAATCGGGTCGTGGTAGTGTATAAGTTATCATTGATAGACTAATTAAGTAGAGTATCTACCTAGTGAATTATTATTCTTTCTTATCAATAGAGAGTCGTATTATTATACGAGGAAGGTTGCGGTGCAAGCATAGAATTCTAGTAGCGATGATGTATAGAATGAGATCCCAGATTCGATTTTCGATGTCGAGGGAGTTTCAAAGGTGATTGTGTATAAGCTCGAGGAAGAGCATGGGCCCATAGAATGATGGACGGGATAGAGAAAATATTTAGGCACGTGAAATGCGATGCTATAATACTTGATGTTGATATAAATACATATATGTTTTGTTCTCCTATGACAAACCTCTATAGTTCAGAGGTAGGTTCCAAGCCAGATATTTTGTGGCTGTATATTTTTTCATATATACAATTCTCTTCAGTTCGTTCTTTTCTCTTCTTTTCATTCCATGTAAGCTGAGAAGAACAACCCTTCCAGAAGGGGAGGTATTGCCGAATGACTATCTATCTTTGTGATAGAAGCCTAGTAGGATACCACATGTTGTTTAATTGCTTGTCAAGTACTAAAGGCTGGCCACCTTCTGTACTAACTATGCGATATAACAAGTGTTCATGATCATAGTGATCTCTCAACAAATTCCTTTACTTCTATTTATAAAGTGGTGGTAGTATGCGGAATGGGAACACATTCGTGATACTGAGGTTGACGTGGTTATTAAAAGGTTATAGAACGCTAGCGAGCAATAGTATAACCCGTATAATATTAGGAACGGAAGGTGATAGCGATTACGAACTGGAAAAGAATGGGTATTGAGAAGCAAAAGCTTTAATGTTAAAAGCTATGATGAGAGTCTGTGCAATAGACTTGAAAGAATTTGGAATGATCACTTAATTCGGATTGAGTTATCTTACGACAATAGATCATATGTCATTATCGAGATGTCGCCTTATGAGATCCTTGAGGGAAGACAATGTCGATCTCCCTTATGTTAGGATGAAGTTGTAGAGCGCAAGATGCTCGGACCCGCAGTAGTCCAAAAGACCAAGGATATGATAGATCTAATCAGAGGACGGCTGGTAGTAGCCCAAGATGGACATGATAAGTATGTTGATTTGACACGAAAGGATAAAGAGTATGAAATAGGGGACCTAGTAATGTTATAGGTATCCCTTGGAAAGGATTGATGAGGTTCGGAAAGAAAGGAAAGCTAAGTCTACAATTTGTTGGACCCTTGGATATATTAAGACGTTTGGGAAGTTAGCATAGAAGCTAGCCCTAACCCCGAACATGTAGCAGGTCGTAACGTGTTTCACGTATCAATGTTAAGGAAGTGTAATATAGATGCCAGATAAATAGAGGCATATGAGCGCATAGATATGCAACCCGACGTAACCTGTATGGAGCAACCAGGAAGGGTTATAGAGTGAAAAAGAACAAGTGCTTAGGAGAAGGATTATTAAACTAGGCAGAGTCTGGTGGTAGGACCACAATGTGGGAAAATTGACTCGGGAGCTAGAAAGTGTAATGCTAAGAAAGTATCCCCATTTGTTTTCTATCTGATTCCGGGACGGAATCCTTTTAAGGAGGGGAGACTGTAATAACCCCAATTTTTGGAAAATTTTGAAACCCTTATGAATAGTGTTTTTGCTGAATGAGAAAACTTTTCATGCCACGCTATGTAGGGGTTCTGTTATTGATCTTATGGGATATTATTAGTACTCTATGGAGTATATAAGTGTATGTAAAGATCGTCAGAATCCAATTCCGAACACTTTGGTTTTTCCCGGAAATCCACAATATACGGAGAGAATTGAGTATAAGGTAACAGGATAAAAAGGATTTAAATTAAAGGATTATAAAAGAGGATCATAGAAGGAATTTAATATATTGAGAAAGGTTAAGGGAACCTAAGTAATAAGATCCCGGGTATGATCCTTCAAACGATAAAACGAGAACGAAAGTTAAGCGAACCGTATAGCAGATCAGCGGTCATTAGGCAAACGATTAGGAAGTTAATCAAAGGGATTAATGGGAATGATGTCATCCAACCAATAGAAAGAAGACAAGGAAGGAAGGATGACATCATGAGGATGAGGTAAGCATGACATAGGAAGGAAGGAGGTGTGGTTGAATAAGAACCACACAAATTCAAGGGCAAGGTGGTAATTTGCTAAAGCAAGCACAAAAACCAAGCAACCAAGCCAAGAAAAAACCATTTTCATCAAAAATCAAAAGCAACCAAGGCTTGTTCATGAAGCTCTCGGTTGGTTTCTTAAGAAATGGGAAGTCCAAGCTCCTCCACTTGTTATTTTCCAAGGTAATTATCCTAGCTCCTCCTAGTTAAGTTACATACTTCCTATAAGTTTAAGCTTCTAATTCCAAGCCAATCTTTTTCTATAAATCATCAAAGAAGATGGTGAATAGTGTTTTCAAGAACTAAAATTTGTGTTCTTGAAGTTTTGTTTAGATTAAGCTTGGTTAAGGGCTTTAAAGGTGATTCCAAGCCATCCTCTTGATTCTCCACTCTCCAAGGAAGGTATAAACTACAAACCCTAGCTTTAGTTTTGAGTAATTAGGATTGAATGTGTTTGATATAGCATATGTGAGGCATGATGCTTGATTGGTTGAAGTTTGGTTGAGTTTGTAGAGATTAGTTGGTTTTGTTGTATTGTTGGAGTTGTAAATCTTGGTAATTAGTTAAAGAACCTAAGTAAAGCTTTTAGTTCATGTGAGGAATAAGTATAAATGGTTAATATGGATTTGTTGGGGTTGTTATGATGTGATAAGGATGGATGATTGTTGTATGATTGATTTGGGGTTGATTTGTGGTTGGTATCGAGTGGTTTAAATTTGGGAAATCGCGTAAACATAGCCGTCGTAACGGCCGATTTTCTTTGGACTGTTTTTGTGCATAGCATCAGAACCCTTGAACTCACTGCTAGGTTTTGACCATTGTCATGTTTAGATAGTTCATGTTACGAGCTTCGTTTTGATATGTAGTTCGTTCGATTCCGATTTACGGTTTAGGAGAAACGACCGTTTCAAGTAACGGTGTTTCGCGAACGAAACTTTTTCCCTCGCCTTACTTTGAAATGTAGGTTAAAGACCAAAAAGGGTGAATTAATGTATGAAACATTTATAGTAAGTGTGTTAGGCAGTTGGTAAGTCATTCACGAAGGAATCGCTTTAAGACTCGTAAAGGTTAAGTTATTAAAAATGATGGAGCCGAGAGTACCCGAGTGACTTAAGCGAATCGGTGAGCGTAAAACTAGCATTAGAGTCTAAGTTAGCTAAAGCATAGATTTACAAGTGATTTTGGTTTAATTCCAACTTACTTGTTGTTTATAGGTTACCAGACTCGTCCCGAGCCATTCGTAACCCCCAGTCGCTCAGGCAAGTTTTCTACCAGTTATAACTGTTGTTGTGATGTAAATATATGTATATGCATTATCTTGCGATAGTGCATGATTGTTATTAGCAAATTCTTGCGATATATTGTAGCATGTGATATGGTATATATGCATGCTTGTTTCATATTCTTGAAATTTATATCTGTTGGTTATTTGATAATACCTATGCTAGAGGATAGTTGTATCTTGCATATACCCTTAGTATAGGGACCCAAAGGTGAAAATATTTTCTAAAACCGGGAGTCGAGGATCCCGAGTAATCTTGTATATATGGATATGGATATATATATATATATATATATTTATATATATATATATGGTTATAGTTTTCCAAACTATTAATCGAATAAGGTTTATTCGATAACTTTAAACTTTATTTTATTATTGAATATTATTTCGAATATTATTCGAAGACTTATGACTCCTTTTATTTATTTATCTGAATATTATTGGAATATTCATTCGAGGACTTATGACTCCTTTTATTTATTTATTGAATATTATTTGAATATTCATTCGAGGGCTTATGACTCTTTTATATTATTTATTGAATATTATTTGAATATTCATTTGAGGATGTATGACTCCTTTATTTTATTTAATGAATATTATTTATAATATTCATTCGAGGTATTATGACTCAGCTTATTTTATTTATTGAATATTATTTGAATATTCATTTGAGGATCTATGACTCCGATTATTTGCTGTGATATATTCTTTATTTTATTAAAGAATAAGGTGTAAATAATCAAACTTATTTTCGATTATTCAAATAAAGATAATACTTTCATATAAGTATATCTTGGGTTATTTAATACTCGTTTCAAGTATAAATTTAATACTTCTACTTCAATTATTTTTATAAAGATTATTCTTTATGGGAATATTATTTAATTAATAATATTCAGATATTTTCTAATATTCTGGGGACTGATTTACTTCATTAAATCAGTCTTACTCCAAACACTCTTTAAAGTGTTTTCGAGTCTTCAAAATGATTTTTAAAAGTTAGAGCGGATCCCAAAAACTCATTTTTATATTTAAGATCTTCCTGTTTAAAGGGGATTTAAATACTCGCTCAAAACCTGGGGAATCCGGCTCTGTGGTGTATTTTATATTCGCAACGAGGTTGCAGATTTGGTAAATGAATTGATTACTTGCCCAATGTTCGGGAAGTAAGCCCATCTAATTGAGTCGGCATAAGCGACAGGCCGGGGTACGGTCTAATATTGTGTAAGTGGCTGGGTGGCAGTCCATCAACGCGTGAGGGGCCGGGGTACGGTCGAGCGCGAGGTCTTAATTATGACCAGGGTGATGACCGGTGAGGAATTCATCCATCTACAGTAGAAAAGGTTACTTATTGGTATCTGTGCCTGATCAGCAAGATATCGGGTTTATGCCAAATGTTTTCTTTTCCTTTCCAAAAATTCATTGGATGTTTCGAACTCTGTTCATACTTCACATAACAGAGGTTCCAGGAAATGTTTAAGAGATATATATATGTGGATATATATATATCGGGACTAAATAAAGTATCTCGTAACTTTATTTCATTCAATAATATTTCAAAGATTGAATCTATTCAAATCTTGTCTTGTAGTCTCATCTATGTGATGAACTTTTGAAACTGATTATAACTTGAACGGTGGTCGTTCAAGTAGTATTGGGAAAGATATAAGTATATTGGGGTATTTGGTAACCTCATCTTTTAAACTTATATCTAATTAATAATTGTCTTTTGAATGACAAAGATTTTCAGAAAAACGTTGAGACAAGGTTAGATATATGAGATCACCTTGCAACGATATTTTTTTATACAGTTATACACTGGGACTTTGTGTATATTATGCATGGAAGAGGACTTCCAATATTTTGAAAAGTATATATGTATATATACTGAATATTTTGCGACTTCATCGCATTAAGATATCAAACTTGGTTCATTTCTTTTGACCAAGACTTTCATGAGTATTATGAGTAGGCTCATATATGGTAAATCATTATACATATTATTTTGGTGGGCTTGCTGCTCACCCTTGCTTTATTTCTTCATCACACAACAACAGTTAGGAAAGATGGCCAGACTCCAGCAGACCCAGCGCAAGCGCGTGGGAAGCGTCCCGCGTCTTCCCGTTGATGTTGTAGCTGCTATAGCTGCAGAGGTAGATCTATTGTAGATCAGACCATCTACTTTTGAGAATCAATTATGTATAATTATAACTTGTGGCAGATAATGGCAATTAACTGTAAATTTATCAAGTAATCATTTCGGGTTGTAATAACTTTTAAATTGTGGATTCAAAGACTTGTACTTATTTGAATTTCATCTCTGAGACTATAACGGGTTGTGGTGTATGTTAGTGTGGGGTCACAGCATAAGGTTGGTTATTATTAATTAAGTGAAGTGATATTGTGGAAAGAAAGACCGTGACGACCCGGATCCCCGACCCCGGATCCGGGGGTGTTACAGGGGAGATAGGGGAAATAAAAAATTGTATTAAAAAATAATTACTTTTGTCAGAATAAACTGTAAAATATGGGTGAAAGAATTAATAAATGGGCATTTAATCATTAGTTGAATGTAAATAAGATAGTATTGTTTGATTTTAAATAATGAGTAAATGTGAACTAATTAAATGTATTTAATGTAAATACGAAGTGACTATTATAATTTTTAGATGATTAGATTTGACTTGTAATTGAATATTTAAATTGTAATTTAATAGGGAATACTTGCAAATTTTACTTTATGGATATAATTATGAATCAAATAAGGAGTACTTAATAATTAGTGAAATTTATTTTGTGTATTATTAGATAATAAACTATACTTGCATATGTAATTTAAATGTGGAATAAGTTTGAAAAGAAATCATCAGGAGTTATAAATATTATTTGACGAGGTGTTAAAATTATTACTATATTATACAACTGAGAGTTACAGCAATTTACAGGATGAACATAACATTTCATAATTTTCGACTATGAAATATTATTTTGAGCGATAAGGATTTCTTCAAAAATATTTTAAGTAATTTGATAAATCGTAAGTTGTCGGTATTCTTTTGAAATGATTATATTAATTAAATATTAGTGACGATTAATTATCTTATTCAGGCATGAGGTTTGATAAATTAAATTTTATTTATTTACTTATGTATATATGTTCAAGATGAATTGATATTAAATATTGATTTTAGATATGAGGGTTTTATAATCAGTCAGCGGTTAAATATTAATTTGTCGGATTAAAATAACTGGAGTGAAAAGATTCTTATTGTTATTTTTTTGTGTACTGAAATATTTTCCCTCATATGGACTATTATTTAGAGTTTTTTCGGGAGAATATAATCAGGAAGGTGAGTTCATAAGTGCAGTAAGCTAATAACGGATGCCATGCACGTTTATTCCGTGCTCCATGCTTGTTATTTATGGTTTTAAAATTTGTAAATGTGATTTATATGTTTAAAATAGAGATGTTTTTTTAGTAATCTTCCCCAGCCTCCAAGTTGCAAATCGTTTAATTCGTTTCCCCATGTTGAAAATTTTCTCGCCAAAATTAATTTATTCAACAACTCAAATTTTTATTCGCTTTAACTATCTTTTATAGTCGGTTATTGATTAAGGGGTTATTTATTATTCAAGCAACCCAACTATTGTTTGATTCTCGATTATTTTCACTTATTCGAAAAAATCACCATTACTGATCACACGATCAACACATTGTTCGCGTCGGTAGTTCATTTCTCCTCATAACTGGTTTACTATTCAAACCCGATTAAAATAATTTTTTGATATTCTTTCAAAATTTCATGTCAAATGGGTTGTGGTAATCATCGGAGGATTCTTTCATCTATATTGGTCAACATGGGAGTACCCATGATTTATTTATTATTTATCCGAGATGAGGATAATGTTTATCGGCTCGTGTGTGGCCGTGAGTTTGAACTGGAACCCATTTTTAATGCTAGCAAGTGTATGTTGAATGCCCTTATGACGAGTCATGATCGGGTGAGCGTAAGACACGCAGGAGGACGATACACTGTAGTGGTCGATCGCATCATAGATGTACCGGAGTGGAATATGACCAGTTTATTCTCGTGACAGTTATGGAATCAAGTGCCAGATAAGGGTTTGCTTCTCTTTTACTTGTATAGAAACTCAAATATGATTTTAAATGTGAAATTGCTTATAGTTTGAAATATTAAAATTGTCTTGGCACTCTAATATTTTTATACATTTCAAAATTATGTTTTGTAAATCATTGTGTCACGAGATAAATTTGTTGAGCATTTAGAAGCTCACCCTTGCTATTATGAATATTTTTCACAGTCAAATATGAAGAGGAAAATCGTTTAGAGTAGCGGAGGGATAAAAAGGGAAGAAGTCTTATCAGGATTGAAAGTTATTAGCTTCACCTCTTGATGGATGATCTTGCGTTATTTTCGAGTTTTATCAGAGCTATAACAAGACTAGAATTAACCTATTTCAGTTGGTACTAGTACTTTATTATAATGTAAATTATCTGAGAGTGTGAAATCGATTATGAGATTTGTGGAGTGATAGTCCACTATAGATTATCTTATGATATTATGTGTTGTAATAATACAGGTTTCAGCAGATGGTACCATGATGATTCAAATTCGCATGGGGCGGATTTGGGGGCGTCACAAGTATGTTCGCAGATCTTACTCAGAAACCACATTTGCGAACCGACTCACGAACACTGAAATCAAGCATTTACGCGAACTTCGAGCCAAATAGTATGGTGCTTATGTCCAGCTCATTTACAAATAGAACTATAAAACTATGTTTATCTTCGACTTATTTATAAATTGAACTCACAGGACCAAATGTTTTTCGAGTCAAACACCGAACTGTTTTTTAGTGTACGAACTCGTTTACACCCCTAATTACAATGCACTTTAAGTAAATAAAACCATATCCCATACCATAAATTCATTAAAATTCAAATCACATATTAATCATCCTACTCATTTACCAAAATATTTAATATACATATTTGGAAAAGAAATACTAAAAACATTTACAACAATGAAGTGAATGGACTGTGGGACAGTTCCCGGAGGGAGCATAAACTCGAGTTATGTCTCCTCACTGGGCCATTGATCCATTACAGGAAAATGCATACACTTGGGCTTTCAAGGACAACATTTCTCCGCAAACTACAAAATGTTTCACTTTGGAACTTTTCATCAATAATTTGTACATCCCGATGTACCCTTAATACGTGAATTAAAAAATAAAATTACTGTTAAGTTTCAATTTTATTAGTTGTATAACCTAATGTTTGAAATTTTATATTAATGAGGCGACTTTTAATAAATTGTTGATTCGCCATTTTTTTTACTAAGTATTGATTCACCAATTTATTAAAATTTAGGTACAAGAATTTCGTGCATATTGAGGATGTAATGAGACGTGAGAAAAGTAAAGATATAATCATGACGAGAATATCATGATCATTTTTTTGAGGGTGTAATGATGTAGGATTACGAAAAATTAAGATTGTGTACCTTAGAACATTCGGGAGATTGTGCATGTTAGGCCCTTAATCAACTGTAGGGGGTGAATACAGTTAATATAATCAATTCGACAAAACTTCAACAGAATCAATAGTTTTTATATTATCTGATAAAAACTTATTACAAACGTACTCTCTTGAAAGGATGAACAATTATCCTTGAGAGCTGCTAGGTTATGCGAAAGATATAACAATGTCGCAATGCATATAGCATAAACCTAAACTGTGCTTTATATAGAGCACAATTATATAATGTATAAGGAATCCTATTCTATCAACAACAAGGAAACCTATACAATTGCTTCTGAGATAAAGTCCTTCTCCGCCTTGAGTTCCTGTTTCCTTTTCCTTATCAAAGATCAACTGATGTGACAAATATTGATTTCATCATCCGTTGACATCACCATCCGTTGATATCCTTATCGGTCAATTTCATCATCATCTGTTGATATATAAGTTCTGATATGAACTTCTGACAGTTTCTGTTTGATATCATCAATTGCTCCTAACAATCTGCCCCAACTTGTTCATTATGGAAATATGGACAAGTTCCAATTGATGATGTCAAAACTATCTTAATGCAGGAATCAAGTATGCATATTCAATCTTCCTTCAGTGAATATCAGACTTTACTCTTCATCCTGAACTGCTTCTTTAACTTGAGCTATGTCAGAGGTTAACTCCACTTCTTCAGCTCAGAATGTTTCCAAAAATCTTCCTTCTTTGGTAAGCTTGGATGATTTCTTCTTCTTCACATTTTCTTCAGTATCATGAGCTTGAACTACAGTATATATTGGATCTATCAGTGTTTGAGATTTATATTCCTTAGATACTGACTTCTTCTTTGTAACAACTTTGGCTTTAGACTTTGAGATCTTTGACTTTTATTCTATCTTCTCTTTTCCTTTAAGCTTCTTGTCAACAGTCCCAATAACTTGTGATTTGAGAGATCTTTCATCTTCTGCCTGACTGATTTCCCTTATAACTATACCTCTGGTTGGTCTGTTAGAAGGATCATCTTCATAAAGTACTTGAGAAATAACAGCAATATCAGCATTTGTTGTCTTCATAGAATTTTTGAAGTCTTCCTCCATTGCCTTAGTTGTTCAAGATTAGCTCCAGGATTTTCTTTTTCAAATATTCTTCTACTCACCTCAGAGTCAAATAATTAAATCTTTGGATCCTTGTAGAATAGATCTATCTTTCTTCCTTTAACTTTCAGAGTTTGAAGATATTGACTTGCTTCTGCCCCAATTTCTCTCTCCAGAATACCTTGGTCTTCATCAATAGAAGTTGTGACTTGTGAAGATTGTTGCATTTTAGTAGTCACAGTCAAATCTTCAACTTTTCTTTCATTCCTCTTACTTTCTCCTCCTTGTCTAGACTGAAATCTAGTGACTGCTTTTGATGAACCACTAACTCCAACCAGCTCTTCACCTCTTCTCTTTTTACTTTCCTTTTGTCCCCCTTTATTACCTCCATCAGAATTTTCATCATCAGTACTTGTCAATGTCAGCTGCTTGCATTTAGATTTAACAATTTTCCCCCTTTTTGGCATCATCACAAAGTAATAGAGAAAGAATCAGCTCCATTGAATTATGTACTTCTGTAAGTTGATCAGACATTTGAGTTTGTTTAGCTTCCACTCTAGCTTGATTGGCTTCAATTGTAGTTTGTCTAGCAACTTTTGGTGAAATTTATTTCTGAATTTCCTGATGAGTAGTTAGCTTTGAAGCAATCAATGATTCTTTGATCTGATTGATTTGAGTAGTAGTTGCTTCATGAGTTGTGTGTAAGGATCTGACAACTAAAGTTGATGCTTTCAGATGATTCAACACATCAGGATTTGTAATCTTCTGTTCTGCTATTTCCAGATGTGCAACAGCTTGTGTTCTGAAAATAGGATATGTATCATCTTTCCAATGAATATTCCAGAGATTATCAGAATAATCCTGCTTCTTCTTAGAATCTTTCATTTTCTGTTGTCTCACATGCATATGCATATCTTCAGGGAAGAAAAGATCATCTTCAGGATCTATAATAGAATTAGAAATATTAGCTTCTTCACCATCATTAGATTTTTCAACAGCAACCGGATTTTGCACTAATTGCTGAACTTTATCACCAACTTCAGCATGAAGAATTGAATGAGAAATTGGTGCAGTATATGATCCAGTAGCTTTAGAAGCTTCCACACCTTCATCAGTTAACTCCACATCTTCAAGTATTGTAGATAAATGAATTGGAGCTTCAATATTAACTTCCAAAACCTCAGTTCCTGTAACATGTTGTGGTGATTCTGAAATGGACGAAACTTTATGAATGGACTGTTGTGCTACTACATCTTCAGCAACAACAAGGATTTCCTCAGGCGATTGTAAAGTAGAGTAAATGGACTTTTTTTCAACAAAAACAGGGATTAACGCATGTGGTGGTATAGTAGAATGTATAGACTGCAAGAAAGTATCAGTACTTAGACTTGCAGGGAGATTAATAGCCTTAGGTACATCAGAGTTTTTCTGAGATTCAACAGACTATTCTTTAGCATTTGTTCCTTTAGTACTCTAAGCACCTACAAACATATAGCAAATAAAACTTAATCTCTCTATTCTTTTACAGTAGTCTCGCTACTCCTCACACCACACATCTCATGACTTTTAATAGTCAGAGCTTTCTCACAAGGATTACTAAATCCTATCTCTCATCTACCTCTCCCTTTGCCAGGAAGGATCCTGCCTCTCTTAAATTCTGTTTTTTCTCTCAATATTTTCACACATCTCATAGTAAAAGGCTCAAAAAGATTGTCGTACAAAAATAAGAGGTGGCTAAAAGAAGGGTGATTTGTGGTCATACAACTAGACGTAGTTCTTAAATAAGGTCTAGAAGTAATCATACAAACAAGATTTATATCATGAAAAATATAATAAATGCTGAAAGAACTAAATCAGTATTTAAAATAAATGCAGATAAAGTAATAACAATATTTATACCTTTTGAATTCACAATTAAGCTCACAGTAGATACTGTGGTTATGACAGTTGTTGTTCATCAATAATGAGAACCTCCATTTGAATTCGAGAGGATTTGATCAGGTTACTGTCATGTACCATGATCTCAAACCTTGTTCTTCTTGCAAAGAACTAACACTTGAATGTGTTTATTGAAAGCTATCACAGAGTCTTCAGTAAAAACTAATGAAACCTCTGTGTCTATATTGGTATCATTAAGATCTACCTCAGCAAGTAGTCTCTAACAAACTAAATGTTGTTTCTGAGTGGTGAACATAATTGAAGAATGATGTCACTTGATTTTTGGAAACATTTTAGAAAAGAATTCAAGAGTTTCAGTTGTCAGAAGAAATTTAAGATGTAAGATATATAACTTTAAGAATTGAGTGTGAGAAACTTTCTTGAATAGAAAAAAAAGTCTCAAAAGTATGTCTTGAAAAGACATTTTTCGATAGTTAAGTACTCTGAAAGATAATAATCCTCATTGACTAAGAATTAAATCTTCCAATAAATTTCTTCTTTGAAAACAGATACTTCCTGTAATGCTTAATCTGTACTGAAGTGGTCACATGAACTTAACAGAGATTAGTTTATTCACATGCACTATTAAAAATATCTGAAGTTTATCATGCAGTACTGATTTGGATATAACATTTAAAGGCATTCAAGCACACACACACAAGAAAGTAAACAAATAGTCACTTAAGATAACAAAGAAGCTTAAAGATTTTCATTAATTATGAAGAAGATGAATACAAAGCAGTATTATAAAATAGTCCAAACACAAGCTAGAAACTATTCCTAGAAACTATCCCATCTTCAACTTCTTTAGAGCTTCTTGTTTCTTCATGGCTCGACGATGATAAATTTTTGAGATAGTCTTTGCGAGAGAGATAATGTTCTTTTGCAACTCAAGTCTCTGCTGCTCAGCCTCTTCGGCTAAGTGTTCATCCTCAAGAGTAATTTCCAACTGAAACAGTTGGAGATCCACTCGTTGATCACTTGACAACTCCTCAAAAACTGATGATAGAACATCATGAGAACTAAAGATTTGATTATCAATCTTAACTCCACATCCCCAGGGGTCATAATAGACACGACCCTTTTCAAATTTAAAAACTGGATAGTAAGCCTCTGCATTAGTACGAGTACTAAACAAACGTTCAGCCATGAACATTTGAGAAGTTAAGGAGTTATTTTCAAGAAGTCTTGAAATATGAGTGTTTGAAATGAAAGGTCAGTGAGAAGATTTGAGAGTGGAGGGTTGTATTTATGGAAGAGAAGTTAGAAATTGAAGAGACTCTTTGATTGACCATGTAATAATTAACCATAATGCAAATACATGATTACGCGTATCTAGGTAAACAAAAAGTAATCTCTCTCTTTGGATTCCTATTCCCAATGTAAATACTCAAGTATTAAAAGATACTTGCATTAGTAGCTAACCCATTTAAGCAATTAAAAGATATTCCACTCACTCACTGATTAATTAAAAATACTGTTAAATAATTTATTTCGAATAAATTCAAAATAATCTATGAAGTATAACAGTCAATCATGGTTTGACCATTATCAGTCTTATAATAACTACTATCAGGATTTATCAACTACTGACATAACCTATTAGTTAAAGCAAGTTTAACTAATAACAGAGCATGTAAGCATAATCAGAAGTTCAACATAAAATTTTTACATAAGATTATTTAGCACAATTTACATGTTATCATGGCATCAACATTTAGAACAATAATCAGTATCTAAAGAGTACTGACACATAATAAGATACCATGCTTCAATAATATCAGCAAACTTAATTATCAGAGTTTGAGAACTGTCCTGATATCATTCCCAATTCATTTACCAATCTTGTAAATGTGGCTTCACAGAGAGTCTTGGTGAATATATCTGCTACTTGCTGATCTGTTGGAACAAAGACCAATTCCACTGTACCAGCTTCTACATGTTCCCTTATGAAATGGTACCTGATGCTGATGTGCTTAGTCATTAAATGCTGCACTAGATTACCTGTCATTGCAATAGCACTTTGATTATCACAATATATAGGAATAGAAGAATAGTCTAACATATAATCCAGCAGTTGATTCTTCATCCATAAAATCTGAGCATAACAGCTTCTTGCAGTAATGTATTTTGCTTCTGTAGTTGATGTGGAAATTGACTTTTGTTTCTTGCTATACCTGATAAGTGGCATTTTATACCACTTAGAACGTCCTACAATGGCTCGAATTGATGTCTTGAAATCAAGTATTTTGTGTATTTGATGCGTTTTTCTAGTGTTTAGAATGGGATTTTCTTAATGGTGGGTTCATCTAATTCTGTAATGTGTCACTACGGTCGCATACTCTATCACTCATGGTGAATATGAAATAGGGCCTATACATTCAACTAGGGAGATACGACTGGACGACCCTTTATCCCCCTATTTATTTATCATTTGTGCGGAAGGATTATATGTTCACTTGAGAAGGTCTGAACTTCGGAATTGGATACATGGAGTTAAGATTTGCAGAAGAGCTCATACTGTCACCAATATTTTTTTTTGCGGATGACTCATATCTTTTCTGTAAAGCTGATACAAATGAGGCTATGAGAGTGTTAGATCTGTTGGAGATGTACGAAAAGGCCTCTGGCCAGCAAGTTAATAAAGAGAAATCCTCAATTTTCTACAGCATAAACATTATACAATACAATAGGCACTTGATATGTCAGACCTTACAGATGTCAGAAGCAAATGAGCACTCTATTTATCTTGGTTTTCCAAATGTAATAGGCAGGAACAAATCAGCACTTCTTGGGTATTTAAAAGACAGGGTTAACACGAAAGTTCAAATATGAAATGAAAATTATATGTCAAGGGCTGGTAAGGAAATTTTGGTGAAATAGGTGGTACAAACACTTCTAGCATGCACAATGAATGTCTTTTTTTTACCAGTGGATATTACAGAAAATATTGAGAAGAACTTAACAAAGTTTTGGTGGGCTTCAGCACAATCAAATAAATTAAAGTTGAGCTAGATGAGTTGGGATAGACTATCTAAGTACAAAAACGCAGGTGGTATGGGATTTCGACACTTTCGTGATTTTAATGTTGCAATGCTGGCAAACAGTTATGAAGGTTGGCTACAATACCTAACAGTCTAGTTTCAAGACTGTATAAAGCCAAATACTTTGCAACTACTGATATATTTAACTCGACACTTGGTCACAATCCCATATTTATATGGAGAAGTGACTTGGAAGCAAAGCAGTTAAATCTTGATGGTATTAGGTGGAAGTTGGGGATACTCGAATAAAAAATTTCCCGGATTAAATCCAACCCAAATTATAATATTATTTTTTTACTTAAATATTATTATTCAATAATAATATTTAGTTTTTGAATAATTTTGGCCCCAAATCATGGGTGTCCTCCATGGATAAAATTCCGCTCGGATAAGTCCAACACAAATTTTTATTATTATCATTATGCATAATAATAAATTTTCATATAATTATTTTAAATAATAATTTCACAATTTCATCGGAGCTTGATATTTCTAGTCGAGTCAGACCTCCTTTTGGGTCGAATTATTCACTAAAATGGAGCCCGTGCCAAACATTTTCGAACTGATTGAGCTCTTTTTTTATCATACATTTTTTGATATTATTATTTTCGAAATAATATTATACATTTTCAAATTTGCACGGGATCACAACCCTAATAGACCTGAATTAGGGTTAAATTTTGATCATTTTTCTCCATTTAAGGTTCGAAATCATTTCGAATATTTCTTAAAAAAATAATATAATAATTATTTTCTTTTTTTTCCACCAGTTTTTAGGCCTTTTTCGACTTCTTTTGAAGATGAATTATGGGCGAAAATGGAGCTCAGGTTGAACACCTTCGATTGAAAATTGAAGCCGATTTTATATTCTCTTTTTCGGATTTTTATTTTTCTAGAATGTATATAATTGAGAAAAATTCCTGAAAATTTTACTCCAAAATTATTTTGGCATGTGAGACTTTTGGTCCGATAATGTTCAACCTCGATTGGGGCCGACGGGACTTGAAACGAGTAATATTGGACTTGGATTATGGACTAGGATCCACGACCTGGAATTCGACCAAGAATGAGGTCGAATTATGGGTCATCTTTGGAACCTCTGACTGAAGAAAATTGACTAGGATCCATGACCAGGATTGTGGACCAGGATTGAGGACCAGGATTGAGGATCAGGAATGAGAATCAGGATTGGGGACCAGGATTGAGGACCAGCGTTAAGGACCCGTATTGAGGACCAGGATTGAGGTCCGCACAACAATTTTAACATCCTTCAATATGGATCAATGTCGAATTTTAGGCTCACATGCCTTTTCAATAAGACGTGATTTATTTGCAAAATAAATTCATATTTTTGCGAAAATGTGATAACTTCTTACTCGTTTATCTGATTCAAGCTTATAACATATCAAATTAAATCTTTTTTCGAGCTCTTTGTCTTTGTAAGATAAAGTAGCTGAATCCCACGTTTTCGGATCTTCAAAAATATTATTTAAGGATTTTTAAAGCTCTTGAGGAGTTCATGTTGGGATTCATAACACAAACGCAGCGAAAAAACAAAAATAAATATGAAAAACGAAACCCTAAACGCAGGATCCATGTGAAACAAGACATTTAATTCAGAGATTAGATGTTTACCATAAATAAAGCTTTCCGTATGATTGTAATGGAAGTTCTGATCTTGATGAATCACATCAGCCTTCCTTGCGAAGATCTGCTTCCAAGGTATCCACACGAACGTCCGATCGTCCAACGATCATCGGAGCCGATACTAGCCGATTTTGGTTGCCTCTTCCTCTCTCTCTCTTTCTCTATAGCCTCTCTAGATGTAGAGCTGGTAGGGTTTTTTCTCAAAAACGTAATATGACTTCTAACCGTAAAAATATACATCTTAATGTATATATAGGGGAGAGAGGATTAAGGCCTAACCCTAAACCTAATGGGCTTCTGAAAATAACCCATTCTGATTTTGGGTTTTATTTATTACTATTAAATTCTAATATAATTAATCAAGTCTCACTTAATTAATTTAATATTTAAATTCATAATTTAAATAACACTCCGTTTTAAATGTTGTTTGCGTGTGACCCTTTAGGTTATTATTACGCTGGCAATAATTTTATTTTCTAATAATAAAATTATAAACAATGAGTGACATCTAGTAATACATCATTACTACCCAAGTAATAATAATTGGTGATTCAATTAAACCTTTCGTGAATAATGTATAAAGTAATATAATCCCTTTAGCCTTACAGTATTGATCAAACTCGAGGCATGCATTGTGTCATCCTTTGTTCACGTTTAATCCTTGTTTCCTTGATCAATGAGTAAACTATTAAACAAATCAGTATTTGAGCACGACCATTATTTTATAGTCTTACTCAATCAAAAGGCCAATAATATCACTCCTTTAATATAGGAGGGCTAAATTTCATCTAGATCATTCATATTTCTCATACGATTCATAATATACCCAATGTCTACTTTTATTATTACCCGGTCAAGGATAACTTTCAATAATATCAAAGTATTTTAATTCTCGTATAAAAATTTAATGACTTTAGTCTAGGGACCAATACATCATTATCACTGTGAGATTAACTTATGTCACTATAAACATGTAGTATCTCACAACGGGTCAATCCAACACCATGTATCTAATACATTTTCCTATTTTTTGACTTTAGTATATCCATACCTATGATCAATGAGATGTGATCTTCAGTCAACAAACACACTAGTCTCAATGTATTTATTATCATCCCTTAACAATAATACTCGGTTAGGGACCTTTAGGAATATCAATACTATCCTCATAATCTCATTTCTAAGTCACGTACTTAGAGATATAGATTTACATATCATATTCCAAGGACATTTATTAATCTAACATTTTACCGCTGAAAATAAAGATACAATAAATTACTAAAGAATAATCCATAGAATCATAATTAATAATCCAAATGTCTCGTAACATAAACATAATAGTGTTGTCTATGGGGCACACACACTAACAATCTCCCACTTGCACTAGAGTCAATCACCCATGTATCTAATACCCATAAAACTTGTATGACCTTCATACTTTTGCTGTGAAAGCCTTAGTCAGTGGGTCTGCAATAGTATCATCAATATGCACTTTACATGTATGTATATCTCCTCTTTTGTTAATCTCTCGAAGAAGGTGATATCTCATAAGTATATGATTTGCCCGGGAACGGGACCTTGGTTCTTTAGCCTGCGCGATGGTTCCATTATTATCAGAGTAAAGATCAACTGGATCTGTGATCGATGGAACCACACCAAGTCCCATTATGAATTTCCATATCCAAACAGCCTCCTTGGCTGCTTCACTGGCAGAAATATACTCAACTTTCATCGTAGAATCAACTATTATCTCTTGCTTTGAACTCTTCCAGCTTACAGCACCTCCATTATGGAAAAACACAAAAACTGACTGAGATATTGAATCGTCTCTGTCTGTCTGGAATCTAGCATCAGTGTAACCTTTTACAACCAGCTTATCATCTCCTCCATTTACCAAGAATGAATCTTTAGCCATCTTTATGTACTTAAGAATATTCTTAACAGTTGACCAATGACCCTCACCTAGATTAAACTGGTATCTTCTCGTCATGCTCAAGGCATACGAAACATCGGGACGAGTACATATCACCGTATACATTATAGATCCAACTGCCGAAGTATATAGAACTTTGCTCATATGGCCCTTATCATCTAATGATTTAGGGCAATTATCTTTTGAGATCAATATCCCATGAGATATTGGGATATATCCTATTTTTGCCTCTTGCATCCCAAAATGGTGCAATACTTTATCAATATATGTACTCTGACTTAGGCCGATTAATTTCCTTGATTTATCTCTATAGATCTTGATCCCTAAGATATAGGTAGCATCGCCTAAGTCCTTCATCGAGAAACTATTTCCCAACCAAGTATTAAATGCCTGTAGAGAGGGTATGTCATTCCATATTATTAATATATGTAAAGCATAATGTAATGTAACATGTAATCGAGGAATTATAACTCAACATGAAATAGAAACAGACAAATAATATTAAAATTGTGAAGCACATGAACCCTATAGATGATGACATGATATACACAAAGAATCAAAAGATGCAAATGACTCTCTAAGTCCACAATCAAGTCATGGGAAGAAGTTCATTAATATGTCCAAGCCTCCATGAAGAATAAGACATCAAAAGACTTCCAATATCAGTTACATAGTTTAATTTGAGGTATTAAAGATCAGGGGTTCAGTGTTTGAAGCAATGGATAATCAACCAAGATGTATCAGTTCAGAATTGTCAAGGGAATTAAATTAAACTAGTTCATGCTAGTTGTTTGTGAACCAGACCGGTGCACCACGCATCAGCATATCAGAAAGGGTTTGATTTAACTATACAGAAGAGACATTTAATGTTGATACAATTATTGGAAACTAGATTTTTTCTAAGGCAAGAAAAACTACTTGGGTCGCAAGTAAGTCGCCGCAGAAATATGTATAAGACAAAAGTATCTACTATGACATCCAGGTCGCAAGTAACTTGAATGTGAAAATTGGCTAAGTCAGAATTTTCTTTCTACACTACCAGGTCGCAAGTAAAGTCTCACTTGTGATCAAGGTTGCCAGTAACTAACAAAGAAGAGAAAATTGGCTAAGTCAGAAGTCCATATTAGTGATCTAGGTCGCAAGTATCTTGCAAAGAAAAAGTTTCTAAGGCACAGGTCGCAAGTAACTTAGTATACAGGGTGAATAGAAACGCAAGTAAGTTCCTGAGAATTTTTCCAAGTACACTACTGTGACATCTAGGTCGCAAGTAAAAGTATATGGTAAAATAGGCTAAGATAATTACTCTGATCGCAAGTAACTATGTATACAAGTCGCAAGTATCTACTTGATTGAATTTCTGTTGATCGAGAGTAGCAATTGAAAAGGTTGTGTGCTTTAAATAATGCCACATGTCCAAATTAAATTGAAGACTACAAAGCAGCATTTGAATTCATTCAGTGTATTATGTTCTCCAGTTCAACAGATTGTGTTTATGGGAGCCCCATTAAAGAACCTCATTTATTAAGCTTGTATACATAAAGTTGTGTTGCTGAATTTATTGTAGTTAATCAATTAATTGATTAGATTGTAGCAACCTCAAGGTTTATATTAATAAAACAATATATTCCTCGAATTGTTTTGTGTCTATTTTGGTTTTGTACTTATAACGAAGAACTTGTAAACGAATCGAAAAAGATTGTACGTATCGTATTCAACCCCCCCTTCTACGACACTTTGGGATTAACAATAGGTATCAAAGCTTGTTGATTGACATTCAAATCAAGATTTGGAGAAAGAAACAAGTTCTTGAAAAATTTCTTCAAATTTTTTAATTTTCAAAAATTCTCATTTCTTGAAATTTTTGAACTTTAAATAATTTTAATTCCGCCAAGATGATGAACAACCAAAGAATTGGAAGTATCAAGGTTCCCCCATTCGACAGAGATAATTACAACCTATGGAAGAAAAAGATGATGATGTTCATGAAAGCTTCGAATCCAATTTACGTTGGGATATTACTGAATGGCCCTTATGTCCCGATGGAAGTAGTTGCTGAATCCACAACCGTAACTGGTGCAAGAATTCCTTTCTCATCTACTCCCAGGGATCCGTCTAAATACACCGAGACTGACAAGGAGTTGATAAATCTGGACACAAGCCTTCAACTCATAATTGTGGAATCGACCGACAATGATATGAGTCATCAACTTCTAGGAAGTAATAGTGTAAATGATATGTGGGATACCATTGAGCTTTTGATGGAAGGTTTAGAAGAAGTCAAAGAGAACATGATGGATATTCTGACTACTCAGTATGAGGCATTCAAACTTCAATCCAGAGAAACACTGTCTTCACTCTTTGAGAGATATACAAGACTGTTAAGCGAATTAAAGCTACAAGGAAAGTTTTTCCTATACGAGAGTCTAATAGGAAATTTATGCTGACGCTCCCAGTTCACTTGGAATAAAAGAACACATCTATCAGGGAAATAGTTGATTTTATTACCATATCCCTGGATGTGATTTATGGAAAGCTAAGAACCCATGAACTGATGCAAGAGCAAAGAGCTATTATCTATGGACCTAGTTCTATTGACAGTAAGAGTACGACACTTGCAAAAACCACTGCACTTGTAGTTCATGAACCTGAAACCCCAGAAGTCAAGGTTGCACCCTCCTCAACAATCAAGGAAATTTTCGTAGCTGAAATTGCTCATGGTGAGCTAGACGATGAAAGTGAGTTTTACACTCAGGAAGAACTTGAACAGTTGGAGGAAAAATCTATGGCATACATGGCTGCAAAATTTAGTCATGTTAGATTCAGAAGGAAACCCAACTATAAACCAAAAGGTTCATCAGGGAGATTTCAGAAAGGAAGCTACTCATCAGGGTCAAGCTCTAGAAGAGGCTACAAGTCAAGTTGGGTAGACAAGAGCAAAACAAGATGTTACAACTGCAATGAGTTAGGGCATTTTGCATCTGACTGCAGAAAACCCAAGGCAACAAAATGAAAAGATTCTTATGAAAAGAAGGAAACTTATGAAGATCTGAAGAGGCGGAATGAGAAGTTGAATGCTTATGTGGTTAAGGAAAAGAGAAGAGCGTACATTGCTGAAGAAAAAAGCTGGGATGATACTGATTCGGATGAATATGAAGAGTATGTAAATATGGCTCTTATGGCAGAATCTGCAGAGGAATCACCACAATCATCTCAGGTTCCTGAACTTACCACTATAGATATGTCTGTATCTGAATACAAATCTACTATGCATGAACTTACTTTAGAATTGTATAATGTTCATACAAGCATGCTTGCATATAAACTTGAAAATGATAAGTTAGTTCTCAAAGCTGAGGGTTTAACCTCTGAAAATTAAGAACTAGAATTGATTGTAGTTGGCTTTGAAGACCTTAAACAAAACAATGAATATTTAGAGAATAAGGTTAAGTGCAACGCAGACATAGAAGCCATTCTTAGAACCCAAATTGCTGACTTAGAAAAGAAGTTACATGTGTTTAAGAATGCATCTTTGACTCAGAAGGAGATGATAGATAGTCAAAGATTTAAATATAAGACTTCAATAGTACTTAACTATTCTAAGCTGAACAGTAAGAAGCATAGTGGGGTATCAGAGATAAACATGTTTGTCTCAGAAAAGGTTTCATATATTATTAAAGATGTTGTATCTCCGTTGTTCACTGACTCTGTTTCAGAACCTTTGGATGAAATAAGTTTGCTAATCAATGAGGAATTGATTATTGAAGACAGAGAGAATGAGAAGGTACAGGAATCCCCTAAGAGTCCTAAGGCTCCAACTAGTACAGATAAATCCATAGCTGATCTAGGTGATAAGGTGGATAGGAAAGAACCTGACATACATAAGAAACCAGACCCAATAGTTAACTCTAAGACCGGTAAGAGTGCTAAGGTTAAGGCTAAGAAAAATAGAAATGGCAAGGTAGGTGTAAATAAGAAATATGATTTTGCATCTTCCTCATCCGCATCTAGAATGTTATGTAATAATTGCAATTCTGCTGCACACCTTACACATTAAGGAATTTACGGACAAGCGGAAGCATGATATAACAATTATTCCGTAAAACCATGTATCGCACATATAGAAAAACATATAAAATCAAGGGAGCGGAGGAATGGTAATAAAACCTTAAAAATCGAAGGTTTATAACAATGGATGCTAGCAGTTGCTCCTCAGAGTGTGAAACACTCTACTGGTATCCACCAAGAATAATCCTTCGATGAAGCTTTTATAAAGATGAAGCTTTATAAAAGTGGTGCCCTTTCTTTTGAGAGAGAGAGAGAGAGAGAGAGATGAAGAAGAAGGAGAGGGTGGCAACTAAGTTTTCACAAAAACACAAGTGCATGCCAAAACCTTTCTCATCTCATTCTTTATATAGGGCTCACTAGGTTTTCATATAAATAATATATCAATATATATAATATAAATCCCACACTTTATCTTATAAAATGTTTAAATAATAATTAAAACTATTTTAATCATTATTATTTTTTTTAAACTCTTTAGAAAACAACTTGCTCTCTCAAAATACCTTCATCAATAAATTAATCTTTTTATGGTGTGACCCTGTAGGTTCAATATTAAGCCGGTAGTAGAAATAAATAATAATAAATCTTCTATTTATTATTTATATGAATTCTAAAATTCATTAAATATAATTAACTGATTAATCATATTTATTCTACATCGTGAGTGATGCTTCTCAACATATCGCGACTATCCGGATAATATGAATTCACTGCTTAGAATACCAAGAACTTGTCAGTGACTAGTTACCGTACAATGAATTCCTTCTACCCTTACAATATCCTGATTAAATACAAGGAATGGATCTCATGTCAGGCCTATCAAATTTAATCATATGATTTCTTATTCATAATGCAAAGTTCATATTAATACAAATTAAAAACTCCTTTCTAATTCATACACTCTGGCTAGAGATTCCAGAACTCGCATACTAAGAATAACATAGGATATTCTCTTCCTATACTGGAAGGGGTAGATCCTCTATTGACGTTAACTATCTCCATACACAAATCCCTATGCCCAAAATAGACATAATGGATGTCCTTGAGACTAAGGACTAAACCAAAGCACAGTTTATTATATACAAGATAACTTTAACGATCTCAAGTCTAAGGACACTTGTACAACTATCACTCAGTGAATAACTATTGACACGTGAGTAATATCCATTAGTTGTCCAACTTATCGAGTCATGTTCAATGAACTTATTCCCTAATAAGCACCTACATACTAGCTATAGTGTCACCACACAAATGTCTATGAGAACAGACATCCTCCTGAAGGGAGCAAGCATAGTATGTACCAATCTTTGCGGATTCACTAACTTCCGATTAGTTATCCTATGATCAGGAACTGTTTAAGTCTAAAGTTATCATCTTCTAGATCTCACTATTACAATCTCATTATAATTCTAGAAGCTTTACTCTAAATTATGGAACATCTTATTTAAAATACTTTTAATAGATAAAGCCCATAATAAAACCAAAACAAGTATTTTATTAATATTAATGAAATCAAATAAGAATACAAGAAAGTTCTTCCTAACTCATCATACATGATGGATTTAGGACAAACACTTTCAATCTCCCACTTCAACTAAAGCCAATCACCCTGGTATCTAATACCCATCTTCTCTTTATGACGATCAAAGTGAATCTGAGACAATTACTTTGTGAGTGGGTCTGCTATGTTGTTATGTGTGTCAACTCTCTCAATCTTGACATCTCATCTTTCAATGATTTCCCTAATCAAATGAAAGCATCGCAAAATATGTTTGGAATTTTTATGAGACTTAGGTTCCTTGGCTTTTGCTATTGCTACGTTGTTATCACAATACAACACAATAGGCTCCTCAATGCTAGGAATAACTCCCAACTCAGAAATAAATTGTCTCATCCAAACGGCTTCTTTTGCAGCCTCACTTGCAGCTATATACTCTACTTCCGCTGTGGAGTCAGCCGTTGTAGACTGTTTGGAACTCTTCCAACTAATCGCACCACCATTCAGAGTAAACATGTACCCTGACATGGATTTTCTATCATCACTTTTGATTGAAAACTAGAGTCAGTATAACCCTCTATTTTCAACTCAGATCCACCAAAAAAGAAAAATATCCTTAGTCCTTCGCAAGTACTTAAGGATGTTCTTCACTGTTTTCCAGTGGTCTTCTCCTGGATCGGACTGATATCTGCTTGTCACACTAACTGAGTAAGCAACATCAGGCCTAGTACATAACATCACATACATGATAGATCCTATTGCTGAAGCATAAGGAATCTTACTCATGCGCTCTCTTTCCTCAGGTGTCTTATGAGACATCCTTTTGGAAAGGGATACTCCATGGCCCATCGGTACCTCTCTTGGAATTTTCCATGCTAAACCTTTTAAGCACTTTCTCGATGTATGTACCCTGGGTAAGACCTATCACTATTCTAGATCTATCTCTATTGTAAGTCATATGTCATAGCCTATTTGTATATTCGAGGATTCAACTCAACTCAAATAAGAATGTAATAAGTAAATAGTGGATCGACCGTCAGAGGGATCTCGCAAAGTAATATCTGTCAAAGGATTCAGAAACAAGGTTCATCTACAGACTTGAGGAGGTAATTCACTGGAAGAAGTTCAAGAAGTTGATCATGCCTCAGTGATATAAATCAAGATCGTGGATTTAATCAAGTGACAGAGATCTCGTCAGAGTATCATTAATTACAAGGATTTAATCTGAAGAAAATCAAAGCGTCAAAGTCAAGACATGAAGAAACGTCACGGAAGTTAGTCACTCATGAACCAGACAGTACATCGAGTGTCAACGTTGAAGTGGTGGAATTGATTCATAATTTTCAGTGATTTTCAGAAGATTTGCAGAAGAATGGTTGCTGCTCAAGACTAGAATTAATTCTCTATTAATTAATTAAGTCATCTAATTTAATTAAGAAAATAAATTATATCTGCGAAGAATAATTTATTTATTAATTGAATTAATTGATTAATTAATTCTGAATTAATTTTAGGAATTTTCAGAAGTTTAATTGGTTTAAAAACAGTCTTAAAACAGCAAGACAATTGAAAATGAACTAGCATGACAATCTGGATTGTCATACCGATTGTCATGCCAAGTCATTTCAATTGTCATACCGAAAGTTACACTAGGAAGGAGATTGTCTTGCTAGTTCAATTGATTGTCATACCGAAAGTCTTGCTAGTTCATTCTGATTGTCTTGCTAGCTCTAAGGATAGTCCTACCGATTGTCTTGCTGAGCTCAGAGATTGTCTTGCCAGTTCAATTCTATTATGTTGATTAAAAGAAGCAGACAAGTAGCAGATCAATTATCCATCCAATACACAAGTCAAAAACAAGAACACAGAAAGCAAAAGCAGCCGCCTCTGAAACATTCCATTTTTCATCTGCTTAATTCAAGATCACATTTCTAGATTGTAAAGTTAAATCCAATCAACTAGAAATCTTTATCTTGTTCTTGTGTAACAATCTAGCGGATCAAAATCCCTAGAACTTAATCTCAAATCGCGTTTAGCATTTGATTCTAATTATTGCAAAAATAGAAAAAGTTCATGTCAAATTTATTCTAGATTTGTGATAATTGATTTGAGATTAATACCTTGTAATCGATACAGTTGTTGTAACACCTTTCAAGTTTAATAATATTTTTATTTAACTTGAATTTTGTTTCACATTTTTTATTCCGCATTTAATTCGATTATTCGGTACTGTTTGTATTCAACCCCCCCTTCTACAAACAAATTGGGACCTAACAATTGGTATCAGAGCCTTCTGATTAACGAACAAATCAAGATCCTAGACTTTTGTGATTTTTCAACTCCTTGAATTTTTATTTATTCAAAAATTCATAATGACTTCACATAAAGTTGGAACCGTTAAAATTCCACAATTTGATAAAGAGAATTATATCATGTGGAAGAAGAAGATGCTATTATTCTTACAAGTTGCAAATCCCAAATATTTAAACTTGTTAAAGAAGGGTATAAAAACTCCGATGGTTATTGAACCGGAGGTAATAATAGATGGTGTGGTGACTACTGAAGCTAGAACCTATCCAAAAGAGCCTGAAGATTTTACTCCTGCTGAGAAGGAAGAAGCCTCCTTGGATGCCAGCCTTCAATTAATATTAATTGATTCCCTTGATCCCTTGATGAACAGACATGTGATGAACTGTAAAAATTCCAAACACATGTGGGAAACTATTGAGGTGATTAATGAAGGCACAGAGGAAGTTAGGGAGAACAAGTTGGAAATCCTAACCTCTGAATATGAACATTTCAAATCAAATCCAGGAGAAGGAATTACTGAAGTGTTTGAGAGGTACAATGCGTTGATCAACAACCTGAACATCAATGGAAAGTATTATTCAATCAGGGAGGTCAACAAAAAGTTCCTTTTAACACTGCCAGCTCATCTTGAACATAGAATCACTGCCATTAGAGAAGCTAGAGATCTGAGTGAGATTTCTTTGGACAGGCTCTATGGAGTGTTAAAAACCTATGAGTTGGAGCAGATTCAACAGAAGGAAGTCTACGGGAAGGATAGAATGGTCAGCACATCTACTGCACTTGTAGCTGAAGGTCAACAACAACAACAATCTCAACAGTTAGAAAGAATGGTACAGTTTTCCAAGGGTGAGGAAAATGAGTTAGTAGCAGAATATGATCCTCCTACTACAAATCAATCAAGTGATGATTTTTATTCCTTGGAAGAGCTGGAGCAATTGGAAGATGAATCAATGGCCCAAATTGTCAAGAGATTCTCCCATGTCAGATTCAGGAGGAATCCCAAGCTTAAGTACAAGTCCAACTACAACAAATTCCAGAAAGGTGGATCTTCATCCTCTAACACCAGCAGTGGTGGGTACAAAACAGGGATGGTTGATCGAAGCACCATTAGATGCTATAACTGCAATGAGTTGGGACACTTTGCCACAGAATGTAGGAAGCCAAAGCAAGTAAGAAAGAACTCTGAAAGGGCTTATCTGGCAAAGGGAAGAAGCTGGGATGATACTGACAGTGAAGATGAAGATGAAGGAAATCTTGCTCTTATGGCTATTGATGGAAAAGCTTCATCGTCAAGAATAGAGGTAAAACTTTCTGATGCTGAAATGGTTTATCATCTAAGAGGTAACTTAGATTGTGCACGTCGTGATAATGAACTGTTAAGTTTACAGATCACAGACCTTGAGAAAGAGGTCAATGAATTAAGACTTGTGCACATTAATCAAGACAGATTAAAAGAACAGGTATCTTTTCTAGAGAATAGAGTTGACTGTTATAGAAAACTCGAAACTATTCTCAAAGATAAGATCACCGGTCTTGAGACTAAGGTTAGAGCCTACTTCAATTCTTGTTCGAAGGCTAAAGAGTTCTACAGTAAGCAAGCTGTTAATCAAACATCTGGAATAGGTTATGATTACAATGCTGCTATTGGAGAATTAGGCATAAACTCCCCTCCTCATGTATGTGCTAAAGGGAGGGAAGTACCACATGTGCTTAAGGGTGTTGATGAACCCCTCTATAAAACATCAATTGCTGAACCATTTGATGCGACCTCTTCTGTTATTCAAGAAGAAATACGTGCTGAGGATCATGCTTATGAGAAGATTGTTTCCAAGTCAAGTGAGTCGAAAGTTCCAGTCAAAGTTGTGAAAGCAACTGAGACTAACTCAGACACACATGAGTTGGATAACAATAATGCCATGTCTACCATGCATAAATTGCCTGCTGTTAATCACTCTCATAAAGCATGTGGTGTTGCTAATTGTATGTCTTGTGATTTTAATATGATGTATGCTTATTTTAATGGTAAGCATGTGTCTAATGATAAGACTACTCCTCGTCAGCATGTGAATAACAAGAAGCATGATAGGTCTAAGACTGCTAGTCCTTCTAAGGCTAGAAAGGAGACATTTGTGCCTAAGCTTAAACAGAAATTTGTTAAGGCTGTTTACAAGGTCAAATGTTCAGTCATTGAGAATGTTGAGACCATTAAAATTAAAAATGTTGTTTTGTCTGACAAAGGACAGTTCTACAAGTATGCCGGGCCCAACCAAGTTTGGGTTCCGAAGAAGGTCTAATCCATTTGAAGTGCAGGGCATTAAACAGGTGTAACCGGTAGTGTGGATTCTTGACAGTGGATCATCAAGACATATGACCGGAGATAGAACCCTGCTATCAAATGTGGATTGAGAAAGCTGGCCCCCTGGTTACCTTTGGAGATAACAGCAAAGGTTTATCTGAGGGATATGGCTGTTTGTAAGCTGGGAATGTTATCATTGTAATTTTGTATATTGTGCTAGGTTATTATCAGGAAGCAGTATCCAACATATAGCACCAGTGACGAGACTTGAGAATATTACGACATATCAGGCACCTGCTGCACATTACACTTGGAATTGTACTCTAGTAAGATGTGTACAAGTGTACTCCTGGTTGGTGAGTCAAAAGAGGAAGTCAATGCACCACAGTTCATGGACTTTGCAGCTGCAGATCTATTGGACTATGCAATCTCTTCTTCACAATCTCACTTCAGGTTGGTATGAACTAGTATACTGCTCAAGCAATCGTCAAGAACATGGTATGGCACTCTAACAGAAGTTGTAATTTTATATGAACTAGTAGAGTCGTCATATTAATAACTATCTTATCACTAGGCACAAACATATTGTTTTATATGTGCAGTGGTATATTGTTAATGCAACATAACAATTAGTATCTAAAGTACTTGACAAGTATCGGTCAATGATATCTTGTTAACATTATGTTGCAGATATTTGTAAGCTTTTGACATGAATGAGAATTACTTAGACTTTACCCTAAGTGATCAATGTTTTATCAAAAACTCATTCATTTTGAAAAACAAAAATTAAACTTCTTTCTACATTAGTGATTTCTTATTTCATGTAAAATCTTTTGAAATCACTATTGTAAATCATTTTCTCTCTATTACCATATGTTCTATGATACAGGTTCAGTCTCCAATGACTTTCTTTCATTGACAGTCATGAGGTTGAAAACCCACAACGTCTATCCCAGACTGTAAAGACAAACACAAAAACAGAACCAACCAACACTCTCTTACCACTAAATGTAGTATGAATGAGCGTGAGGGAGATAGTGCCTTAGTGCACCACATAAGGAAGGTTCTGTAGTCAACCCAGTAGCTCTGTCTCCTACATAGATGAGTAGTATTTAAACCGAGACAACTGCTAGCCCCCATACATCTTCTCAAAAAGATGTAATGGCTGAAAAGGCACAAAAACAGTTACTAGATTCATTCTCTCAACAGGGTGAGTCTATTGAATTTTGCCTGTCGGCCAAGGTATCCGATGTAGTGTCACCACTTCAAACATAAACAATTCTTGATGCACAAGGAGAGGTTACACACACAAAGGATGAGTTGACGAAAACAAGAGTTTCGACCATTTTAAGGTCAGATTCGATTGTTCCAGGTTCGTTAGTGGACCAATTGCCTTTACAGGTGTTAGGAGAGGATACTGATCCAAAAGCCATATGTCAGTGGTCAGTGTCTACCTCCCCAGGCTTAAATCCCCTGGATGCATCTGCGGATAGTGGATCTGACATAGGTGCAGATCGGCAACTTGTTGACAATGATTCAGATATAACCTGATGAGTTACAAGGAAATGTCTTCACAGGCATTAGAAGGGAACTTTGATCTTTATGCTAAATTCTTTGGATCATTGTTTACCTTCCCAGAATTCAAATCTGGAACCCTAAAAGGGAAACTAGCAACTTGTAAATTATGACTCAGATTCATCTGACGAGTTTAACAAGGATGGTGATTTGTGAACTCCCATTGCACCACCTGTGACCTCCTTAAGGATGGCTAAGGTGATTTTCCTTGCAGGTACAGCTGGATTATGGAGCTATGAGAGAAGAGTGATACACTTGTGAGAAAGAGTGTAAACACGAGTGGAGAGAAGAGTGAAACACATGTGAGGTACACTAAACAGAATCACACACTCACAGTGAGGTAGAAAGAGAAACTACTTGTTATTTCTTTTCCAACCAAGTGAAATATGAGAACTCCTTCAGACGACGGCATACATTCCTTCTTTAAGGGGGAGATAAAAGCTTAAGAAATAGTTTGGAGGATTCCTCAACTAAGGGGGAGAAATAGCAGGGAGGAAGAAAAAGATCCTAAAAATGTACACTACACCACACCATTGTTGTTTCTAACTACGGATCCTATTGTACGGGAGAGGTGGTAAACACAAGGTGATTTCCTAGTAAGGGAAGAAGCAGTTAGGGGAGTACCATTGGTTTTTATCTGCGGATCCTATTGTACGGGAGAGGTGGTAAAACGAAGGTGATCTTCTTTAATCAGTTGATTCTCATAGGGGGAGAAGCAAGAGATATGGGCTTCTCAACAGGAAATGTGGTTGTACAAATGAAGATGGAACTACTTGAAGATATGTTCAGTCTAGAGGAACATCTACTTGGAATCTGGAAAATGTTAAATCTAGTCCAGAGCTTTTCTGCTATTTACTTTGCATGTATGTTTATATCTTTTTCTTATTTGTTAGTTGAGTTATCCTCTAGGTATTTGTGTGTTATTGTCTAACAAACAAATAGGGGGAGATTGTAAGTCATATGTCATAGCCTATTTGTATATTCGAGGATTCAACTCAACTCAAATAAGAATGTAATAAGTAAATAGTGGATCGACCGTCAGAGGGATCTCGCAAAGTAATATCTGTCAAAGGATTCAGAAACAAGGTTCATCTACAGACTTGAGGAGGTAATTCACTGGAAGAAGTTCAAGAAGTTGATCATGCCTCAGTGATATAAATCAAGATCGTGGATTTAATCAAGTGACAGAGATCTCGTCAGAGTATCATTAATTACAAGGATTTAATCTGAAGAAAATCAAAGCGTCAAAGTCAAGACATGAAGAAACGTCACGGAAGTTAGTCACTCATGAACCAGACAGTACATCGAGTGTCAACGTTGAAGTGGTGGAATTGATTCATAATTTTCAGTGATTTTCAGAAGATTTGCAGAAGAATGGTTGCTGCTCAAGACTAGAATTAATTCTCTATTAATTAATTAAGTCATCTAATTTAATTAAGAAAATAAATTATATCTGCGAAGAATAATTTATTTATTAATTGAATTAATTGATTAATTAATTCTGAATTAATTTTAGGAATTTTCAGAAGTTTAATTGGTTTAAAAACAGTCTTAAAACAGCAAGACAATTGAAAATGAACTAGCATGACAATCTGGATTGTCATACCGATTGTCATGCCAAGTTATTTCAATTGTCATACCGAAAGTTACACTAGGAAGGAGATTGTCTTGCTAGTTCAATTGATTGTCATACCGAAAGTCTTGCTAGTTCATTCTGATTGTCTTGCTAGCTCTAAGGATAGTCCTACCGATTGTCTTGCTGAGCTCAGAGATTGTCTTGCCAGTTCAATTCTATTATGTTGATTAAAAGAAGCAGACAAGTAGCAGATCAATTATCCATCCAATACACAAGTCAAAAACAAGAACACAGAAAGCAAAAGCAGCCGCCTCTGAAACATTCCATTTTTCATCTGCTTAATTCAAGATCACATTTCTAGATTGTAAAGTTAAATCCAATCAACTAGAAATCTTTATCTTGTTCTTGTGTAACAATCTAGCGGATCAAAATCCCTAGAACTTAATCTCAAATCGCGTTTAGCATTTGATTCTAATTATTGCAAAAATAGAAAAAGTTCATGTCAAATTTATTCTAGATTTGTGATAATTGATTTGAGATTAATACCTTGTAATCGATACAGTTGTTGTAACACCTTTCAAGTTTAATAATATTTTTATTTAACTTGAATTTTGTTTCACATTTTTTATTCCGCATTTAATTCGATTATTCGGTACTGTTTGTATTCAACCCCCCCTTCTACAAACAAATTGGGACCTAACAATTGGTATCAGAGCCTTCTGATTAACGAACAAATCAAGATCCTAGACTTTTGTGATTTTTCAACTCCTTGAATTTTTATTTATTCAAAAATTCATAATGACTTCACATAAAGTTGGAACCATTAAAATTCCACAATTTGATAAAGAGAATTATATCATGTGGAAGAAGAAGATGCTATTATTCTTACAAGTTGCAAATCCCAAATATTCAAACTTGTTAAAGAAGGGTATAAAAACTCCGATGGTTATTGAACCGGAGGTAATAATAGATGGTGTGGTGACTACTGAAGCTAGAACCTATCCAAAAGAGCCTGAAGATTTTACTCCTGCTGAGAAGGAAGAAGCCTCCTTGGATGCCAGCCTTCAATTAATATTAATTGATTCCCTTGATCCCTTGATGAACAGACATGTGATGAACTGTAAAAATTCCAAACACTTGTGGGAAACTATTGAGGTGATTAATGAAGGCACAGAGGAAGTTAGGGAGAACAAGTTGGAAATCCTAACCTCTGAATATGAACATTTCAAATCAAATCCAGGAGAAGGAATTACTGAAGTGTTTGAGAGGTACAATGCGTTGATCAACAACCTGAACATCAATGGAAAGTATTATTCAATCAGGGAGGTCAACAAAAAGTTCCTTTTAACACTGCCAGCTCATCTTGAACATAGAATCACTGCCATTAGAGAAGCTAGAGATCTGAGTGAGATTTCTTTGGACAGGCTCTATGGAGTGTTAAAAACCTATGAGTTGGAGCAGATTCAACAGAAGGAAGTCTACGGGAAGGATAGAATGGTCAGCACATCTACTGCACTTGTAGCTGAAGGTCAACAACAACAACAATCTCAACAGTTAGAAAGAATGGTACAGTTTTCCAAGGGTGAGGAAAATGAGTTAGTAGCAGAATATGATCCTCCTACTACAAATCAATCAAGTGATGATTTTTATTCCTTGGAAGAGCTGGAGCAATTGGAAGATGAATCAATGGCCCAAATTGTCAAGAGATTCTCCCATGTCAGATTCAGGAGGAATCCCAAGCTTAAGTACAAGTCCAACTACAACAAATTCCAGAAAGGTGGATCTTCATCCTCTAACACCAGCAGTGGTGGGTACAAAACAGGGATGGTTGATCGAAGCACCATTAGATGCTATAACTGCAATGAGTTGGGACACTTTGCCACAGAATGTAGGAAGCCAAAGCAAGTAAGAAAGAACTCTGAAAAGGCTTATCTGGCAAAGGGAAGAAGCTGGGATGATACTGACAGTGAAGATGAAGATGAAGGAAATCTTGCTCTTATGGCTATTGATGGAAAAGCTTCATCGTCAAGAATAGAGGTAAAACTTTCTGATGCTGAAATGGTTTATCATCTAAGAGGTAACTTAGATTGTGCACGTCGTGATAATGAACTGTTAAGTTTACAGATCACAGACCTTGAGAAAGAGGTCAATGAATTAAGACTTGTGCACATTAATCAAGACAGATTAAAAGAACAGGTATCTTTTCTAGAGAATAGAGTTGACTGTTATAGAAAACTCGAAACTATTCTCAAAGATAAGATCACCGGTCTTGAGACTAAGGTTAGAGCCTACTTCAATTCTTGTTCGAAGGCTAAAGAGTTCTACAGTAAGCAAGCTGTTAATCAAACATCTGGAATAGGTTATGATTACAATGCTGCTATTGGAGAATTAGGCATAAACTCCCCTCCTCATGTATGTGCTAAAGGGAGGGAAGTACCACATGTGCTTAAGGGTGTTGATGAACCCCTCTATAAAGCATCAATTGCTGAACCATTTGATGCGACCTCTTCTGTTATTCAAGAAGAAATACGTGCTGAGGATCATGCTTATGAGAAGATTGTTTCCAAGTCAAGTGAGTCGAAAGTTCCAGTCAAAGTTGTGAAAGCAACTGAGACTAACTCAGACACACATGAGTTGGATAACAATAATGCCATGTCTACCATGCATAAATTGCCTGCTGTTAATCACTCTCATAAAGCATGTGGTGTTGCTAATTGTATGTCTTGTGCTTTTAATATGATGTATGCTTATTTTAATGGTAAGCATGTGTCTAATGATAAGACTACTCCTCGCCAGCATGTGAATAACAAGAAGCATGATAGGTCTAAGACTGCTAGTCCTTCTAAGGCTAGAAAGGAGACATTTGTGCCTAAGCTTAAACAGAAATTTGTTAAGGCTGTTTACAAGGTCAAATGTTCAGTCATTGAGAATGTTGAGACCATTAAAATTAAAAATGTTGTTTTAACTGATTGTAGCATTGGTATATCATTTCCTATAAGAAGTATGTCATCCACATACAGTACAAGAAATGTTATTGTGCTCCCACTAACCTTCTTGTAGACACATGGTTCATCTACGTTTTTGATAAAACCAAACTCTTTGATTGTCTCATCAAAATGGATGTTCCATCTACGAGAAGCTTGCTTTAATCCATATATGGTTCGTAGTAGCTTACACACTAGGTTTTTATTCCCTTTGGAAACAAAACCCTCTGGCTGTGTCATATACACTTCCTCTTCAAATTTCCCACTGAGAAAGGCCGTTTTGACATCCATTTACCAGATCTCATAGTCGTAGTAAGCAGCAATCGCAAACAAAATCTGAATTGATTTCAACAGGGCTACAGGCGAAAAAGTTTCATCAAAGTCAATCCCTTGCTTTTGTTTGAATCCTTTTGCCACGAGCCTGGCCTTATAGGTCTCCACCTGGCCATCTGTTCCAAACTTTCTTTTGTATACCCATTTGCACCCAATAGGCTTTACATCCTTTGGTGTTTTAACCAAAGTCCAAACTTGGTTGGCATACATAGATTCCATTTCGGATTCCATGGTACTCTGCCATTTCTCTGAGTCAATATTACTCATAGCCTCTTTATAGGTCATAAGGTCGTCATCATCAATGAATGACAACTCATTGTCATTCTCAATGACAAGGCCATAATATCTCTCAGGTTGGCGAGACACTCTTCCTGACCTAGGAATGGGCTGTTCCACAGAAGGTTGTTCAGTCTAAACAAGTGTTTCCTCTTGAACCGTAGTAGTTTACGCTTCTTGAACTTCATTAAGTTCTATTTTACTCCCACTATTTCCTTCAAGGATAAACTATTTTTCCAAAAAGGTAGCATGTCTGGAGACAAATACCCTATGATCAGTGTAAAAGTAGTACCCCAAAGTCACTTTAGGATATCCCGCAAATCTATATTTTATGGATCGAGATTCCCGCTTATTGATAAATGGATTTTATATCCACTTGGAATGCTTTATTACAAGCTTAAATTGGTATTTTGGACTCAAGTTGTTGGTATTTTGATGTGTTTTTGTGTTATTGTATTTCAGGTATCAGTTATATGAAGAAATGAGCTTTTAAAGGAAATATGATAAACATTGATCAGATTTAGAAGCCAAGGCCATTGTCAAGTTGTAGAGAATCTCATTAGCTTCACGTGGGCAGTTGAATCGCCTAATTCTGACGAGTAGAACTCAAGTTATGGCCAAAACAAGATTCATCAGAAATTTTTCCAGAAGGCTCCAGGCGCCCGCCCGAGATGTGGGGCGGTCGCCCGGGAGCTGAGGCGCCCGCCCGGAGAGCTGAGGCGGCCGCTCGAGGCGCGGCTGGTCGCTGATTTCGCTGAAAAAGCCTTTTTTGAGTGGAATTTGACGATTTTAAGGGTCCAGGTCCACTAGGGGAGTATACATACTTAATAAAAAGGGTTTTCATCATCTGGGAAGATTGGGATACCAAGGAGAAGACCTAGAAGCACAGAACAACTCCGAAAAAGAAGATCTTGTTTTCAACTTGTGATTCTTTGAATTTGTTATAACTTTGGATGCTCGTTTTCATTCTTGTTAAACCTAGATCTTGTTTATTCGTACTTTTATTATTATTCAGTTTATTAAGACCTTGTTTTATACCATGCTTTCATTGGAACCCATGGTGACGATGAGTTCAATTATGGGTTAATCGTTATCATGGGATTCTAGCGGATTTACTTATGGATTTCAATAATTAATTTGTTTCGATATCTTAGTGTGTGGTGATTGATTGATATCCTAGTATTGGTTGTGCTTATTCGTCTTATGTGCGTAGCTAACATATAAGATAGCGTATTAATCTCTATTGAAGCCACGGTGAATATAGAGATTTAGAACTTGCCATACTAGCATAGGTTCATGTATAATTATTATGCATGATTCGTAGGTAATTTTAACCATCTTACTTCCCTATGTAACCATTATGGATAACTTATGCTTAAACTGTTATGTTGTCAAATTCTATAGACATATAGGGTCTCAATATAATTGGTGCTTATTCAGCTTCTATCTCTTTTGTGGATGTCTGGTAGAATGGTACTCGTGCAACGAAAGTTGGCGTTTATCAGTTTCATGTTATCTGATTAGTGTCATCACCATCACATGCTAAGGTTAAGAACGAAAAGGATATTGAATGAAGTAGTAATAAAGTTAGAATCCCATGTTTGTCATATATAATAATTCAACCTTAATTCTCTTAGTTAATGTTGTAACACCCCCAAATCCGGGGTTGGGGATCCGGGTTGTCACGAGTTCCATTTCCCTTAATAACACCCAATCTTAATAAACAACAAACTACTGCATACTGTGACCCCATAATAAACACACACACCACAAGTTATAGTCTCAGAGATGAACATCCAAAAATAACACAAGTCATTTTATTCCAAAATTATAAGCCATTACACCTCAAAAGGGTTTCTGAATAAATTTACATTTTCTTTGCCATTATTACAATTCATAAATATACATAAGTCTGGTACATCAAAAGTTGAAATCCTAGCCTATTGGTAGTTCCTACCTCAGCTACAACGATATCAACGCCTATAGGAAACTGCAGAACGTTTCCTATCCGCTCGCGAATTAGGAGCTTGGTCTTGTTCATCTTGTCTATCTGATGTTGTGTGATGAAAGAAGAAAGCAAGGGTGAGCAACAAGCCCGCCGAAATAATATGTATAATAATTAACAATATATGAGCATTCTCGTAGTACTCATGAAAGTCTTGGTCAAGAAGAAATGAACCAAGCTGATATCTTAACGCGACCAAGTCGCAAAATATTCAGTATATATATATACATATATACTTTTCAAAATCTTTGAAATCCTCTGCCATGTATAATATACACAGAGTTCTAGTTTATAACTGTATAAAAATATCGTTGCAAGGTGATCTTATATATCTAACTTTGTCTCAACGTTTTTCTGAAAATCTTTGTCATGCATAAGATAATAATTAACCAGATATAAGTTGAAAAGATGAAGTTACAAGATACCCCAATATACTTATATCTTTTCCAAATACTACTTAAACTACCACCGTTCAAGTTATAACCAGTTTCAAAAGTTCATCACATAGATGAGACTACAAAACAAGACTTGCATAGATTCGATCTTTGAAATATTATTGAATGAAATGAAGTTACGAGATACTTCATTAAGTCCCGATATATATATATATATCCATATATATCTCTCATACATTTCCTGAAAACCTCTGTCATGTAAAGTATGAACAGAGTTGCAATATCCAATGAATTTTGGAAAGAAAAGAATTTTTGCATAAACCCGATATCTTGCTGATCAGGCAAAGATACCGATAAGTAACCTTTTCTACTGTAGATGGATGAATTCCTCGCCGGTCATCACCCTGGCCGTATTAGGACCTCGCGCTAGACCGTTACCCGGCCACTCACGCGTGTATGGACTGTCACCCAGCCTCTTACACCTTCATAGACCGTATCCCGGCCTGTCGCTTATGCCGACTCAATTAGATGGACTTACTTCCCGAACGTTGGGCAAGTAATCAAATTGTTTTCTCAAAACAGCAACCTCGTTGTGAATATAAAATACACCACAGAGCCGGATCCCCAAGATTTTCGAGCGAATATTGAAGTCTCCTTCGAAAGGAAGATCTTAAATCTGAAAACGAGTTTTGGGATCCGCTCTAACTTTTAAAATCATTTTGAAGACTCGAAAACATTTTTAAGAATGTTTGGAGTAATGCTGATTTAATGAAATAAATCAGTCCCGATATATTAGAAAAATATCTGAATATTATTATTTAAATAATATTCCCAAAAGGATAATCCTTATAAAAATAATTGAAGTAGAAGTTTTAAAACTTATACTTGAAATGAATAGTAAATAACCAAAGATATACTTATACGAAAGTACGATCTTTATTTGAATAATCGAAAATAAGTTTGAATATCGATACATTATTCTTTAATAAAATAAAGAATATTATTTAATAAATCAGCGGAGTCATAAGTCCTCAAATGAATATTCAAAAAATAATATTCATTAAATAAAATAAACGGAGTCTTAAGTCTTCGAATGAATATTCAAAATAATATTCATTAAATAAAGTAAGCGGAGTCATAAGTCCTCGAATGAATATTCTGAATAATATTCATTAAATAAAATAAAGTTATTGAATAAACCTTATTCGATTAATAGTTTCGAAAACTATATCAATATATATATATATAGTATACTCGGGAACATCGACTCCCGGTTTAGAAAAATATTCACCTTTGGGTCCCCTATACTAAGGGTATACGCAACTACTGCTTATCTCTAGCATAGGTATTATGCAACTTATAAGCATTTGAATTGATAATAGAATATCAAAATTACGAAACAGGCATGCATATAAATATCATATCACATGCTCCAATATATCGCAAGACTTTGCTAATAATAACCATGCACTTATCACAAGATAATGCATATACATATATTCATCACAACAACAGTATAACGGGTAGAAAACTTGCCTGAGTGCTCCCGGATAGACTTAAGCTTAGAGTGGGTTCGATAACCTATGAACAACAACATAAGTCGGAATTAAACCCCGGTCGCTTAAGAAACTAGACTTTGACCAATTGAACCCTAACGTTCGCTTTTGCGCTTAACGATTCACTTAAGTCGCTCCAGTACCCTCGGCTCCACCATTTTTAATAAATTAACCATTAAGAATTTTAAGCCGATTCTTTCGCGAGTACTCTACCAACTGCCTAATACACTTTACATAATTGTTTCATACTCCAATTAGTCATTTAAGGGCCTTAACCAAGGTTTCAAAGTAAGGCGAGGGGTAATGATTCGTTCGCGAAACGCCGTTACTTAAAACGGTCGTTTCTCCTAAACCGTACATCAGATTCAAGCGAACCACATATCAAAACGAAGCTCGCAACATGAACTATCTAATAATGGTAATGGTAAAAACCTATCAGTGAGTTCACGGGTCCTGATGTTAAGAACAAAAGCAGTCTAAGGTAAATCGCGCATTACGACGGCTATGTTTACGCGATTACCAAGTTTTAAACCACTCCAGACAACCACCATTCAACTCACAACCAACAATACAACCAACCCTCATCCAAACCTTACTACATCAGTCCCCAAACCTCAAGATTTTCCAATTTATACAACCCCACATATGAACTACTAGCTATACTTAAGTTTCATTAACTATAAACAAGATTTCAACATCCAAATCACTACAAATCCAATCCAAACTCTAAACACACAAGCATCACGCTTCTCATTTACTATAACCATCAAAACCATCATAATACTCAAAGTAAAGTTAGGGTTTGGAGGTGTTATACCTTCCTTGGAGTGATTAGAGTAGCTAGGAAGTCTTAGGGAGCCTCCTACAAGCTTGATCTTTCCAAAGAAATCAAGAACACAAAGTTAGGTTTTAAATTTTCTAAAAGTCAGATTGAAAGAACTGTAAAAACGAGGGTCTTACCATGCTTATTTGGACGAGACTTGTGAAAAATAGTTGTAGGCCATCTCAATACCTTTCCAAAGAGCTATAAAACATACTATTTGAGTGAGAAATGAAGGAGATACAGTAGTTTTAATGTGCTGGTTCTGTTTGGGCCGAGAGCAATGAAAATGGGGGAGGAAGATGAGAGCTTGTGTTGACTTGAACTTGTGGTGGAAATGAAATGATTTTAGGATATTTACTTGACTAGTTGTTTTGTTTAAATTAGTGTAAAGTGACATAAGCATGGTGATGTCATCAAGCTTACATAATCCTTGCCACTTGTCTCATCCTTATGGTGGAAGCATCTTTTTAAGCTTAATCCTTATATTAAGATGTTAACTAAGTGCATTAATCTTGCACTAATTGACCCTCCTCCTTGCCTCTTGCATTACTTAGTCGTTTAATTATTTTACGACTCGTTTATTGTTCATTGTCGTTGATCGTTTGAGGGATCATATCCGGGATCTCATTACTTGGGTTCCCCTAAACCTTTCTCAATATTTCATATTCCTTTTATGATCCTCTCTTATAATCCTTGAATTTAAATCCTTTTAATCATGTTACCTTATACTCAATTCTTTCGGTATCTGGTGGATTTTCGGGAAAAATCAAAGTGTTCGAATTTGGATTTTGACGATCTTTACATACACTTATATACCATATGGAGTACTAATAAGATCTCAGAATACCAATAGAAGAACCCCTACATAGTGTGGCATGAAAAGTTTTCTTATTCAGCATAATCAGCAAAATCACTATTCATAAGGGTTACAAAAAGTCCAAAAATTTTGGGGTTATTACAGTCTCCCATCCTTAAAAGGATTCCGTCCCGGAATCAGATAGAAAATGAATAGGGATACTCTCTTAGCATTGCACTTTCTAACTCTCAAGTAAATTTTCCCACATTATGGTTCTACCATCAAACTCTGACTAGTTTGATAACCCTTCTCCTAAGCACTTGTTCCTTTTCAATCTATAATCCTTCCTGGTTGCTCCATACAGGTTACGTCTGGTTGCATGTCTATGCGCTCATATGCCCCTATTTGTCTGGCATCCGAATTACACTTCCTTAACATTGATACGTGGAACACGTTATGAACTTGCTACATGTTCGAGGGTAGGGCTAGCTCATATGCTAACTTCCCAATACGTCTCAATATATCCAAGGGTCCAACAATTCGTGGGCTTAGCTTTCCTTTCTTTCCGAACCTCATTCATCCTTTTCAAGGGATACCTTTAACATTACTAGGTCCCCTATTTCATAATCTTTGTCCTTTCGAGTCGAATCAGCATACCTCTTTTATCCATCCTGGGGTTGCTGTCATCCATCTTCTGATTAGATCCACTATGTCTTTGGTCCATTGGACCACTTCGGGTCCGAGCATCTTGTGCTCTACAACTTCATCCAAACATAAGGGAGATCGACATTGTCTTCCCTCAAGGATCTCATAAGGTGATATCCCGATACTGACATACGATCTATTGTCGTAAGAAAACTCAATCCGTGCTAAGTGACCATTCCAAATTCTTTCAAGTCTATTGCACAGACTCTCATCATAGCTTCTAGCATTATAGCTTTTGCTTCTCAATACTCATTCTTTTCCAGTTCGTAGTCGTTACTATCTCCCGTACATAATACTATACTGGTTACACTTTTTGCTCGTTAGTGTTCTATAACCTTTTAATAACCACGTCAACCTTAGTATCACGAACGTGTTTCCATTCTGAATACCACCATAACTTTACTACTCCTTTTTCAGCTGTTTCTATTTTCCAAAGTTTGATCAATTTATAGAAGTAAAAGAATTTATTGAGAGATCACTATGATCATGAACACTTGTTATATCGCATAGTTAGTACAGAAGGTGGCCATCCTTTAGTACTTGACAAGCAATTAAACAACATGGGGTATCCTACTAGGCTTCTATCACACAGATAGATAGTCATTCGGCAATACCTCCACTTCTGGAAGGGTTGTTCTTCTCAGCTTATATGAAATGAAAAGGAGATAAAAGAACGAATTGAAGAGAATTGTATATATATAAAATATACTGCCACAAAATATCTGGCTTGGAATCTACCTCTGAACTATAGAGGTTTGTCATTGGAGACAAAACATATACGTACATATCAACATCAATTCTTTTATAACTCTCACGGTTGTTATCGCCTCATTATTCAAGGAATCGTTAATGCATTACTATAGTCCACCACAGACGTACTATAGTCATTCATTTTCCTTGGATCTTAATAGTTAATCATACGGAGTCCATTCCTGCCGTACCGAATCTTCTAGAGAGGAAACATAATCGCCATTCCATGATTCATGAAGAACACTCCTGAACTTGGCGTACATATGACATGAAGCAGATAAAATTGCAGAAGAGTTTCAATAAAAGCAACGATAGCAGGTTAATACCATTCTTAATCATATGTCTATATTAGGAGACATGAAGCTCAAAGGTTCATTTAGTCCTTTTTGAAACATGGTCCTGGCTTATTCTCAAGATAGGACCTTATAAGATGGATAGCCCGCTCACGGCAATTACATAAATTAAATCTTTACCAAACTACTATCACGGTTGAGTATCGAACAATCATTAGAAGGAATGTCAATCTTTCAAACCATAATACAATCTTCACGGCTTTAACCATCTTCATTGTATTCCTCTGCCATGAGCGCCTATAATTGTCCTCTAACACTTAAAGTGTCGGCCACCTCTTTGGCCTTTCGTGATAGTAAAATTTCCTTATAATCAATGTCATTTTAACCACCTCCAACTAAATTTTCTACCTTATTTCCAATCACTGCTTATGTGAAAATACTTTTCTTAAGTCCTTGTGATAAAATAAAAAAAAATATCACCATTTTTTTTCCATAAGTTACTGCCTTAGTCTTTAATGTAAACATTATCATGGCTGACTCTCGATCATACTTAGGATGTCTTTTATCTTGGGTCCTTCTTGCTTTAACAATTCTGACCTTCATTGGTTCAATCTATACTTCTTATGGTTTAACACGTGCCCACCTGGCATTATTATAATTACGCCATATTTCCTTCATCAAAATTTCTATTCTTGAGAACTTTGAATATTACATTTCTCCTTGTAAAACCTCTAAGGTTATCCTTAAATCCTTCATCAGGTACACCCTAGGCACATGGCATATCAAGATACCATTTACTAATACTAGTACCATTGTCTATATAGTTCTGAAAACTTTCTCCACTGATCTTTAAAGGTTGTTGTTACCTTGATCCTTTCCAATTCATACTGTCAAAACTCATGCTGTCCCTATTAAGGGCGAAATGCCAACCTTTATGCATTCTCCTAGGATTCATCTCAAGTTATCGAGGTTCTATCCTTAATTCCACCTTTAAAAAGGTACATGCATCCTTCCATGGATAAATAACGTCATATATCCCTGATAAGGGTATCTTATTCAATCATTTCCACCTCGATAGTCTATACCAAATTTCACAATAGCATCCTTATTCAAGTTGAGGTCATTCCATATGGCCTCCAAAAGATAAAAAAATGGTTATCCACTTTTCCTTCCTAATTTGGTAATGATCACATGGATGTTCTAGAAGATATTGGTCGTGTTCAACGTGAACTTCTTCTTAATAATTCCTTATTTACTTTTGTTGTTTATCTCAATAGTCATCTCAATGTTGGGATATCTTTTGTACTTGGTGTCTCCCTTTTGGGTATCAAGTCACAGGTGTTACATACACTTTCCATTTTTGAAGGTTACTTCCTTCATCCAATTTCCTAATTTCTTACTTTCTTGTCTCTTCCGTCTATCCGCGTCTCATTATTTATCCTTCGAACTATCACAAGGTTTCCTCGAATCCTCCCAACTTAAAGGGGATAAAATATATGTATCTCCTATTCCTTCAATCATCAACTTTAACTCATGGTGAATCACCCTCATCCTGACGATTACATACTTTTCTATTTCTATTTCTACGAGTCTTTAGGGTTTCCTCATACCCAACTCCCTTATCATTCCTCAAACTCTATTGCCTTTATATTCCTTTCCACTTCAGTTTCTTTTTATTTACCTCTCTCTTACAATCATTTCACGAACCCACTAATCATTGACTTCAAACATCACGTTGTTCTGGGATTCTTGTCATCAGAACGAATCTTGACAACTTTTACAATCTTAGATTCATAATTTATCATACTCATCCGCCTTTGTTTCGGCTCTAAAGCTTTTACACTATCTCCATAACCTTGGGAATTACTTTCCCGAAAACAATTGTCTGAACTTTAATCAGTTTATTATAACCTCTGGCTCCGTGCCTTTCTTGGCCTTTCACCAACGGGTGGCCTCTCTCTTAGGAAGGTAAGTGACAAAAACAGTCTTTTGCGCTTCGTCAATCATTTATAATCTCAAATGATTCCTATATTTCCTTTAGCCAGGCTCTTGCCTTGACTGGGTCAACTTATTCCTTGGAACTCTGAGAGCTTAGCGACTTAAAGGTCATGAAAGAATTTCCCACCGCATTGCTTCCTCAGGGTGGTGGTTGGGGGGTAAAAGTATAAGTTCTGTTTAGGCAGATCCATGAATTGCCCTATAGGAGTACCGTCCTGGTTCTCCCTATCTTGCTCGACTTTTGTTTTCTCAATATGAAATGCTACATCCTTCTCCCATAATCAGGGTTATCTTATACGTTAAAATCCTTGTTTTCCATTTCATTATGTTATGGGTTCCTTCTATCTTGATGGTGACCTCCCTGACTATCACGTTCAGGGTTTGCTCTAAATCTTATTCCTCAAACTAGCTTTCATCTAAGATCTCATCTTTAAGCTCTTGAACATTTGGAACCCAAATTCTGTAGGAATACCTCATTATTCCCTTATCATCTTTCTCGGTATTAATCTTTTATCTAATTGTTGGCTCTCTGCCTTCATTCATCACTTTTTCTGGCACAATATGTTCTTTTCCGATAATTCGAACTGTATTGCAATCTCAAACAGCTTTTCGGTATCGGCTCCGGTTACCTTCACTTCTATTTCCATTTTCTCAAAATCTCTTATAAACTCTCCCAAAGACATTATCATCTTGAGTCTCTCCTTTCTAATAAGGGCATTAGCCACCATGTTGGCTTTCCCTGGATGATAAAGAATCTCATAATCGTAATCCTTGATTAGCTCTAACCACCTCCTCTGGCACATGTTGAACTCTTTCTGCGTGAAAATGTACTAGAGCACTTATGGCTTGTGTAAATCTCGCACTTCTCTCAATACAAGTAGTGCCTCCAATCTTTAGCGAAAAACTATAGCCACGAGCCCAAGCTCATGGGTGGGGATATCGAATTTTATATTCCCTTAATTGTCTTGACGCGTACGCGATTACCTTGTTGTATTGTATAAGAAGCACCCTAATTCCTTATGCGAAGCGTCACTACACATCACAAAATCTCCTTTTCCATCCGACAACGCCATCATAGGGGCTGTCACCAATCTTTGCTTCAGTTCTTGAAAGTTGTTCTCGTATTTCTCTGTCCATTCGAACTTCTCAGTCTTACGAGTAAGCGCGTTAAAGGGGCTACTATCTTTACGAACTTGAACGAACCTCCGGTAGTAACCGGCCAATCCTACCTCTGGATGTCGCCCTAACCATAGTCATCAATTCCTCAGTGGTCCTTTATTCATTCTTGTCAGGATCCTCCTCGGGATTCTTCTCAGCAACAATCCCTTCTAGGACAACATCCTCAACCGCTACATCCTCAATATGAACATCATCAGGTCCCGCGTTAGGACGCTCTATCGGATCCATAATCTGATCTCCAATAAGTAATAAAACATCATCGCGTTGTTGCTCCTCAACCTCAGGGTTCGGTGTCCCACTACCATATACGATAACGAACTACGCTTCTATCACGATATTTATAAGGGTTCCCATAAGGGTTTTAACTGTCAGTACTACGTTAGGTAGTCCGACTATGAACTTGGCAAGAGTTCTTATTATCTTAGTGAACTTATTATTTTAACGTCATATCATCTCTGAGGTTTATAACGCTTAGCTCTGATACCATTTCTGTAACACCCCCAAATCCGGGGTCGGGGATCCGGGTTGTCACGAGTTCCATTTCCCTTAATAACACCAAATCTTAATAAACAACAAACTACTGCGTACTGTGACCCCACAATAAACACACACACCAAAAGTTATAGTCTCAGAGATGAACATCCAAAAATAACACAAGTCATTTTATTCCAAAATTATAAGCCATTACACCTCAAAAGGGTTTCTGAATAAATTTACATTTTCTTTGCCATTATTACAATTCATAAATATAGATAAGTCCGGTACATCAAAAGTTGAAATCCTAGCCTATTGGTAGTTCCTACCTCAGCTACAGCGATATCAACGCCTATAGGAAACTGCGGAACATTTCCTATCCGCTCGCGAATTGGGAGCTTGGTCATGTTCATCTTGTCTATCTGATGTTGTGTGATGAAAGAAGAAAGCAAGGGTGAACAACAAGCCCACCGAAATAATATGTATAATAATTAACAATATTTGAGCATTCTCATAGTACTCATGAAAGTCTTGGTCAAGAAGAAATGAACCAAGCTGATATCTTAACGCGACCAAGTCACAAAATATTCAGTATATATATATATATACATATATACTTTTCAAAATCTTTGAAATCCTCTGCCATGTATAATATACACAGAGTTCCAGTTTATAACTGTATAAAAATATCGTTGCAAGGTGATCTTATATATCTAACCTTGTCTCAACATTTTTATGAAAATCTTTGTCATGCATAAAATAATCATTAACCAGATATAAGTAGAAAAGATGAAGTTACAAGATACCCCAATATACTTATATCTTTTCCAAATACTAGTTGAACTACCACCGTTCAAGTTATAACCAGTTTCAAAAGTTCATCACATAGATGAGACTACAAAACAAGACTTGCATAGATTCGATCTTTGAAATATTATTGAATGAAATGAAGTTACGAGATACTTCATTAAGTCCCGATATATATATATATATATATCCATATATATCTCTCATACATTTCCTGAAAACCTCTTTCATGTAAAGTATGAACAGAGTTGCAATATCCAATGAATTTTGGAAAGAAAAGAATTTTGGCATAAACCCGATATCTTGCTGATCAGGCAAAGATACCGATAAGTAACCTTTTCTACTGTAGATGGATGAATTCCTCGCCGGTCATCACCCTGGCCGCATTAGGACCTCGCGCTAGACCGTTACCCGACCACTCACGCGTGGATGGACTGTCACCCAGCCTCTTACACCTTCATAGACCGTACCCCGGCCTGTCGCCTATGCCGACTCAATTAGATGGACTTACTTCCCGAACGTTGGGCAAGTAATCAAATTGTTTTCTCAAAACAGCAACCTCGTTGCGAATATAAAATAAACCACAGAGCCGGATCCCCAAGATTTTCGAGCGAATATTCAAGTCTCCTTCGAAAGGAAGATCTTAAATCTGAAAACGAGTTTTGGGATCCGCTCTAACTTTTAAAATCATTTTGAAGACTCGAAAACATTTTTAAGAATGTTTGGAGTAATGCTGATTTAATGAAATAAATCAGTCCCGATATATTAGAAAAATATCTGAATATTATTATTTAAATAATATTCCCAAAAGGATAATCCTTATAAAAATAATTGAAGTAGAAGTTTTAAAACTTATACTTGAAATGAATAGTAAATAATCAAAGATATACTTATACGAAAGTACGATCTTTATTTGAATAATCGAAAATAAGTTTGAATATCGATACATTATTCTTTAATAAAATAAAGAATATTATTTAATAAATCAGCGGAGTCATAAGTCCTCAAATGAATATTCAAAAAATAATATTCATTAAATAAAATAAACGGAGTCTTAAGTCTTCGAATGAATATTCAAAATAATATTCATTAAATAAAGTAAGCAGAGTCATAAGTCCTCGAATGAATATTCAGAATAATATTCATTAAATAAAATAAAGTTATTGAATAAAACTTATTTGATTAATAGTTTTGAAAACTATATCAATATATATATATAGTATACTCGGGAACATCGACTCCCGGTTTAGAAAAATGTTCACCTTTGGGTCCCCTATACTAAGGGTATACGCAACTACTGCTTATCTCTAGCATAGGTATTATGCAACTTATAAGCATTTGAATTGATAATAGAATATCAAAATTACGAAACAGGCATGCATATAAATATCATATCACATGCTCCAAAATATCGCAAGACTTTGCTAATAATAATCACGCACTTATCACAAGATAATGCATATACATATATACATCACAACAACAATATAACGGGTAGAAAACTTGCCTGAGTGCTCCCGGATAGACTTAAGCGTAGAGTGGGTTAGATAAAATATGAACAACAACATAAGTCGGAATTAAACCCCGGTCGCTTAAGAAACTAGACTTTGACCAATTGAACCCTAACGTTCGCTTTTGCGCTTAACGATTCACTTAAGTCGCTCGAGTACCCTCGGCTCCACCATTTTTAATAAATTAACCATTAAGAATTTTAAGGCGATTCTTTCGCGAGTACTCTACCAACTGCCTAATAAACTTTAAATAATTGTTTCATACTCCAATTAGTCATTTAAGGGCATTAACCAAGGTTTCAAAGTAAGGCGAGGGGTAATGGTTCGTTCGCGAAACGCCGTTACTTAAAACGGTCGTTTCTCCTAAACCGTACATCGGATTCAAGCGAACCACATATAAAAATGAAGCTCCTAACATGAACTATCTAATCATGGCAATGGTCAAAACCTATCAGTGAGTTCACAGGTCCTGATGTTAAGAACAAAAGCAGTCTAAGGTAAATCGGGCATTACGACGGCTATATTTACGCGATTACCTAGTTTTAAACCACTCCAAACAACCACCATTCAACTCACAACCAACAATACAACCAACCCTCATCCAAACCTTACTACATCAGTCCCCAAACCTCAAGATTTTCCAATTTATACAACCCCATACATGAACTACTAGCTATACTTAAGTTTCATTAACTATAAACAAGATTTCAACATCCAAATCACTACAAATCCAATCCAAACTCTAAACACACAAGCATCATGCTTCTCATTTACTATAACCATCAAAACCATCATAATACTCAAAGTAAAGTTAGGGTTTGGAGGTGTTATACCTTCCTTGGAGTGATTAGAGTAGCTAGGAAGTCTTAGGGAGCCTCCTACAAGCTTGATCTTTCCAAAGAAATCAAGAACACAAAGTTAGGTTTTGAATTTTCTAAAAGTCAGATTGAAAGAACTGTCAAAACGAGGGTCTTACCATACTTATTTGGATGAGACTTGTGAACAAGAGTTGTAGGCCATCTCAATACCTTTCCAAAGTGCTATAGAACATACTATTTGAGTGAGAAATGAAGGAGATACAGCAGTTTTAATGTGCTGGTTCTGTTTTGGCCGAGAGCAATGGAAATGGGGGAGGAAGATGAGAGCTTGTGTTGACTTGAACTTGTGGTGGAAATGAAATGATTTTAGGATATTTACTTGACTAGTTGTTTTGTTTAAATTAGTGGAAAGTGACATAAGCATGGTAATGTCATCAAGCTTACATAATCCTTGCCACTTGTCTCATCCTTATGGTGGAAGCATCTTTTTAAGCTTAATCCTTATATTAAGATGTTAACTAAGTGCATTAATCTTGCACTAATTGACCCTCCTCCTTGCCTCTTGCATTACTTAGACGTTTAATTATTTTACGACTCGTTTATTGTTCATTCTCGTTGATCGTTTGAGGGATCATATCCGGGATCTCATTACTTGGGTTCCCCTAAACCTTTCTCAATATTTCATATTCCTTTTATGATCCTCTCTTATAATCCTTGAATTTAAATCCTTTTAATCATGTTACCTTATACTCAATTCTTTCGGTATCTGGTGGATTTTCGGGAAAAATCAAAGTGTTCGAATTCGGATTCTGACGATCTTTACATACACTTATATACCATATGGAGTACTAATAAGATCTCAGAATACCAATAGAAGAACCCCTACATAGTGTGGCATGAAAAGTTTTCTTATTCAGCATAATCAGCAAAATCACTATTCATAAGGGTTACAAAAAGTCCAAAAATTTTGGGGTTATTACAAATGTTATTTAGTATAATCTCTTAGTTTAATAAAAACACAATTTGTTATTTGTCTTAGCATTGAGCGATAATCATACATTGTTGCATAGGTGCATAAATTTAACTTAACCTAAACCAGTCTTTGTTGGAACGAATCTGATTTATATCTTATACTACTTGTGAACGCGTATACTTGCGTGAATATTAGCGTGTGTTTTCGCCCTAACAAGTTTTTGGCATCGCTGCCGGGGACTCGGTGTTAATTTTTAGTTTATGTGCTTGTCGTCAGTGGTCGTTAAAGTTCAGTGACTCGGATTCTTTTACTTTCATGATTTATTTGTTTGTGTTTTAGGTACTCATTACAATGGGAGCTTGTCGTCAGTGGTCGTTAAAGTTCAGTGACTCGGATTCTTTTACTTTCACGATTTATTTGTTTGTGTTTTAGGTACTCATTACAATGGGAGATCCAGCAGCATGAACGAAAGCCTTGATGGATTTTTCTCAACCCAAAATCAATGACATTCAATCTAGCATTGTCAGGCCAACTATCACAGCTAATACCTTTGAGATCAAGCCTGGCATAATACAATGGGTACAAAATTCAGTTAGTTTGGGGTTTTTCCAATGGAAGATCCCAATATACACATTAGGGATTTCAATGAGATCTGCGACACCTTCAAGTTTAATGGTGTTTCTGAAGATGCTGTGAAGCCGAGACTGTTCCCATTCTCTCTGAGGGACAAGGCTAAAAGCTGGTTACACTCTCTACCAGCTGGTTCGATTACTACTTGGGAAGATCTTGCTCAGAAGTTTCTTACTAAATTCTTTCCTTTGGCGAAGACAGTTGCACTCAGGAATGCTCTTACTCAATTTACGCAGCAATCGGGAGAATCTTTATATGAAGCTTGGGAGCGCTACAAGGAGATGCTTAGGAAGTGTCCTCATCATGGAATGCCTGATTGGATGATCATCAATTGTTTTTACAATGGTCTGGGAGCACAGTCCAGACCCATGCTCGATGCAGCAGCAGGTGGAGCCTTATGGGCGAAGAGCTATGAGGAAGCTTATGATCTAATTGAACTGATGGCTGCTAATGAATATCAGTATCCAACCCAGAGATTACCACATGGCAAGGTAGCAGGAGTTCTTGAAGTGGATACAGCTACGGCTATCACTGCTCAACTAAAGGCGTTGTCTATGAAGATCGATTCTCTGGCTAACTATGGTGTTAATCATATAATTAGTGTTTGTGAGCTGTGTGCAGGTTCGCATGTGACGGAGCAATGCACTATATCTAGTGAATCAACTCAGTTTGTGAGCAATTTTTAGAGATCGCAGCAACCAGTTCCAGACACTTGTCATCCTAACTTCAGCTGGAGCAACAATCAGAATGCGATGCAACAGCCGTTCCAGCAATTTGAAAATTAGAAATTCAATCCTCCTGGTTTTCAGCAACAAATCACATCAAGACAACAACTCCAACTTCAAACTCATGATGCAGGTCATTCAAATGAAAAATCTGAATTGGAGGAGTTGAGGCTTATGTGCAAAAACCAGGCTCTTATATGCCAAAGCCAGGTTGTTTCTATCAAGACTCTGGAGGACCAAATAGGACAAATTGCTAACGTCTTATTGAATCGACCACCAGGAATGCTTCCTAGTGATACAGAAGCCAATCCAAGCAAGAGGGAAGTTAAAGAACAGGTGAACGCCATCACCTTAAGGTCTGCAAAGGTTGCAATCCCCCAAATTCAGCAAGACGAAGAGCCTGAAAAGTCTCAAGTTCCAGAATCTGAAATTTTGGCTGAAGAAGATGTGTAGAAGGAAGTAGAGATGGAACCAATGAAGACTACTGTGGAACACACTCCTCCTGAGGGTAATACAGGGGAGAAACAAATCTATCCTCCACCTCCTTTTCCTAAGAGGCTGCAGAAGAAAAAGCTGGATAAGCAGTTTGAGAAGTTTTTGGAGGTGTTCAAGAAACTTCATATCAACATACCTTTTGTTGAAGCTCTTGAACAGATGCCTAGCTATTCGAGGTTTATGAAAGGTATTCTCTCTCGAAAAGTGAAGCTCGATGACTTAGAGACCGTTGCTCTAACGGAGGAATGCAGTGTTGTGCTGCAACAGAAGTTGCCTCCAAAGCTTAAAGATCTTGGAAGCTTTACTATTCCTTACACCATCGGAAACTTGTCGTTCGACAAGTGTTTATGTGATTTAGGGGCTAGCATCAATCTGATGCCCTTAACTATCTTCAAAAAGCTTGGTCTTCCTGATCCGAAATCAACATACATGTCATTGCAAATAGCTGACCGTTCCATCGCTTATCTACGAGGTATAATGGAGGATGTCTTGGTCAAGGTGGATAAACTCTTCTTCCCTGCTGACTTTATAATTCTTGATTTTGAGGAAGACAAGAAGATTCCCATTATCTTGGGAAGACCATTCTTGGCTACAGGCCGAACTATGATCGATGTGCAAAAATGAGAGCTTTCGATGAAGATTTACGATCAAAAGGTCACTTTTAATGTGTTCAAGGAAATAAAGTTACCCACAGCTAAAGAGGAGTGCTTTATAGTAGAGCAAATGCAGGTTTTGAATGCACCTCCATGGAAGAGGAAGTTGGATATGCCATTCGATTCTCTTGGGTTAGCAGAGCTGAAAATTTCTCAGGAGCGTTTTGAACCATTTATTCAAGAAGCTCCCATACTTGAGCTTCACCCACTACCAAATCACTTGAGTTATGCATTCTTAGGTGCACCACATGATAAGGGCTTGGGATATATATTTGATGATGTAGAGGGTAGCCGAACGGATCCTCCAGTGTCTATAGAGGGTTCTTCTCATGTGCCACAGGTAGTTGATAGGACTGGTGTTGGTGATGAGCAGTACAGGCGAGTGACTAGGCGTATGGAGGCCATGCACGACATTCACCATCATTTTGCTGAAGATTTGACACACGCTTTCGGTACTATTTTCCGAGACACTAGTGGCGAGGTTGATTGGCCACCTGATCCTCCACCCGAAGAGGGTGATCTTTCCGACGAGTAGGTATGCCTGAAATCCTTATTATTACCTTCAATGAGGACATTGAAAATTTTAAGTTTGCTGGTGATAATGTAAGGATTAGTAGTGTGTGTCCATATAGATTCATATAGATTCATATTGCATGTTTAGTTGTAGTTCATTCATATTTTTGCATGATTGTTCATTTAGGACATATTAGTTTATTTTTATGTGATTTCATATAGTTGCATTTGCATGCATATTTAGCATGATCCCTTAAGATGAACTATGATATTTGATAAGTTGATGTTGATTTGAGTGTGGTGATGACGAATTGAGGGATGTTTAAGTCCTAATGAATTGATTTGCATGCCAGAATCAAATATTTTCACAAAGTCTTATAGGGTTGCTTTTGATCTAGATCATGATCATACTTGTTTGTTGTTGAGACTTAATCACTTGGTTATATTTAGAATTTGTGATATTCTCGTAATAACGTAAAAATGCTGATTTTTTTTATCTGGAGAAAAACTTGGATTTCGTTGCTAGTTGTTGTAAGGCTAGGCGTCAAATGGCTAGTAGCCGGCTCATATTTTCATGAGCATTCTAGGGTTGAATGAGATGGAGTGAAACACACTCATTCAGAAATTATTGTAAAAAAAAGAAAAAAGAAAAAAGAAAAAAAAGAAAAAAAAGTATGTGTTTATGCATAATTGATCAAGAGTGAGCTTTTTAATACTCAAGTTAGTAAGTTCTAGGGGACTTTGTGCCTAGTGACCTAAGGCTTTTATAGTCTGGGATTCGCTAACCTAATGCTCGCTACATGGGTATTATTACATAAGTCTTTTGGGACCTCATTCATTGCACGGTCAAATAAACATCTTTGCTATGTGTTCAATAATAGTGTGAATCCTTGTATAACTCTAGTAAAAAGGAGGTGTTGTGAGTGATAATACGTTTATTGTCTATTCTGTTTATAAACTTTTGATTGTTTTGATGATAGATAAGTTATGGTTATTGATCTAGTATCGAGAGATATCTGTTAAGCATTCCACAAATGCACGTTTCTGGTTTGTGAGTTGGTTTGTGGGATTTATTCGAGCTCTGTTCAAAGTCATTGCATTCTTAGAGGCATTCGCTTATTCATTTGGTTATGGTTATTCTGAGGGGACCGATTGCATTATCATTTAGTTGTACTCACGTAGTTGCATTCATGCATTAGGTTTGTTTTGTAGTTTTGAGTCGGTTTATACTTGAGGACAAGCATCGATTCAAATTTGAGGGTGTGATAAGTGGATTTTATATCCACTTGGAATGCTTTATTACAAGCTTAAATTGGTGTTTTGGACTCAAGTTGTTGGTATTTTGATGTGTTTTTGTGTTATTATATTTCAGGTATCAGTTATATGAAGAAATGAGCTTTTAAAGGAAATATGATAAAATGTGATCAAATTTGGAAGCCAAGGCCATTGTCAAGTTGTAGAGAATCTCGTTAGCTTCGCGTGGGCAGTTGAATCGCCTAATTCTGACGAGTAGAACTCAAGTTATGGCCAAAACAAGATTCATCAGAAATTTTTCCAGACAGGCTCCAGGCGCCCGCCTGGGATGTGGGGCGGCCTCCCGGGAGCCGCCCGGAGAGCTGAGGCGGCCGCCCGAGGCGCGGCTGGTCACTGATTTCGCTGAAAAAGCCTTTTTGAGTAGAATTTGACAATTTTAAGGGTCCAGGTCCACTAGGGGCATATATATACTTAAAAACGGGGGTTTTCATCATCCGGGAAGATTGGGATACTAAGGAGAAGACCTAGAAGCACATAACAACTCCGAAAAAGAAGATCTTGTTTTCAACTTGTGATTCTTTGAATTTGTTGTAACTTTGGATGCTCGTTTTCATTCTTGTTGAACCTAGATCTTGTTTATTCGTACTTTAATTATTATTCAGTTTATTAAGACCTTGTTTTATACCATGCTTTCATTGGAACCTGTGGTGACGAAGAGTTCAATTATGGGTTAATCGTTATCATGGGATTCTAGCGGATTTACTTATGGATTTCAATAATTAATTTGTTTCGATATCTTGGTGTGCGGTGATTGATTGATATCCTAGTCTTGGTTGTGCTTATTCGTCTTATGTGCGTAGCTAACATATAAGATAGTGTGTTAATCTCTATTGAAGCGACAGTGAATATAGAGATTTAGAACTTGCCATGCTAGCATAGGTTCATGTATAATTGTTATGCATGATTCGTAGGTAATTTTAACCATCTTACTTGCCCTATGTAATCATTATTGATAACTTATGCTTAAACCGTTATGTTGTCAAATTCTATAGACATATAGGGTCTCAATATAATTGGTTCCTATTCAGCTTCTATCTCTTTTGTGGATGTCTGGTAGAATGGTACTCGTGCAACGAAAGTTGGCGTTTATTAGTTTCGTGTTATCTGATTAGTGTCATCACCATCACATGCTAAGGTTAAGAACGAAAAGGCTATTGAATGAAGTAGTAATGAAGTTATAATCTCTTGTTTGTCATATATAGTAATTCAACCTCAATTCTCTTAGTTAATGTTATTTAGTATAATCTCTTAGTTTAATAAAAACTCAATTTGTTATTTGTCTTAGCATTGAGCGATAATCATACATTATTGCATAGGTGCATAAATTGAACTTAATCTAAACCAGTCTCTGTGGGAATGAATTTGATTTATATCTTATACTACTTGCGAACGCGTATACTTGCCTGAATATTAGCGCGTGTTTTCGCCCTAACACTTATCAGGGTCAACTTTCTTGATATAAGCTGGACATCCCCAAATCTTAACGTGTTTAAGACTCGGTTTCCTTTCTTTCCATATCTCATATGGAGTTTGAGGAACAGATTTGGAAGGTACCTTATTCAGTAATATGCTGAGGTTTCCAATGCATAACCCCAAAGGAATACCGGAAGATCTGTATAGCTCATAATGGACTGAACCATGTCTAACAAAGTTCGATTTCTCCTTTCAGATACCCCATTCAATTGTGGAGTATATGGAGGAGTCCATTGAGAGACTATACCATTTTCTTTGAGATAATCTAGAAACTCTCCATTCAAGTATTCACCACCTCGATCTGATCGAAGGGTTTTAATACTATGTTTGGTTTGTTTCTCCACTTCATTCTTATATTCTTTGAACTTTTCAAAGGCTTCAGACTTGTGTTTCATCAAATACACATATCCGAATCTAGATCGATCATCTATAAAAGTAATGAAGTATAAAAATCCACCCATGCCTTGCGTAGACATTGGTCTATATACATCTGTGTGTACCAATCCTAGCAAATCTGCAGCCCTATCTCCATGTCCACTAAATGGAGATTTGGTCATTTTACCCAATAGACAAGACTCGCATATAGGATATAATTCAAAATCAACGGGGTCAAGTAACCCTTCCTTATGCAATGTACGCAGTCTATTTTCACTAATATGACCAAGTCTGCAGTGCCATAAATAGGTAAGATTTTTATCATCCATTTTCCTTTTATTAGTGTGTTCAATTTGTAGTAAATTATGCTCTACGTCACATACATACAGACCATTATTTAAACTACCATAAAGAACGTTATCTCTAAGAATTGAACATTTATTATTCTGAATAACAAACGAAAATCCAGCCAAGTCTAACATGGGAATAGAAATAATATTCCTCACAATCGAGGGAACAAAATAACAATTATTTAAAACAATTGTCTTGCCCGTAGGCATATGTAAATCAAATGATCCTACAGCTTCAGCAGCAACTCTTGCTGCATTTCCCATCTGTAGAATCACCTCCTCTTTCTCGAGAGTCCTACTTCTCCTTAGTCCCTGCAATGAATTGCAAATATGAGAATCACAGGCCGTATCTAATACCCAAGTAGAAATTTGACTTAGTGACATATTCACTTCAATCATTAACATACCTGAATCAGAAGCGGCAGTCTCACTAGCCTTCTTATTCTTCAATTCTGCAAGGTAAATCTTGCAGTTCCTCTTCCAGTGCCCCACCTTGTTACAGTGGAAGCAAATAACTTTGCTCTTGGGGTCTTCAGCTTTTGGTGGAATCGGCTTTTTCTCACCTACTTTCTTCTTCTTCTTGGGAGGGTTCCTCTTTCTTTTCTTAGGATTAGAACCTTCACCAATTAGAAGAACAGAACTCTTCTTAGAGGGAAAATTTGATTCCGCAGTCTTCAACATGTTTTGGAGTTCAACCAGGCTGACGTTCAACTTATTCATGTGAAAGTTCACAAAAAAACTACGAAAATGAACCCGAAAGTGATTGCAAGACCAAGTCTTGAGTCAGCTCCCCATCCATGGCAAAACCAATTTGTCCAAGACGTTCAATCAAATTGATAATCTTAAGTACATGGTCATTCACAGATGATCCCTCAGACATCCTACAGTCGAATAGCTCCTTCGATATCTCATATCGAGCTATCCTCCCTGCCATATCATACAACTCTTGTAGATGCATTAGGATAGTGTGAGCATCCATATGCTCATGCTGCTTCTGTAGCTTAATGTTCATGGAAGCTAGCATGATATATTGAGCAACATTTGCATCATCTATCCACTTACGATACACAACATGTTTATCATTATGTGCATCATCAGCAGGTTCAGCGGGCTTAGCTGAGTGAAGCACATATTCCAGCTTCTCAACCCTGAGAACAATTCTCAAGTTTCGAAGCCAGTTAGCAAAATTAGGACCAGTCAATTTTTGAGCATCTAGTATGCTCCAGAGTGATAGTGCAGAAGATATAACGTATATAGTAAATCTGTAAATAATAAACATATAACAACACTTAGCAAATATTCAATTACATTTCAAAACAGTATATGGCTCGGTTCTTTATTCATAAGTGGCTCCCACTAGTTTATCTAATTTATACAACCCCCTATGTGAAAAATTAAGCATTCATAATGCTAGTGGGAATAGGGATCCTACATTCCATCACACAACCTCGGCTGTAACACGAAACGCCATGTGATGTTCAATAGGAAGACAACTCTTGTCAATTACATCTTATGTTATTCCCTAATAAAAATTTAGCCTCTTGAATAATTTGAGTCACGGCTGTAGCACGACAAACTCAATATTCTAAGTCAAGTTTTATACAATTGAATCAGTCTCTAACGGCTGTAGCACGTAACAACCATTAGATTCTAATTCATTGAACACGTCTCTATGCAGTAGACAAGTATTTCTTATTTCAAAATCAAATCCCTCGGCTGTAGCACGAAACAACAATGATTCAAAAATGAGAACTACTTTCTACCATGTTGGAAGGCTATGACAGATACAAGCCCGTTGTGTCAATGGCCAAATAGTACTTGATATTATTTAATTTTGGAGGGATTATATCATGTTACAATCATAATCATATTATAAAGAGATTATTCCTTTTAAATTAAATATTTCAAATCAATAATCGATAATTGGATGATTCCCAGATCGGGGGGAGCATTGTCAAGAGGCGCCACTTAATACCCCTTTCTTATAGATCGAAATTCGCTTTTGACAGAATCATCCTTTCTCTCAATATTGAAAATTTATATTTAATTACGTGTTTCACAAACAGAAGAATCTCATGATTGTATTCATAATATTATTGTTAAGGCAAGAAACGATTCCTATTCTAGATTTTCTAGAGTAAGCCTTATTTTGACGAATTCATTTACTGTAGCAACAATTACAAGGTCAGCCAATGGATGGAAGAAAATATTAAATCCATATTTATTCACATGCATAATTATTTTATGAATTTTAATTAAAACAATTTTTAAAAAAATCATAACAAATAATCTACATATTACAAAATTATGAATAATAATATCTAGATGATCTACAACACTTGTAAAACCTAGATCAGTGGCCAAAATCCAATGAAAAAATTATTTCAAAATTAATTCATAATTAAATCTAAATAAACATGCAAAAATCATAATAAATCCATACATGCATAAAAAAATCTAAATTTTTTTATATGAATCTCTATATGCAGAACCTGGCTATGATGCCATGAAGAAATTTACGGACGAGCGGAAGCATGATATAACAATTATTCCGTAAAACCATGTATCGCACATATAAAAAAACATATAAAATCAAGGGAGCGGAGAAATCGTATTCATACCTTGAAAATCGAAGGTTTATAACAATGGATGCTAGCAGTTGCTCGTTAGAGTGTGAAGCACTCTACTGGTATCTACCAAGAATAATCTTTCGATGAAGCTTTTATAAAGATGAATCTTTATAAAAGTGGTGCCCTTTTCTTTTGAGAGAGAGAGAGATGAAGAAGAAGGAGAGGGTGACAACTAGTTTTCACAAAAACACAAGTGCATACCAAAACTCTACTCATCTCATTCTTTATATAGGGCTCACTAGGTTTTTATATAATTAATATATCAATATATATTATTATATAAATCCCACACTTTATCTTATAAAATGTTTAAATAATAATTAAAACTATTTTAATCATTATTATTTTTTTAAACTCTTTAGGAAACAACATGTTCTCTCAAAATACCTTCATCAATAAATTAATCTTTTTATGGTGTGACCCTGTAGGTTCAATATTAAGCCGGTAGTAGAAATAAATAATAATAAACCTTCTATTTATCATTTATTTGAATTCTAAAATTCATTAAATATAATTAACTGATTAATCATATTTATTCTACATCGTGAGTGATGTTTCTCAACATATCGCGACGATCCGGATATTATGAATTCACTGCTTAGAATACCTAGAACCTGTCAGTGACTAGTTACCGTATAATGAATTCCTTCTACCCTTACAATATCCTGATTAAATACAAGGCATGGATCTCGTGTCAGGCCTATCAAATTTAATCATATGATTTCTTATTCATAATGCAAAGTTCATATTAATGCAAATTAGAAACTCCTTTCTAATTCCATACACTCTAGCCAGAGATTCCAGAACTCGCATACTAAAAATAATATAGGATATTCTCTTCCTATACTGGAAGGGGTAGATCCTCTATTGATGTTAACTATCTCCATACACAAATCCCTATGCCCAGAATAGACCTAATGGATGTCCTTGAGACTAAGGACTAAACCAAAGCACAGTTCATTATATACAAGATAACTTTATCGATCTCAAGTCTAAGGACACTTGTACAACTATCACTCAGTGAATAACTATTGACACGTGAGTAATCTCCATTAGTTGTCCAACTTATCGAGTCATGTTCAGTGAACTTATTCCCTAATAAGCACCTACATACTAGCTATAGTGTCACCACACAAATGCCTATGAGAACAAACATCTTCCTGAAGGGAACAAGCATAGTATGTACCAATCTTTGCGAATTCACTAACTTCCGATTAGTTATCCTATGATCAGGAACTATTTAAGTCTAAAGTTATCATCTTCTAGAGCTCATTATAATTCTAGAAGCTTTACTCTAAACTATGGAACATCTTATTCAAAACACTTTAAATAGATAAAGCCCATAATAAAACCAAAACAAGTCTTTTATTAATATTAATGAAATCAAATAAGAATACAAGAAAGTTTTTCCTAACTCATCATACATGATTGGATTTAGGATAAACACTTTCAACACATGCATGCATAAAAGCTAAAGTAGAATCTGTTACAACTTCTAGTGTGCCTGCCATGCCTAAAATACCTAGTTTTCATGAGCCCTGTGGCGTAGTTGGATGTATACCATGTGCATTTATTACCATGTTTGAATATTTCAAAGCTTTTCATGCAACTGCTAGCACTTGCACTAACACTAAGACAAGCATGAGTAATGAGCACACACATGCCAATACTGTAGTACCTCCTATCTCTATTTCTGACAACTCTGTTGAGACTAGTACTGAGAAGGAGTCAGTCAAAGTGAAAGCTATGCCTGTTAAGGTTTCATTTGTTGATTTTGTTTCTACTCCTAAACCTTCAGGACCCAAGAAAGCTTGGGTACCAAAGTCTTCTTAATCAATCTATGTTTGCAGGTTAAGGTAAGAAAGGAAAAGATCATGTGGATTCTGGACAGTGGTTGTTCTAGGCATATGAAAGGAGAAAAGTCCCTGCTCACAAGTGTGATTAAGAAAGCTGGCCCTATAGTTACCTTTGGAGATGACAACAAAGGATTTACTAAGGGATATGACAATTTGGAAATTGGGAATGTCATCATTGAAAACATCTCTCTTGTGGAAGGATTGAAGCATAATCTTCTGAGCGTCGGTCAGTTTTGTGACAAAGGATACAATGTTGATTTTAGGTCAGAAAGATGTTTGATCACTCACAGAAAAGATGAGAAGCTTGCTTTACAGGGAGTAAGGAAAGGTAATTTGTTCGTAGCTGACTTGAAGTCTACCCGTGATGGAGTAATGAGATGTTTCTATAATAAAGCTTCATCAGAACAAAGTTGGCTATGGCACAAGAAGCTCTCGCACTTGAACTTCAAGACAATGAACTCTTTGGTTAAGAGAGAATTAGTGAGAGGACTACCATAGATGGAATTCTGTCAAGAAGGACTCTGTGAAGCATGTGAAAAAGGGAAATCAAAGAAAGCATCACACAAAAGCAAGGAAATGACAAGCATAACTGAACCTCTTCAGTTAATTCATATGGATTTATTTGGTCCAGTGAATGTGCTGTCACTATCAAGGAAAAGATATGTTTTAGTGATAGTCGATGATTACTCCAAGTACATATGGGTGTTGTTTTTGCAATCTAAGGATGAAACACCTCAGTTGATAGTGGATCATATAAAAAAGATTGAGCTGGAAGCGAAATTACCTGTCAGAAAGATCAGATAAGATAATGGGATAGAATTTAAGAATATATTTCTAAATGAATTATGTACAAACAAAGGTATTTCGAGACAGTACTCATCCCAAAGAACTCCACAAAAAAATGGAGTAGTAGAAAAGAAGAATCGAACCTTGGTTGAAGAAGCAAGGACTATGCTAAGTGAATCAAGACTTCCTACCTACCTCTGGGCTGAAGCTGTCAACACAGATTGTTACACTCAAAATTGTACCCTGATTAATAAAGATCATGCCAAGACTCCTTATGAGATTATGGCTGACAAGAAACCAACACTGAAATACTTTCATGTGTTTGGAGTTAAATGTTTTGTGCTAAAAGAAGGAAATGAACATATGGGAAAGTTTGATGCTAAAGCAGAAGAAGGCAAATTTCTTGGCTATTCTCTGGAATCTAAAGCTTACAGGGTTTATATGATCATTGGTCAGAAGGTGATTAAAATCCTTAATGTAACATTCGACGACACCAAGTTGGCAAGCCTGCAAAGAGAAAAGGATTCTGAATCTCTAGAATTTGAGAATCTGTCAGATGATCCTTTGGATATAGAATAACCTGAGATTGCTAGAGCTATACCTACAGTTCATGGCAATGCTGATTCTGGATCAAGTGGTGGAAATGGTGGAAACAATGATTATGATAATCATACAGGATACAGGAACACCTTCAAGAACTACTACTCAAAGATCAGAATCATCAAGTTATGGTGGCATCAACTCAGGGGGAGCAGGAAGAGGATCTATAGTTCACACTCAATATCATGTTGAACAAGGGGAAATATCAAGATCTTATATGCCTCGACAAAGAGTTTGGAATAGAGACCATCCCTTTGAATTGATCATTGGTGATCTTGACACAAGAGTGGGAACTAGACATGCCACTCAGAATGAATATCACTTTTCTGGGTTTTTTCAGAAATAGAACCTAAGAAAGTGGATGAGGCACTTGAAGATCCATATTGGGTTATTGCTATGCAAGAGGAACTCAATCAGTTTGAGAGGCAGAAGGTATGGAAGCTGGTACCCTGACCAAAGGACAAGCCAGTGATAGGCACTAAATGGGTGTTCTGAAACAAGTTAGATGAAGATGGCATTGTAACGAGAAACAAGGCCAGACTGGTAACCAAAGGTTACTCTCAAGAAGAGGGTATAGATTATGATGAAACCTATACACCAGTAGCTAGGCTTGAGATAATTAGGATGTATCTGGCATTCCCAGCATATTCAGATTTCAAGGTTTATCAAATGGATGTGAAAAGTGCATTCCTATGTTTCTGGAATTCCCAGCACATTCAAATTTCAAGGTTTATCAAATGGATGTGAAAAGTGCATTCCTAAATGGGGAGCTAGAAGAAGAAGTGTATTTGGGACAACCTCCAAGTTTTGAAGATCCAAATCTGGCTGATTTCATATACTTTCTATTCAAAGCTCTCTATGGTCTTAAGTAAACCCCAAAGACATGGTATGACACTATCTCTGAATTTCTTCTTAAAAATGGTTTTACTAGAGGTGTTATAGATTAAACTCTATTTCACAAAATGAATAAATCTGATATGATATTAGTTCAAGTATATGTTGACGATATTATATTTGGTTCTACTAATGATGATCTTTGCAAGAGATTTTCTAAGCTAATGCAGAGTAAGTATGAAATGAGCATGATGGGAGAGATAAACTATTTTCTTGGATTACAAGTGAGTCAAAGGAAAGATGGTATATTCATCTTTCAATCCAAGTATATCAGAGAACTTCTGAAGAAGTACAATCTGGAAGATTCAACTCCGGCAAAGACTCCAATGCCAACAACCACTAAGCTTGGTCAGGACAAAACTGGTAAGAAAGTTGACATCACAAGCTACAAAGGTATGATAGGCTCATTACTCTATCTCACAGAAAGTAGGCCAGATATTATGTTTGTAACATGCTTATGTGCTAGATTTCAAGCTGACTCAAAAGAGTCTTATCTTATAGTCGTTAAGAGGATATTTAGGTATTTTAAGGGGACTCCAAATCTTGGTATTTGGTACCCTAAAGGTACAGGTTTTAACCTAGTTGGCTATACAGATTCAGATTTTGCAGGTTGTAAGATTGACCGGAAAAGCGCCTCAGGAAGCTGTCAGTTTCTTGGAAGAAGGTTGGTATCGCGGCATAGCAAGAAGCAGCACTCAGTATCCACATCAACTGCTGAAGCTAAATACATAGCTGCTGGAAGCTGTTGTGCCCAAATCTTGTGGATGAGGAACCAACTCCGTGATTATGGTCTGTTGGTATCTAAGATTCAATATTCTGTGACAATACAAGTGCAATAGCAATCTCAAACAACCCAGTTCAGCACTCAAGAACAAAGCACATTGATATCATGTATCACTTTATCAGAGAGCATGTCACAAATGGCACTGTGGAATTATATTTTGTACCCACAAAGGATCAAATTGCAGACATCTTCACAAAACCACTTGATGAAAACACTTTCTCTAAGTTGGTTAGTGAACTTGGGATGTTAAATCTTTCTAATTAATAAATTAGAAGTCAATAACCGCAATCTGTCTTAAATAAATTCACTTGTTATTTAATGTTTATATTTTAAGAACATGTGAATTTATGTGTCATTATTTATTTCTCGTATTTCAAATATTTGTGTGTTTATATCTAATTGATAAATATTTTAACACACTTATATTGATAAATTGTTTGAGAATAATTTAATCAGAATTGGTTAGGTTATGAGCAAAAATTGCAGCATAATTTTGATATAACTATTTGAGAATTTATCAATTCAATGATAAAAGTTTCAAATATAATAAATCAAAGTTGTGATTTATTAGTTTTAGTGAACTTTAAATTAATTGATAGTTAAAAGAGTTCACTAAAATTAATTTGAAACGGGAGCATAATTTATTCCTGGAAAATATAATTCTATCAATCAGTGATAATAATTATATTTTATTTTGAATCAAATTGTGTGTGACAAAATTAACTGCCAAGTACAGTTACTTGCGAACACAGGGCAACAGAGTCGCAAGTAAATACCTCAACATATTTCTAAGTGTTAATTTTTTCCATAAGGAACTCTCATCGCAAGTAACCACTTAGAATTTTTCTAAGGGGAGTTACTTGCGACCGGAGACCATAGAGGTATATTGGTCGCAGGTAAGTCAATCAATTTTATCTATCTCTATTACTTGCGTCTGGTAGCCCTTGGGAGCGCAAGTAACTTACCCAGATTTCACTATCTGCGTTACTTGCGACCGTGTCTTCACAGTATAGACAGTTACTTGCGCACTGTTACTTAAAGTAGTCGCAAGTAACTCACTTGTGTTTTTGTGAGTAGTTTGTAAGTGTATATCAGCTTATATCAGTCATTTTTCATACATATACACACGATTACACACACAACGCAAGTAAGGGCGAAAAAGGAGAAATATTTTTAATCGATTGAATCCGTACAAAAACTCTGTCAAAGTTTTAAACTAATTACAGATTCTTGGAGCCCACAACATACTCTTTCTTTTGACTATAAAAACCTGTGATTTCACCGGTTAAGTTTTGAGATCGAAGATTGTGGTTTTCTTGAACATAAGGGACTGTTTGGCTTAGTTTGTATTGGTTAATTAGTTCAATTGGCTTAGTTTATTATTGCATAATTGTTCTGTATTAATTTGTGTATTACATTAGTTACGAGTTATTATTTTAAAGTGCACGATAAATTTGTTTTTAGTCAAAATTTTATTCTCATTTTTTAATTAAAATGGCGGATAATATTACGATACCTAAAACAAATTATATCTCAGTTATAAATCGTAATCCAGCTCACATAGGCTATTTTGAAAATTGGATTCGATTTTTAAACGAGCACTCAATTGTGCACTATGCCTTAACTACTAATGTACAATTAAATATTGAGCTCCTCAAACTCGTTCACACCACAGCTCTGGACACATCAAATGAAGATCAGCTAAGCTTCACGTTTTCTATTGAAGAAGAAATGATACTAATCACTGAGGATGATTTCAATGAACATCTTCACCTTCCTCGGGATAATTTTGATGATTTACCTAGAGACTATGAAGTTTTTAGCTTCTTCAGGGGCATGAGGAACACCATGCCAGATGACAAGTATCCAAAACATTTTAAAAAAAGTCATCTACCCAAGCCTTGGAACCTATTCTTCAACATTCTGTCCTTCTGTCTGTCTCCCAAGACTGGTGGATTTCATGGATTAACACATTTCATGAGGCTAGTTGGAGTGGCTGTTGCTTAGAACATTCACATCAATTTTGGACGTCTGTCCATGAAAGAAATACTGGAGAATCAAGCACAACAACATGATTACATCTTATATGAAAGGTTCCTCCAGATTGTTCTCAATGTTACGCCATAAATGACTTATTTGTACGTTTTTGTCTGGTGTTGTCTTAGAAAATGTTGTAATAGGTATGAAATTATGGCCCTGTCAGAACACTCCAATTTAGGTGTTACCATAGCCATAAAGACATGTTGCTATAGTTCAATACATCTCCAATGTTGACAGATGTCTTCCCCATTGCAACTGACCAACCTGTGTGCTATAGACGGCTGCACAAAGAAATTTTTTGTATACACTCAAAATTTAATTTATCTTTTAAATAATTGATTTGAAAAAAATAATTTTATTGCGTTTTGGAGAAAGTAAAAGCACGCAAATGAATAAAATATTCATATTTTATAAATACTGAAATATTTTATTTAAATTTTAAATAAAATTTGTAATAAGTATCAATATTAATAATTTTTTAAATTAAATCAGTACAAAACTAATTTTTAAAAATTTACAGCTTATAATAATTTTAATTTTTAAAAATTAATTAAATTAATAAATTAATTGTTATAATTATATTTTTGTAATTTAAAATATTTGATAATATTTATAAAAATGGAAAAATATAAATGATTTGTTGAGCGGGAAACAAAATTTTTGGACAAGAGGAGAGGGGGAAATTAATTGGGGGAAACTAAGGCCTTACTCCCGAGTTTTTATCAGCGAAGGGAGTAAGTGATACTGAGGTAAAGTACTTTCATCCAAAAAATGGGATGAAAGTTTTGGAGGTAAAGAATGTAAAATTTACATTTATAATCACTTGCTTTCGTTCCTTTTAAAAACTCGGGAGCACAATCAGAAATGAAAGTGAAACTATTTTATTTACCTTACACTTGCTTTCCACCATTTTTAAAACTCGGGAGCGGGGTAAAAACTTGATTTACTATTTGCTCAATCTTCTGCTCTCTCCCTCACTCTTCGCTCTGATTTAACATTGAGCAAAGAATTAGGCTTCAATTAACGGCAATAGATTTGGGGGCACAAATTTATTTGCACTCAATTTCAATTACTCAACTGCATATAAACACACACCCATATGGCTGTTGAAGCTCAATACCCATCAAATTTTCTTCGGCTCAACAGGTTTGCTCTCTCTCTCTCTCTCTCTCTCTCTCTCTCTCTCTCTCTCTCTCTCTCTCTCTCCCCCTCCCTCCCCTCCCCTCTCTCTCTCTCTCAAAATGATTTATGGTTCAGAGGCAAACAACAAGATGAAAAACAACGTCGAAATGATTACTCGATGTCGTCAAAACAGGTGGCGCTATTGTGACTTTTTTTAATGAATTTATTATTATATATCTGTATCAACTATTGTGACTTTGTTTTGAATATATATGCTCCAATTGCGAACCCTGATACTTTTTCGCTTTTACAGGAGAGCTGTACAGCAGTGATGAGAAAAAATATAAGGCTTTGAAGTGAGCAACGGAGAGAGAAATTTCACGAAGTGCTGATGTAATATGTTGTACTTGTGTTGGTGCTGGAGATCCTAGATTGGCAAATTTTCGATTCCGGCAGGTATCAGACATGCTTGTATTGATGTGTAATATTCATATATTATTTTTTTAGTTCTTGTAGCTGAATTTTTGATGTACCTTTTGCAGGTCCTCATTGATGAATCAACTCAATCAACTGAGCCAGAGTGTCCGATTCCATTGGTTCTCGGAGTTAAGCAGGTAAGTTGCTGAATTTTCTTTTATACATTTTACTAAATGAGTAACGTCTTATGTCTTAGGTTAAGTATTTTGGAAAACTGTTATCTTGTGATATTTTAATGGTTGAGTTATAATTTTTTAGGCTTTTTATATGGCTTTCAGGTATGATTTAAAAGGTTAAACATGTAATAAATAAACTTTGGAGCCAACGACTATTATCCTTTGTCAAGTTGATTATTAGTGGTTGATTGTATATGTAGTTTGAAATTTTAACAAAATGATGAATTGATCTTTGAATAATCTCACTCTGCATACTTATCATGCTAATCGTTTTTAGGTTTGTTGTAAAGATCTGACTTATTCCTACTAAGATTTTTCTAAGTTTGCACTTTGCGGTTGCAGCATGAAACACAAATGCAATTCAAGAAAGGATTCATTGTGGGCATATTTATATAACAAGTGTACATACTTAAATTATAGTCTCTTAATTGAAGTTAGCAATATTTATTAATTTTCCATCACATTACATAGTTCTGATTCTTATTATCATAACTGTAGGTGGCAGTCTTCTGCTTGCAACTTGCCAAGGTAATTTTGAGATTTAGACACATGCACGCACTAAATTCCAACTAATGTGTGGGTCATGTGACATTTATTGTAAATATTCCAATATTGATTCTCCTGCACTAAATTCTATGAGATAATGAAAATTACAGAGGTGGAACATCATTAGAAAGCGCAAGGGCAACTAAAGTTTAGGAAGGAGCTCACAACTCTCTAAGGCGCAGCAGCTTGACGGGCTTTGTTTTTAGCCCTCAATATTCTAATGACGGATAAGTTAAAGGCATCTTTCTTCCCTGGTAAATAATCTTCCTGGTCATGCTAGATAATATGCTGCAAGTATTGTCCATTTGCTGTTGTTTACAAGGCAGAGTGATGGTTCAAACAAGTTTTCAAGGCAGTTTTTCAATGTAAAGTTTGTATCTTTGCTATTGCCCCCTTTTTCAGGATTACTAATATTTTACCTTGTCTCTCAAAGTTTGGTTACAGAAAATAGAGGACAAAATTTTAGAGTCTGTATTAGGAAGTGGCATCTGAGCATAAATCATGTACTAATCTTATACAAAATGTGAAAACTATCCAAAGCACAGGGCTATGTCCTAAAAACTAATTTAGCAAACATGAAAACTAAGGCTGAGTTGATAATACTGATGCTAATATATATATATATATATATATATATATATATATATATCATTCCAGTAAAGTAAGTAAGTAAGAATGGCATTGAATAATGTTATAATATAATTGTTATAATAGATAATGACTGGGTATATGGAAGGGTCGGGTGTGGTGTAAATTATTATAATAGAATATACAATGTTACTAGAATTAAGGATTAAAAAATAAGTTTAGAATAAGCTTGCCGATGCAGCTGCTAAATCAGGGACTGAAATATGCTTTATTAACTCAACTTTAACAATTTTAGGTTCTTTGTTAGTTTTTTTATTTACCCAATGTGTCTGTAGTTGCAGAACATCTTTTCAAAGAAAAAGAAAAAAAAATTATGTACATGTGTTTATTACAAATTTTATTTTATAAAATTATTATTGGTTAGTGGGCAGTATACAAAACTGAGCTGTGCTTTGGGACTATATGGATGTTTTAATTACACATATCATATCAAAACTTGGTTTGGCTAGAGGTGTTAGATCTGATGTAAAATTTAATTACTAGAAGGTAAGTGCTTGCATCAGCAGAAAGTTTCTTCGACCAAGGTGATATTGCATCCAGAGACAATTTCAAGACCGATTAGATTCACATACTTATTTTCGCATAGCAGCTGCTGGTGCTATCAGGTGGTACGTTCCTTTGTCTTCTGGTCATAAATTTTACACCTCTTTGTTCAATATTATGATGTTGAGTAAATGATGATTACAGTCTTTTCATTCTTGTAGGCTCGAAGTAGCTGCTCTTGGAGCATATGCGATTTTCACATAAGTTTTCATAGAGCTTACTTTTTACCAAAAGAGTAAGACTGATCTAACATTTCAGCTCACCTTGTGATATCTTTTTTATTCTTTTACAATGGAACCAGCAGAGCAAAGCATTCAGGGACTCGTACTACTACAACTGGCCTGTTTATTTTTATAGAACAAAGCATTCTGGGACATGGCAAAGTGGGTGGAAAAAATATTATCCGGATGGTTTTAGCCAAGTACCTTTTAGGATTTTTAGATTTATTTTAATTTGTACTTTTATAGAACTTGTTATAGTTCTTAATGACAGTAGAATGTAATTTTTATAGAATTTAGTTTAACTCTTTGTAATGATTTATGAGTTTTATATTTATTAATTTTATTTGAGTTTTATATTTTGGATATAAATATTTGTCTAAATAATATTATATTTATAAAAATTTAAAGAAAAATAAACAAAAAAATTATTAAATATGAATATTTTAAAAACTATTGATATGGGGCCATGTGGGCCCCATTTTTTGTCAGTTAGTATACCTATTGCAACACCAAATCTGTGTTGCTATACGATGAAAATCCTGTTGCAATTGATATCTATAGCAACATATTTTACTGTGTTGACACTGATGTAATATAGATACATATAGTGATAGCCTTAGGCCCAACACGAAAAAGTGTTGCAATAGACCTTGTTATGTCTATGACAACATTTTTAGGGGTCGATAACAACACAGTTTTGGTGTTGCTAAAAGCCATCTATGGCGTAGTGCTCACAGAAGCTCAGAAGGCCTTGGTTGATAGTGAAAATATGATAAGTTCTCAAGTTGTGTCTTCCAAAATGGTGGGTAGGTTGTACAGACAAAATCCCTATTCCAACAACAACCCGATTCATGTGACAGACTTCATGCAAGAGTACTTCGACTCCATTAATCAAGAACCTGAATCTGAGAATGAAGATGATCATGAATCTGATAATCCAGCACTTGATGCTGCAAATGAGGATGGTGAAGAGGCAGAGGCTGAACATGAAGCAGATCCTCAGCCTAACCCTGACGCTCAACTAATGGATGTTGATCAAGAACCTGTAGTTGATGAATAGACAGAAGAGGTTTCTCGACCTGAAGCTACTGTAATATCCGGGATATATCGTGTAATTATGTTATTAATAAATGATTAATATATGTTTTCAGTATCTCCATTATGTGAATTAATTGTTAAGTGTTAAATGTGTTTGGATGTTTAAAAATATTATTAATTGAGTATTTTGATTTTTATATGTCCAAAATAAAATATAGATAATTGTCATATCTTCCTAATTATTTTTATGTTAATTTATGGATTTATAAGAATCATATGAAATTTATAAAATCTTTTTCCGAGTATTTAAAATCTATTTTATAAAAACGGGAACCAACCGACGTTATCCGTTGTTACGTTTTTGGAACCCGAAACTCTTTCGAGAACTCTTTCCTAACCTAATTGTAATATTCCGAGCATATTCCATGTTTCGACTTTTTCGATCCGGCGTACGGTTTGTCCTACGCGGGTCCCGGCGCAACATTTTTGATACAATATTTATTTCGGTAAATCAATAAAATTCTTATTTTCGATAAACGGGAGTTTTTTATTAAACTATTCCAATTATCACCTCGTAGTACGTGTAACCAGGCGCTGAGACCAAGACCGCAGTACAAATTGTACTGGTTTGGATAATTATCCCGAAAACCGATACCGTTTGGATCAGTTTTTATAAATAAGCGTACCGTTTAAATCCGGAATGATCCAACGGGATACTAATTTTCCGTAATTATAAATAGCCTTTTCTCGTATTTTATTTCGTATCAAAATCATTTGCAGATAGTTAATTTTATAATTTTCAGGGAAAAACCCTAATTTCATAAACTGTTCTAAGAATCAAACCGCAAAACGAAGGCATTACCGATCTCTGTTTTCAAAGCTTGAGTACTCAATCCAAAGGTTTTGAAGTGTTCTACCAGATTCTGAGCTTCGTTTTACTGCAGAAATCAAGGGTATTTTTTTATATTTTTATTTATTTTCGAATTAATTTTATTAAAAATATGAATTTTTGTTCGGATGATTGTTTGTATGATTTGATGATTTCATGTTGTAGAGCTTGTTTTCCTGATGATTTTAATATATTATACGTCTGATTTGGAGTTCAATAACATGTTCAAATTTAAGTTTGATTTTCGAATTTTAAAATTAGGGTTTATAACCCGTATGAATGTTCTTAATTGAAATTTGGGGGTTTCTTATTTTGGAATAGATTGATGATGTGGTAAGTGGGTTGTGTTCTCTGTGAAATTTGCAATCCAGTCGTACAAGTTTCAGGAATCAACGAGGTCTGTAGAGAAGGGAGTTGTGATTTTAAAGTTACGTCGAGTTCGCCGGAAACCGGCGAACTTCCCGACCATTTTCCGGCCAACTCAGGGATTGTTAGGATGAATTGATTGCATGATTGTGTTCCCGGTGTTGTGTAGATATGATCTGGAGGTGGTGGTGGCCTGAGCATCCCTGGATCGTGTTCTCCGGCGAGACATGGTGTTTTCCGGCGACCCCCCCGGGAAAATTACAGTTGGTACCTGAACTTTTGGGGATGATGCAGTTTGGTCCCTGAAATTTCCAGAATTTGCAAAAATAGGATTCCTATTTTAAAAATATTTAAAAATCATATTTCCTATTTATTTTTATTATAAAAATTCGTTTTTAATTTCTGAAAAATCCAAAAATTATTATTTTAATTCCGAAAATTATTTTTAATTCAAAAATAAATCTGAATTAATTAGTTAATTAATTTCAGTTAATTTTTAATTGATTAATTAGTCAATTAATTCGAAAATTAATTGATTAATTGATTTAATTAATTATTAATTGATTTTAATTAATTATTTAATTATTTAAAAATGATCTAAAAATTCCGAAAAATAGTTTCGAGTTTTAAAATATTATTCTAAATTATTTCCAAGGCTCGATAATTATTATAAAATTGTTTCAGAGCCAGAATTGACCAACCGAACCCTGTTTATTACCCCGAAATTGATCCAACGACCTGTTCTAATTCCGAAAAATATTTTAAAAATCATTTTAAATACCTGAAAGCCTGTTTATGGCCCGAGACTTATTTATAAATGATATATCATTGATTATGTGACGTGTTATGTGTTATATGTGACTTGTTGGTTAACTGTCGGTCTGTATATTCGATGTTTACTGGTTATTGCGTAACTTTCAATCCGTTAATCGGATTTGGGTGAAACGAAGGGTAGATAGAAGTATGTGTTGAATAAAATCCTATGAGTTGAATATTGATAGATGCTTATGATATGTGAGCAGAAGAGGCAAGACGTAGGAAAGGGAAACATGTAGTTGAGAAGTAAGACGATTGTAATTGGAAGCGAGTGCAGTGTAGTAAGTACCAGGCAAGTGTTCTGAACTTTCTCGAGATATTGTCATGACTGATATTCCTGTTTTATATTGCAAGTGCTTTGAAGCACTGAACCCTAAACCTTGATTCTAGTTATTGATCTTGAGCCGTAACGTGATTCTTTCTAGACCATTGATTGTTGTATACCCAAACACGAACCTCAAATATACGATACTACTCCACAAATACATACAAACTAAATATTAAACACTGAACCAAATTGCTTACACATTCAAACCTTTGTATTTTATGCTTTGAAAGACCAAATCCTTGAAACCCTGAAACATTGATTCATTGTTAGCCAATTCTTTCATTACCTAGCATCCAAACTTTGAAAATGTTCTTTTGATCCTTATGCAGATTAAAAACCATTTCATTATTGAACGTCAAATGTTGTTAATGATTCTGGTTATTGTTTATTATTGCTTATTCTGTTATTATGTTAGAATTGGATTGTTTTTATAAAATTGTGGACCAGATTCGTGGTCAGACCATATAATGGTCAAGTTAGGCCAATGTGTGCCTTGGATCCAGTTGTTAGAGCAGTGTTGTGTGCTTTGCTCGGGGTTAGTGCGTGACTGATCAGCAGCCTAACCTTGGTTTTTAACATGAAAATATAATTATCCAATTCTAAATCATAATCCATTGTTCACTTGATATCATAACCATGTTCACCTGATGATCATTATTCTCAGTTTTGTCATTGTGACTTGCTGAGCTAGTTAGCTCATTTGTGCGATATTGTTTATGTTCTTTTCCAGTTAAGAAGGAACCGGTTGGTACCGAGGATCCCCAGTCCAGAGCGAGAGCTAGGGGTTCAGGTTGATCGAGTTAAACTAGTAGGCTTCTTTTGGGATAATTTGAGTTTGTAAAAGTTTGTAATAATGTTTAGTACTCGGTTCTGAGTTTGGAATAGTTGGGATTTGAACATTTGTAATATAATAGTGTGTTTGGCTTGTGTGCATACTTTAACCTGTTGCGGTCCGTGGTGGTTGGTAAGTAGGGTCACTGCATATTATTATTATCTTTATTATTGTTATAAGCAGGTTATAAATAAGGTGTGTGTGTGTGGACCCCAAACTTCTGACCCGGGTTTGGAGGGCGCCACAGGTTTGATATCAGAGCCACAGGTTATAAGTCACTGACATAAGCCTAGGTTAACGGGAATGGGTAGAGGGTTAGGATTAGAAGTAAGGAATAGAAAGATAGAACGTCGAGAGGTTGAGTGCTTCGGTATAACAGGTATTAGTGTAATTCGCGTTATGGTTCGAGATTCTTATATTGCGATATGATTTCAGATAGCAGCGATGGCTGACTCTTTTATCCCCGTATCAGCTGATCACTCAGAGCCTTCAGTTGGGATACCCTTATCAGATCCACGTCCTGTTGTTCCACCAGTGTTGGCTATACTACCTCCACCTGTGTTACAGCCCGTACCACTGCAGGCTATTCAACCTCCAGGCATGAGGCCACCTATCAGAGGACCCCCACCAGCTGATTCAGATTCCACTAGGCATTCAGTTGTGAGTGCCCCATTCCAGTCTATATTGCCCCCAGTTCCTTACTACCGGTATGAGGCTCTTCAATTGGAGCGTGATTCCTTGTTGGCCCAGATCAGAGAGCTACAACATATCATTAGGACTACTGATGTTGATCGTGGTGTGAGGGAGCTTCGAGAGGAGATTCATGTGACACGGAGGGTTCTTGAGGCTAGGCTACATGGAGCTACACTACCCGGCAGAGGCCCTGATGCACTGATGGGCTGGGCTACTGAGGTGATGGAGGACTTTGAGAGGCTGGCAGGACCGGAGTTTCCTTGGAGTTGAGTCAGAGATCCAGAGATGGAGATACTGAGTAGTGTTATTATGGTTGTGTAGTATGTGCAGTAGTGTGTAGTGTGTATCAGTAGACTTTTGAGTTGTATTTATAGACTAGCTATGCTGACTAGTGAGTAGGTTGTTGTACCCTTTTGCTTTTACTTTCGAAGCGTCTTTATGCTTGTACTACCCAAAACTTTTGATCTATATATATCAGCACCTTTCCTTTCCAGTATTGTCATTCATTTTACTGCACCTATTTTACTTTACCTTATTTATTGCACCAGTTATACCCCTGTGATACCATGCACCCTGTTTTTCATAACTGTTTATATTCTGTAAAGAAGCATGCAATTTACTTAGTTATAACTGTTTTCAAAAGGAGATATTTTTGTTTTACAAAACTTTTCTTTTCTACAAAGAATTTGGTTTAAAAGCTAAATAAGTTGTTTGATTCTTTACAGAAAAATGCCTCCTAGTAGAAATACCCGCACCAACACCCAGAATGAAGAAACCAACAACAATAACAACCAAGATGATACAAATCCAAATGTGAACCCAGGACCCATGGACCCAGCAATAGCCTAGATTCTTCAAATCTTGGCCCAACAAACAGTTCACCTGGCACAACAACAACAAAGACAGACCAATCCCCAGGTAACTTTCAAAACTTTTCAGGCAATAAACCCACCAGAATTCAAGGGATCCCTAGAGCCGATTGAAGCAAATGTTTGGTTAAAGGAAATAGAGAAGGCATTTGCCTTAGTGAAAGTAAAGGAAGAATAGAAGGTTGAGTTTGCAAGTTACTATCTGAAGAACGAGGCCTCCTATTGGTGGGTGATGGTGAAGACATTGGAAGGTACAGATGTTATTACTTGAGAGAGGTTTACGGAATTATTTTTAGAAAAGTATTTTCCTCAGTTTGTCCAAGATCAAATGGAGCTGAAGTTTTTAGAATTAAAGCAAGGGAATATGTCAGTAACAGATTATGAGGGTAAGTTTGAGGAATTGTCAAGGTATGTGTCGTCGTATGTGGATACTGACAGGAAGAAGGCTAAAAGATTCCAGCAAGGTTTGAAACCATGGATCAGAGGGAAGGTAGCCATTTTTGAATTGGATACCTATGCAGGAGTGGTACAGAAAGCTATGATCGCAGAGACAGAGAGTGAGATATTCCAGAAGGAAAAGGAAAGCAAGAAAAGGAAATTTGAAAGGAATGAGGGCCAGTCACAACCAGGGAAGTTTTCAAATTTTAAGAAGGGCAAGTTTCAGCCATGGAGGAATTTTAATTTTAGGAGACAAAATGCAACCGTCCAGTTAATGCGAATCAGCCAAATCAGTTGAGATTAACTTTTCCAGATTGTAGAGTATGTGGAAAAAAGCATGGGGGAGTTTGTAATAAGTTGAATGTAGTTTGTTTCAAGTGCAACCAGAAAGGGCACTATTCAAGGGAGTGCCGAAATCAGCCAGCAAGAGAACCATCAAATAAGGATCAGCCTATCCGGAATCTAGCAGTGAAGGTTCCAGCCATTGGATTTATGTGCTTTAAATGTGGGAAGCCAGGACATATAGCCAGGGATTGCAAGACACCATCCCCAGTCAGTAATGCATTGAGGATTATGAGATCTACCCCAGCATTGAATGAGACTTCAAGGGATAGAGTTTTTGACATGTCTGTGAAGGATGCTATCCAGGATACGGATGTCGTGGCAGGTACGCTTAAGGTGAATTCTTTATGTGCCAAAGTGTTAATAGATTCGGGAGCAACTCGATCGTTTGTTTCACAAGATTTTGTTAGCAAGTTAAATTGTCCAGTTGAATATTTAAATGAAATAATGACCGTGGAATTGGCAAATCAAGAACGAATATCTGTTAATCAAGTTTGTGGGAGTTGTGAGATTGAGATTTCTGGTAGTAAATTTTGCGTAGATTTGATACCATTTAAGTTAGGGGAGTTTGACGTTATATTAAGGATGGATTGGTTATCTAAGCACGATGCCCATATAGATTGTCGAAATAAGAAGGTAATGGTGAAGACGCCAAATGAAAGAATAGTAATGTTCAAGGGACAGAAGCAAGTAAAGAAGTTCTTAACAATGATTCAAGCCAAGAAGTTATTACGGCAAGGATGCGAGCATTTCGTAGCATATGTGATCGACAGAAGTCAGGAGCCAGCAAAACTTGAAGATATTCCAGTAGTGAATGAATTTCCAGACGTGTTTCCCGATGAGTTACCAGGACTTCCTCCAGATAGAGAAATTGAATTTGCAATCGACTTAGCACCTGGAACAGAACCAGTATCCAAGGCCCTGTACAGAATGGCGCCTGTTGAGATGAAAGAGCTAGCGAAGCAATTGCAGGAGTTGTTAGAGAAAGGAGTAATCAGACCTAGCATATCCTCGTGGGGAGCCCCGGTATTATTTGTCAAGAAGAAAGATGGAAGCATGAGACTGTGCATCAATTATAGAGAACTCAATAAGCTTACAATCAAGAACAAATATCCGTTACCTAGGATTGACGATTTGTTTGACCAATTGAAGGGAGCCAATTACTTCTCCAAAATTGATTTAAGATCAGGATATCATCAACTGAAGATCAAGCCAGAAGATATACCAAAGACAGATTTCAGAATGAGGTATGAATATTATGAATGTCTAGTAATGTCTTTTGGATTGACTAATGCCCCGGCAACGTTTATGGATTTAATGAATAGAATTTTCAAGGAGTATTTGGACAAGTTCGTTCGTTATTGTGTTTATAGACGATATTTTAATTTATTCAAAGACGGAAGAGGATCATGCGGAACATTTAAGGACAGCTTTGGAGATTTTAAGGAAAAAGAAGTTATATGCTAAACTCTCGAAGTGTGAGTTTTGGTTACAGGAGGTTCAGTTCTTAGGACACATAGTCAGTAACGAAGGGATCAAAGTGGACCCGGCAAAGATCGAAGCAATTACGAATTGGGAGAGACCGAGAACACCCACCGAGGTAAGAAGTTTCTTGGGATTGGCAGGATATTATCGTCGATTCGTCCAGAATTTCTCAATGATTGCAACACCACTGACAAAGCTTACGTGAAAGAATGAAAAGTTTATATGGAACGACAAGTGCGAAGGAAGTTTTCAGGAATTGAAGCAAAGATTAATCACGGCACCTGTTTTGTCACTTCCAGACGATCAAGGGAATTTTGTAATTTATAGCGATGCTTCTCACAAAAGACTAGGATGTGTTTTAATGCAGCACGATAAGATGATTGCGTATGCGTCAAGGCAATTGAAACCACACGAACAGAAGTATCCTACTCATGATTTGGAACTAGTAGCCATAGTTTTCGCTTTGAAGATTTGGAGACATTATCTGTATGGAGAAAAGTGCGAGATTTTCACGGATCACAAAAGCTTGAAGTACATATTCACACAGAAGGAACTTAATATGAGGCAAAGGAGATGGTTAGAATTGATCAAAGATTATGATTGCTCGATTAATTATCATCCCGGTAAAGCGAACGTTGTAGTAGACGCGTTAAGTCGGAAGGAAAGGTTAAATGAGTTATCAGTACCTGAAGAGATATATAAGGAATTTCAAAAATTGGAATTGAAGATTAGAGTTTGCAAGCCTGAGGAAGCGAAAGTGTACAGTATGACTTTCCAACCGGAGTTATTGAAGAAAATAAAGAAATGTCAGGAAGATGTAATGGATCAAGATCTAAATCATTTGGTAGGTGAAGAATTATGTACGCAAAAGGATGATCAAGGTATTTTGAGGTTTTCATCTAGAATTTGGATTCCACTAGTGACGGAGTTAAAGAATGAAATTTTACAAGAGGCACATAGTTCAAGATATTCCATCCACCCAGGAAGTACCAAGATGTACAGAGATTTAAAGGAGAATTATTGGTGGCCAGATATGAAGAGGGAAATTACGGAATGGGTTAGCAAATGTTATACCTGTCAGAGAGTTAAAGCAGAGCATCAGAGACCAAGTGGATTGTTACAGCCATTGGAGATTCCAGAGTGGAAGTGGGAACATATTACCATGGATTTCATAGTTGGATTACCAAGGACAAGGGCTAATCATGAAGCCATTTGGGTTATAGTGGATAGACTTACCAAGTCAGCTCATTTTCTGCCTATAAATGAAAGATTTTTGCTCGACAAGCTAGTCCATATGTACCTGAAGGAAATAGTAGTTCGTCATGGAGTTCCTGTGTATATCGTATCTGATTGAGACCCAAGGTTTAATTCAAAATTTTGGAAAAGTTTTCAAGAATGTTTGGGAACGAGATTAAATATGAGTACGGCTTATCACCCCCAGACGAATGGCCAAAGTGAAAGAACGATCCAGACAATCGAGGATATGTTACGTGTTTGTGCAATTGATTTCAAAGGAAGTTGGGACGAGCATTTACCTCTGGTAGAATTTGCTTATAACAACAGTTATCACGCCAGTATTGGAATGCCACCTTATGAAGCCCTTTACGGACACAAATGCAGATCTCCAGTGCATTGGGACGAAGTAGGAGAACATAAAATACTTGGACCTGAATTGGTGCAGCAGACAAAGGAAGTTGTTGAAATAATCTAAAAAAGATTGATAGCAGCACAAGACCGTCAAAGGAAATATGCAGACCAGTCAAGAAAAGACATGGAATTTGAAGAAGGAAGCTTGGTATTACTGAAAGTATCACCATAGAAAGGACTAACGAGGTTTGGGAAGAAAGGGAAGCTAAGCCCAAGATATGTCGGACCTTTTGAGATCCTAAAGCACGTTGGTAAAGTAGCTTACGAGTTGGCGTTACCGCCGTATATGGAGCATATTCACAATGTTTTTCACGTATCGATGCTTAAGAAATATAATCCAGACTCCAGGCATGTAATAGAATATGAGCCAATATTGCTTCAGGAAGATTTGTCATATGTAGAGAGTCCGATAGAAATTCTAGAGGAAAGAGAGAAAGTATTGAGGAATAAAGTGGTAAAGCTAGTAAGAGTATTGTGGAGAAACCCAAAGGTTGAAGAGTCAACCTGGGAGTTAGAAAGTGATATGAGAGAAAAGTACCCTCATTTGTTTTCTTAGGAGATTCTGAGGACAGAATCCTTTTAAGGGGGAAGGATGTAATATCCGGGATATATCGTGTAATTATGTTATTAATAAATGATTAATATATGTGTTCAGTATCCATTATGTGAATTAATTGTTAAGTGTTAAATGTGTTTGGATGTTTAAAAATATTATTAATTGAGTATTTTAATTTTTATATGTCCAAAATAAAATATAGATAATTGTCATATCTTCCGAATTATTTTTATGTTGATTTATGGATTTATAAGAATCATATGAAATTTATAAAATCTTTTTCCGAGTATTTAAAATCTATTTTATAAAAACGGGAACCAACCGACGTTATCCGTTGTTACGTTTTTGGAACCCGGAACTCTTCCGAGAACTCCTTCCTAACCTAATTGTAATATTCCGAGCATATTCCATGTTTCGACTTTTTCGATCCGGCGTACGGTTTGTCCTGCGCGGGTCCCGGCGCAACATTTTTGATACAATATTTGTTTCGGTAAATCAATAAAATTCATATTTTTGATAAACGAGAGCTTTTTATTAAACTATTCCAATTATCACCTCGGTGAAGTCGATGCACATTCTCCATTTCCCATTAGCCGCTTTGACCACTACGGGGTTGGACAACCACTCAGGGAACTGCACTTCCTCAATGATCCCAGCTTCTAAGAGCTTCCCGACCTCTTGTTTAATGGTTTTCAGCCTGTCAGGGGCATAAGTTCTCGTCTTCTGCTTCACAGCCTTTCGAGATGCATCGACGTTCAACTTATGAGTTATAAGGTCAGGGTCAATCCCAGGAATATCAGCTGTCGTCCAAACAAACACATCACTATTATTTTGTAAGAAAATAGTCAATTGGCCCTTCAGGGGCTTGTCCAAAGATGCTCCAATATATGTGACCTTTTTCGAGTTCAAGGAGTCTAGAGGAATTGGGACTAAGTCCTCTACTAGTTTCCCTCGAAGCTCTTCATTCTCACGGACATCCATGTCTTCTATGGGGAGGACCGACCCCCAGTTCCATCGGGCCTAAGTACTGCAACATAGCAACTGCGAGCCATTTTCTGATCTCCTTTTGCTTCTCTAATATTTTCCTAGTCGGAAACTTCAGCACCATATGGTAGGTTGAGGGCACGGCCTTAAATGCATGGATCCCTGTTCTCCCTATGGTAGCATTGTAGGTAGATGCTGCCTTAACAACCTGAAAGTTTAACATCTTCCTGGCCTCCCCGGGCTCTTCCCCAATAGTCACAAAAAGTTGTAATACTCATTTGACTTGGCATTCCACTTGATTAAACCCGTAGATGGGTGCGTCAGATGGAGTCAGTTGGGAGTAATTATAGCCCATCCTTAGGAATTTGTCATGGAAAAGAATATCCACGGAAGCTCCATTGTCCACTAGGACCCTCATAACAGGACATATTCCAATTATCGGGGGTGATAACAAAGGGATCGTCCAGAGAAAATTTTAAACCTTCAAGGTCTGGGTCACCGAACTCAAGCGTCATCTCTGACTTAGAATACTTAGACGGCTCTCTGACTATGCATTACCTTTCTCGCATAAGCTTTTCGGTAGTTCCTTGTAGTCCCAACTGTTGTAGGTCCTCCTGAGATCATGTTAATCACTGGCCCTCAGGGATGTGGGTTACGATCCCCGTCGTTACCCCTTCGATCATCATCTCTTTGATCATTATCTCTTTTTTGGCTCCCAGCCTCTTCACCCTTATGAAATGTCTGAACTTTCCTCTTCGGATTAAATACTCAATCTCATCCTTAAGTTGCCTACAATCATCGATATCATGATCGACATCTTTATGGTACCTACAGTCCGACTCCTGTCTCTTTTCTTGGGGTCTCCTCTTAGTGGCTTCATCCATTTAAACTCTTTGTCTTTCTCAATTTCCATAAGGATTTGGTTCCTTGGAGCATTCAACCTTGCATATTCAATGAACCTTGCTTTCCGATTCTTCTTAGAAGAGGAGTCAGAGCTTTTTCCAGTTCTAGGATACTTGTCCTTGGCATCATTCTCCTGATCCATTTTTCGTTTCTTTTTTCCTACGGGGTCATTACTCACCACCGTCTTCTTCATAATTTCCTCTATCTTGATATACTTTCTGGCACTATCCTGAAGCTTGAGCATTCTTTCAGGAGGGCGTTTGTCCAGGGACATCTTAAATAACTTGTTTCTAGTCCCTTATTGTAGGGCTATCATAGCTACCTTGTCGTCAAGATCCGGGATCTTCAAGGCCTCCTTCGTGAATCGGTTCAAGTAGTCTCGAAGGGACTCCTTTGCTTCTTGAACTATGCCCATGATAGAAGCCGAACTCTTCTAGTGTACTCTGCCACTAATAAATTTCTTGGTGAAAGTTTGGCTCAAATCCTTGAAGGATCCAATCGAGTTAAGGGTAGATGGTTGTACCACCTTTAAGCCATACCCGAAAGGGTTTGAGGAAAGGCCCGATACTTGATAGCGTCGTCCACGGGCTGTAGCAACAGGGTGTTAGAGAACTTTCTGTGGTTAGTTGGGTCACCAGTGCCATTATATTCTTTCATGATAGGCATCTTGAACTTTCTCGAGATGTGGGCATTCATTATCTCTTAGTAAATGGTGGGTTTGGATCATCAGGATCTCCTAGGGGCATCAGATCACTTGGATCAGCTCTTGGGGCAGCAACCCTTCTTGGTGTTGGACATCTAAGTCTATGATTAGAGGAAAATCCCTTTGCCTCACTGCAAGTGGAGGTCTTGGGGTCAAGTGCACCTCCAGGTCACGCTTCAGCCTTTGGATCTCAGCTTCATGAGCCCTGCTCCTCTCCTGTACATCTTGGGAAATCGTCCCTTGAGTGCTCCTGGGTTGTTGGTAGCCACTAGGCATTAGATTCTTACCAACACGCCTCCTCCTAGGAGCAACTTCATCTTCCGATAATTCAGAGTCTCTAGAAGAGTAGGGTCCAGAAAATTCTCGTTTATCAGGGATGAGAGCAAAGCCACGGATATATAGGGGCATCTGCCCCTGTTCTTCGCTCCGATTAGAGTGTCCACTTCGTCCAATTTCGGGGTATAGAGGCATCTCGTAAGGTGGGTTAGTGGTCACGATCATGGAGTACTCATACCCAACGGATTGAGGGTTCACTGTTGTATTTAGCTGCTGAAATTTGGAATTCGTCCCTTGTGGTGGGTCTTGGATTGGGGGATTCGTCCCTTGACGCTGAGCCTTAGATGCCCCTACGGGGGTTCCTCCTTGTGTGGTGGCATAGGTTGAGTATAGAGGTATCTCCACTATTGAGGAGATCGTCTGCGCTGAAATAGGATCATCAGGTCCTCTGTTGTTTTTGTTGGGTGTATTCACCACGGTTGTTGTTGTTTTTCCACAGACGACACCAAATGTCGTGGAATAAAAACTAGGGTGCGTTAGTAATTAATGCTAGTGTTCGTGAGCTTCGAGATTTAATGGCTTCTCTCGCGGTAGGAACTGTCTATCCTCGCAAGGTGCGTACTTATCTCTGTATTGTAAATAATCAAGCCAAAAACGTAGTTCTAGGTTGAGAGGTAGATCCTTTTATATAGAGATGAGTCTAAGGTTAGACTTGTGTTGGGAGACTTGGTGGACAAATCTCCTACTTAGATGGTATTAGGACTCTTGTAAGGGAAGGAATTCAAGATCATTCCTTGTAGAAATTTTTGTCTGTTTTGGACACATGTCTCTGTTCTTCTAGCCGTATTGGGCCTAGTCCGTGAACATCTCATGTTCGTGGACCTTGACGACCTCTTCTAGTGGGCCTTGACCGCTTAGGCCGTCTCTAGCCTGTTATAAGCCTAGACCAGCCTAGTCTGTATTGGACTTTGGACAAGAATTCCAAGTGTACTTCATGCGAAATTTAATGTATTTTTATGATGTATTTTCTATCCATATCAGTAGGGAATCAAACACACGTAGTTATAGGTTTCGTTCGTCCACCGCCTCTATTCTTCGGGTGCAAGTAACATTCTATATGACAAGTCCTTCTATAACAATATCTACAATTAACTATATGGTTGTGGCGGTGGAACAAATATATTATTCATATTTGAGCCAAGTCCAAAAAATATTGGACCAACGATTGAATAATCCACTTGTTCATCTGGACAAATGGTAATGGCTCGTTAGTTATAACCGGCAGTTATTAAGTCCAATATTAAGTTTATACCCGAATATAATTCAAGTATCCTATCGTTTATTAAATCTACTTTGTATCAACATATTATACAGTCCTTACAAAACTAATTACTATAAAATCACCTTAAAACTACAAGTCTTATTTATCTTGAATTATTCTTGGCGAAAGATTACTGATAAGCCTGTCAAAACAATGTTAGCTTACCGACAAATTAAGTCTATATATTGTAATCAGCTTTTTAAGAGAACACTAAATTAAGTTGTAAGTTTGCTCACAGTGTGATCATCAAAATAATGAAGGTATCAGGTAAGACTTGACTAGAATTTTTGATGGACCGTCCTAATATTTAACAGTCCCGTGGTCCTGGTAACTTCAAATGCCAAATTTTTAATGGACCGTCCGGTGTTTAACAGTCCTATAAATTTCAATTCCTATCCAATATTTTTATTGGGCTTGTAAAAAATAAATTAATTAGCCTTATTTTGCAAAATTTGTCCGGGTCTTATTAATATGAGAGATGTTAGCCCCTTCTGCTGGAAGTTGCACAATCCACCCAAAACTTTATCGAATTTTAATATTTATAGGACTATTAAATTGAGTTCATATTTATCATTTGGGCTAAAATTTATGGATTTGATCCTTAAAATTTATACCACACGGACTAAGTTGAATCTTCTCCCAAAATATTTAGCTTCCTACGAAGGCCATGCGAGGTCAAGTTTATTTTATCATCCACGCCGAATTCAATTTATGTAAAAAAAATTGAGGGACAACTAAATGGAACTGAAATGTTTTATGAAATGCTTGTTTAACTAAATCTAGTTATCAGGACTAACTGGACTGGTTTTAATCATCTGAATGTAGAGGTGAGATTTTTACTTTTGAAATCATATCACATATGCAAGTGTGCAAAGAATAATAGAATATGCGAGTGTGTAAAAAAAGTCCCGGAGGTCTACTTTCTCGATCCTTTTTGCATGAACTGCATAATTTTAAAATGCTTTTCGCATAAAGGTCATAAACTAGAGGAAACTCCATGTTCCACGACAATTTAGTTTTAGCTCAACAAAATCTATTGCTAATTACCAAGTTGAAAGATCAATTTTGAGAGGATTTACATTCTCTTCATTGAGCCTTTGTGGGTTACAAGCATCGAGCCAGATTATGCATTGTAAGAATACATGTAAGTGATCAGGGACCGATCATGGAGGGGTTTATGTGGGTTTAACTCAAGTATAGGTCACTTATAAGTTACAACACAGCCAAAACCGGACCAAAGTAACTAACACATGACAAACATAAGCTCAGATTTAATTACTAATTAATAAGATTAGCCACCATTCAAAATCGAGGGTTGCGCGCAGAGTGCACATGCAATACCCATATTGATAGTATGTATGGTGTGTAACATGTTTCTGCACCCACAAATGACCAGAGAATTTAAGACTGCTCCAGGAATGTCTGGTCATATTCTTTGTTGTTTATTGACTCATTCATCAAAAATACTACTTTTAATTTGTTTGCATAGAGTGGCAAAATGACAATCATGTTAATCTTGTGTTTGGAATGTAAATTTATACGCAAATCAACCCTACCCGTCGTGAAGGTGGTTATATTGGAATTTCTAACTGTATTGTTTGTTAAATTTATTTTATTAATCTTTATCCCCATGTGCATGCAAACATTGTTTTTTATTATTAAGTTTTCTTCCTGGGTCATTTCATGCGGGGACATGGCCATTTTTTTTTGAAATTTTTTAACTTTGGTCATGCAATAGATCGACTGATCCTAATAACACAGGCTTGGGGACACCAAAATAAATCTTCAGATCGACTCTTGATAGCAGATACACTTGAAAAGAGTGAGGTAACAATTGTTATCGTAAACCGATAAACGTAAGGACAAATTGATCAAATAATTGTAGGGAAAAAAGGGCAAATGAACCTATATTTACAAGAAAAACAGAGTATGGGATAGAACAAAGATTCCCTCAAAGATAGGAGCACCTACCTGCTCTTTAGATATTTACTCGAGTACTATTTAATTTTAATGCTATTCGACTTAATAATAATGTCGTAATTTCATATGAGTGCCAATTATTAAATTGACAAATTAGTAACAACCGTACATACTTAAGGAGATACCTTATACATATCCAAGTGTAATAATGATCCAACGACTAATATAACCAGAAATATATATCTTCATGACGACAAAAAAAGAATAATTTTTTTTTATATACGCTAAACTATAATAAATGAAATGATGTATAATTTAATATTGTTGGTTATCTTTCTTAATTAAATAATCTAGACGTTAAATTCAAATATTAAAGAAATATACAGTTCTCGGGTTCGAATTCCGTTTATGACAAACATTTATATTATTATTATTTATATATTTCACATTTGAATTCAGCCAACAACAAATATTTATATCATTACATGTACTCTCCAAGTTTGAGGTTCGGATCCGACACAAATATTTATATTATTATTTATAAATATACTAATTAGCATATACGTTACACTATTTGATCATTCAAATTAAAATTATTAATCAAATTAAAATTCTTATAATAAGATTCTATTTTTATGTTAATTAATTTTAATATTTTAATACTTATAAAAATTTATCAAAATTATAAATAATAAAAAATAAAAACTATTAAAAAAAACTCGTGCATCGTACGGGTTATAAAGTTAGGATATTTAGAAAAAAGAAAATGCTACGTAACTCGAATTGATACCCAAAATATTTCCGAAATACTTATTTGTAATCTATATAAATAATAGCACTCCTTATAATTAGATAAGAACGGCATGTGTATATATATAGAGAGTCTTACTCCAATATAAACTAAATTAAAATACAAACTACACCTCCCATACACAACTACACATAATTTCCTCCATTTTTTCCGTCAATTAGTGAACTCTTTTTAAAATTTAACTTCACTATATTTTTCTACATCATCCAACAATCAGTATGAATACCATATTTGATATGTTTCGACGATAAATCACTAATTATGTCTACGAGAATCACTAAAAGTACTAGTTCTGGAATTAGTACTGATTTTAGTTTACTAATCCGGGTAAGTTTAAATACTGATTTGTCGTCAAAATATAGCAAATATGCTATGCAAATCGATGAATGGGGGATGAATAAAAATACGGTGAAATTATTTTTTTTTAAAAAGTTAACAGCGGAAAAAGTAAAATTAAAAACGAAGGGGAAAGTAATTAAACATGTGGGTCTCATTGATTTATAGTTTATATTTTAATATTGGTTTATATTTAAGGACTTACCTATATATATATATATAAATCCATTAATTAAAATATGTCAAATATTATACTAAGTCATTTGGGAAAAAAATTCCATAATCAATTTACAATACCTAGCGTTACTCTTAAAAAAACAAAAACGTAAACAATTTAAACTATGCCCGTTCCATTAACTTGCTGCGGCGGATTGTAGATTCATAGTTTGTACTTTGTATAACAGTATTTAAGTAGCCGGTATCCAAAGGTGTTTTAATTGTATTTACCAATTTAGTAGACTCTTGGGTAAGTTGAGAAAGCAAAGGAACTAGTCAAATGTGGCCACTGCCTAGTCTCAAATTCCAGTAATTAACAACACCCTGGTTAGCAATTGGACTCGGGTTGAATTTTTTTACTATTATTATTATATTATACTATAGAAAATATCAAATTGATTATAAATCCCAATCATATGCAACATAGGATTATAGGAATAGGACTTTAGAAAAGACTGCTTTGTAAAAAATTTACTCGTTTTCGATTATAAATCCAAATCCAATACAACATGAGATTATAGAAATAGGAATAAAGGGTTATTTCCTATATTTCTCCACTGCCTATATATACACACTCAGAGACAATCTCTCTTCAAGTTATATTCAACATATAAAATTAGGGAGAGAGAGAGGAGAGGAGAGGAGAGAGATTTGAGAGAGAGAGAGAGGTTTGAGACAGAGATGATGAAGTCATCAAGTTGTGTAGCAGGGTGTTTGGATGTTGAAAATCCACGTTTGACAAGACTCCATCAATGGGCTGAAGAAGACAGGGAGTTCTTAAGGATGGTGAGTAATAGTAAAAAGACCGGTGCTGACAGCCCGATCAATCTCAAGCAGCTGGAGAAATCAATGTCGTCGGACCCGATATTATACATGTCATCTCCTTCTCCTTTGATCAGCGTTGTTCCTAGCCCCGGAAGAGACTATGCTTGCAGGCAAAGATATCTCAGAAGCTACACTTTGGATGCTAACTATAATGACAAGGAAAAACAGACCATGAGTCCTGCTCAGAGAGCCAAAAACTGGTTTCTTAAAAAGGAAAAGAACCAAAGCACCAAGTCTGCAAATATTAATCCTTCATCTATCTGTAATTCTTTCTTTCAAGCCGCTTCCTCTTTTTTCATCTGTACGAATATTAAGTTTGATCTTCATGACTAATGTTCATGTATGTTCGTCTAAGCATGTATAAGTGCTAATTGTATTATTAAACTTTTTATTATCTTTTGTTTGAACATCTCTTTAATTTGGTAGAGAACAAGTGAATTGTTTAGTGTGGCTGTGTGGGAGTGGAAGTTCTGTTAATGTAACTGGTTTTGATTCATTAGTTGAAATTTTACTTTACTATGTTCGATTTTTATACATTTTCTCTGATTTTGCACTAGATCTCTCTTATACAAGGGTACAATAACACGTCAATACGCCATCCATTTTCTTTAGGCGATTCATTCTCTAAAAATATTATTCTAATGCACACGTAATATCCATTTTTTATTGGCAATTCAATATCTTAGAATATATTTTGTTTGCTGAATTGAGAAATTAATAGAGGAAAAAAACATTTTACAAATGTAGGGGCATATCCCCGAGAAAGTAGAATTAGCAGTAAACTAGAATTTAATTTCAAACTAACAAAGACTAGCTCAATGTAAATAACAAGTTCGAAACTAAAAAGTTTCAGTCATAAAGAGAAAGACAATGCAGTAACTAGTACAGTAATGCCATCAACGGATTGTCCTTGTGCACAGACTTCTGAAAACCCCCGCTGAAGTCACCTTTTCTTGTATGGTACACTTAATGTAAATTTTCCAACTGAAATGCAGTACGTGAATGTCCAGGAGTGAATTCTTTCATTTCCTTCCTGCCACGCAAACGGTTACTGCAAACCCTAGATAATTTAGAAGCTCCTTCATCTTCGAGTGAGAGCCACGGAGGAATTGACCTTTCAGATAGTCATGCCAGCTGTTTGTCATCAATTTAAAATCCATGATACGTATGATAGTAGTGACAAACTCGCAGGTGCTAAACATATGATCATCAGTTTCAACATTATCAGCACAAAGAACGCAACTGAGATCATAATTCCACTAGGTGGGTGAAAGAGCATTTTGGAATCGCAAGACTATTACACAACACTTTCACCCAGGGAGGAGTTGCACTCGAGTTCTAATAGAGCTCTAAATTGTAGAAATGGTCACCAGTTTTGTGGGTAATCCATCCCACAAAATAGAGTCCTGCTGATCAACACTAATCCACTTCTACCATTTGTCGCATCCCCATGACCCACAAGTGATTGGAAGGCTGTAGATTCCAACACTGATCTTGCAAATAGTCATAGACCTTAGTTAAAAAGGAGGATGAAGCAATATATATGACAGATGGATTGAAATGCTGGGCAAGAATAGACCCATTTATCAAAGGATAATCCCAGAATAAAAACCGTGAATTCACGCACTACAAGAATTCCCAATAATTGTTGGAGTTATAATCTTAAACTTATTTGTTTTTATTATGCAATTCTAGTCGTTAGTAAATTGATATGGTCGAATAAGTAGATTGATTTGGTAGAATAAGCATTAGCAAGAATACAGGGATCATGAAGTCTGTTAAAGGAAAGTCATGGCATGTAGTCCCTGATTTTCTGGTAGTCAGTTGTTTAGCTTTCTATATGTAATAGTGCTGCAGAATAAAAAAAATAATTTGCGTGGTCTTTTGACAAGCACAAACTTTGTTTCTATGTTCTTACTTCTAAACAGCTTATACATGTATCTATAACTGTTTGATCGTTTACAACACTTGGTATCAGAGCATTAAGGTTCAAAGTGATAGTTCGTGTCTATGTCAAAAGCAACGATGGACGCAAACAAGATGAAGGGAGGATCTATGGGTTTGAGTTATCCGATGTTAACCAAAAGCAACTATACTGCTTGGGCGTTAAAGATGAGGGTGTTTATGCAAGCACACGGAGTCTGGGAGGCAATAGAACCAACTGATCCAAAGGCTACGATAGACGAGAGGACTGATAAGATTGCCCTGGCCATGATTTACCAGGGAATACCAGAAGAGAGTTTACTTTCGATTGCAGACAAAAAGAAGGCTAAAGACGCCTGGGAAGCTATCAAAACTCTGTGCCAAGGAGCCGACAGAGTTAAAAAAGCAAGGATCCAGACTTTGAAAATGGAGTTTGAATCATTGCAGATGAAGGACAATGATCAGCTTGATGATTTCTGCATGAGACTCAGTGGACTGGTAACAAACATCAGGGCACTCGGAGAAGAAATAAATGAATCCTATGTGGTGAAAAAGTTACTAAGAGCTGTACCAACGAAATTCCTGCAAATAGCCTCAACGTTGGAGCAATTTGGGAATATGGAGACTATGACGGTTGAAGAGATTGTGGGATCTCTTAAGGCACATGAAGAAAGATTGAAAGGCCATACTGAAGGTGCTAGCAGTCAGTTACTACTCACAGAGGATGAATGGGCTAAGAAAGAGAAGGATGAGTGTAAACTACTATTGACCAGAGAAGAGTGGCTAAAACGAACTGGAAAAACTGGAGTAGAGTCCACTGGTTACATGAAAGGGCGAGGTGCAAGGGATAAAAGCAAAATAAAATGTTACAATTGTAACAATTATGGACACTACGCAGCGGAGTGCAGAAAACCCCGTCGTACTAGAGAAGTGACACAGGAGGTCCAATTATCCAGGATGGATGATGATGAACCAGCGCTATTATTAGCAAAGCATGCCGGTTTAATGTTGCTGAATGAACAGGGGATGCGACCAAAACTCATAATAAATGACAAAGAAAAACGAGTGGAATCTAATGTATGGTATTTGGACAACGGCGCTAGCAATCATATGACGGGTGCAAAGTCAAAATTCAAGACTCTAGACGAGGGAGTAAATGGTCAAGTCAAGTTCGGGGATGGATCAACAGTCAACATAAAAGGAAAAGGGTCAATAATCTTTAAATGTAAAAATGGTGAGGAACGTACACTCCATGATGTTCATTATATACCCAGTTTGTGCAGCAATATAATCAGCCTAGGTCAACTGTCAGAGGAAGAAAATAAAGTCGTGCTAAATGGAGACTATCTGTGGGTTTATGAGAAGAAAGGAGATTTATTGATGAAGGTAAAAAGATCTTCCAACAGGTTGTATAAGTTAATCATTGAGAATGTTGAGCCAGAGTGCTTATTTTCTAGATCTCAAGAAGTAGCGTACCTGTGGCACACACGCTTGGGGCACATCAATTTCAAATCCATTGCTTTGATGTATAAGGATAGAATGGTGTATGGGCTGCCAAACATTATTCAACCAAATGATGTTTGTATGGGATGTTTGGTGTCGAAACAAACAAGAAAGTCATTTCCATCGAAATCAAGCTACAGGGCCAGCAAAGTCCTAGAGTTAGTCCATGGTGATTTGTGCGGTCCTATTGAACCTGCAACTGCTGGAGGTAACAAATATTTCTTCCTTCTTGTTGATGATTTCAGTCGTGTCATGTGGATATACTTACTCAAAAGTAAAGACGAGGCTTTTAGTGCTTTTAAAAAATTTCGAGCGAAAGTTGAGGATGGAAATGAAAAAAAGTGAAGGTTTTTAGATCAGATCGAGGAGGAGAGTTTTCCTCAAGGGAATTCACTTCGTATTGTGAAAAGATTGGGATTGAGCGGCACTATACGGCCCCATACACGCCCCAACAAAATGGTATTGTGGAGCGCAGAAATCGAACAGTGGTTGAAATGGCACGTAGCTACTTGAAAGAAACAAAGTTACCATCAGAATTATGGGGGGAGGCAGTTCGGCACTCAGTTTACATACTTAACAGGTTACCCACTCGACCTCTGTCTGGACAAACACCTTATGAGGCTTGGACAGGTTCAAAGCCAAATATTAGTCATGTCCGTGTTTTTGGATGTTTGGCGCATATGAAAGTCCCACATGTGCACATAAAAAAATTGGATGATCGAAGTATGCAAGTAATTAATCTTGGAAAGGAACCAGGTACTAAGGCTTATCGCTTGTTTGATCCTATAAACAAACGAGTATATGTAAGTAGGGATGTTGTGTTCGATGAGTTAAAACACTGGCCTTGGAATCGACAAAAAGAGGAAGAAAGTTATGCTGGGTCTTTCTTAGTTCCTGAAATGCATACAGATATCGAGTAGTCTCAGCAAGAAGGTGCAGAAAATGATGACATCTCGGAAGCTCGTGAAACAACACCTCCTCACTCACCATCGAGCTACCAAAATTCTGACAACTATGATGATAGCAGCGAGCCAAAGCGGTACAGAACCCTTAATGATATTTACAATAATTCAGAGGTAGTAGAAGTGGAGGACGAGTTACTTTTAGTGGGCATGGAAGAACCTGTGAACTATGGGCAAGCAGTTAAAAAAAGGGAATGGAAACAAGCAATGGACAAGGAGATTGAATCCATCGAAAAAAAATGAAACTTGGGTACTAACGGAACTTCCAGACGGGCACAAGACCATAGGCCTAAAGTGGATATTCAAACTGAAGAAAGATGCAGACGGAAAAATAGTGAAACATAAAGCGCGACTCGTAGCAAAAGGCTACGCTCAAGAATATGGTGTGGATTTCGATGAAATTTTTGCCCCTGTGACTCGATTGGAGACTGTTCGCTTGTTACTAGCTTTATCTGCAAAAAATCAGTGGCAAGTGCATCATCTTGATGTGAAAACTGCGTTTCTGAATGGTGAAATTAACGAAGAGGTTTATGTGGCTCAACCGGAAGGATATGAAAATGAGGGAAAAGAACATCTTGTATATAAGCTTCTGAAGGCCTTGTACGGATTGCGCCAGGCCCCTCGAGCCTGGTATACGAAACTCAACAGCTGTTTGTTGGGACTTGGGTTCAAGCGTTGCCCGTATGAACATGCTGTATATACTAAGCAAGTAAGAGGTGAAAAGTTGATAATCGCAGTTTATGTAGATGACCTGTTGGTCACAGGTTCTAATGTGGGCATCATTGAGGAGTTCAAGAAGCAAATGAACTCAAAATTTGAAATGAGTGATTTGGGAAAGCTAACGTACTATCTGGGAATTGAAGTTCAGCAAAAGGAGGGTTATATTGAGATAAAGCAGTCGAGTTACGCAACGAAAATTCTGGAGAAGGCAGGAATGATAGGATGCAATCCCACCAAGTACCCGATGAACCCAAAAGAACAGTTAACCAAAGATGAGGGAGGTAAACCAGTAGACACGACTCAGTATAAAAGTATGGTGGGTGGACTTCGTTACCTTGTTCATACAAGGCCTGACATTTCGTATGTTGTTGGCATGGTAAGTCGTTACATGGAACGACCAACTGTTCTTCATCAAAATGCTGTAAAGAGGATACTTCGATATATAAAAGGCACGCTTGACTACGGACTGATCTATTCGAAACAGGGAGGTAATAACATTCTAACGGCATATTCAGATAGCGATTTGGCAGGTAATATTGATGACAGGAGGAGTACTGGGGGTATGGTGTTTTATTTAAATGAAAACATGATCACATGGATGTCTCAAAAGCAGAAATGTGTAGCTTTGTCCTCCTGTGAGGCCGAATTCATGGCTGCCACAGCGGCCGCTTGTCAAGGTATGTGGCTTCGAAATGTTTTAAGTCAGGTGATGAATGAATGCATAGGGCCAATTGTTCTATACATAGAGAACAAGTCAGCTATAGATCTTGCCAAAAATCCTGTTTTCCATGGGCGCAGCAAGCATATTAGTATTCGTTATCATTTCATTCGGGAGTGTGTGGAGCGTGGGGAAATAGTCATAAAGCACATAGCTAGTGAACATCAACGAGCTGACATTTTGACAAAGGCACTGTCCACCATCAAGTTTGAGAGAATGAGGGAACTTCTGGGAGTAAAGGAACTTGTCTGAGAGTTTAAGATTAAGGGGGAGAGTGTTGGAGTTATAATCTTAAACTTATTTGTTTTTATTATGCAATTCTAGTCGTTAGTAAATTGATATGGTCGAATAAGTAGATTGATTTGGTAGAATAAGCAGTAGCAAGAATACAGGGATCATGGAGTCTGTTAAAGGAAAGTCATGGCATGTAGTCCCTGATTTTCTGGTAGTCAGTTGTTTAGCTTTCTATATGTAATAGTGCTGCAGAATAAAAAAAATAATTTGCGTGGTCTTTTGACAAGCACAAACTTTGTTTCTGTGTTCTTACTTCTAAACAGCTTATACATGTATCTATAACTGTTTGATCGTTTACAACAATAATGACAATGAAATTTACTAACAGATGTTTTTGTTGGGAAAATAGGTGCTAAAATCGCCCGCGCAAACGAACTAACGAAATGCTAATGGATTTGTATCAGAATTTTATCTATAAACTCTATGTTATGTTAGTATAACTTTATCAATTCGTTATAAATAAAAATCGGTTAAAATTATATCATTTGTTGTTCCCAGAATAAATGCAAATGCAATTCTTAAATTTAATGCTATCAACCTACCTTCTCAAACTACCTTCTTTACTACCAAAAAATTATTTTCAAAGTTGGTTCTGCAGCTCATTTCTTCTTCTAGATCCTACAATTCTCTCATATTCTCATCAACATTGAGCTAACAAATATCAAAGAAAGACACGACAATTTATTTGTAATATATTATGGTAATTATTTTTTCCCAATTCTTTCAGTAATTATTCATTATGTTCTTTACATAATTAATTAGTAGTTAGCTTACAATTTTTTATATTGAAATTGTTACATTATATGCTTTTTTTTTGAGGTTTAATTGATAATGGTTTGGTAATATTGAGTTTAATTGATTTTTCAATCATTAAAATGGTGTATAGTCGTTGGTAGAAAAAATATATATGATCTGTTAGTTTGATATATGCTAAATATTGTTGTTGGTAGAAAAAAATGGCATAAATATGATCCGTTAGTTTAATATATGCTAAATTTAGTTTAATTGATTTCTCAATCATGAACATGGTGTCTAGTTCGTTCCAAATTTTTATTTTATTAGCAACAGATTTATTCCTTAACTTGTAAATTTGATTGATTGATATTTTTTTTGGTAACTATTGTAATAATTTGTGTCATTTTTGTTAAACAACTACAAATGCTAATTTGACAACTCTGTATGTTGCTAACCTTGAGTATGGCCGGCTCTTTGCACTCAACTATATACATAGCTCGTAAATTTTAACAACGGATATTTTCCGCGGGCATTCTATTAGTAATATATTTTACTAACAAATGTCATGCCTCGGCAACATGACATGCTGTTGGCAAAAATTAAATTTCTTGAACTTGTGTTTATTTGCGTATATTTGTTTTTTTGAAGGATTTCAATATGAATAATGATCGAGTCTGGATGTATTAAAGGAGGATAGTAGAGGATTATTGACTCCAAAATTTATTAATGGGTTGGAAAATTTTATGCAATATGTTATATCTCGAGAAGAGTTCATGAATGAGACAAATATTCAGTGTCCATGTTTCAAGTGTGAGAATCGCCAATGCGGAGACAATGAAATTACATATACTGAAAAAGGGTTTGTGAGAGGTTATTATATATATATTTATTTAATGTATTGTATTTGAACTTATATTTAAATTCAGTTCGCTAAAATTAATTTCACAAATAATCCAATAATTATGCTTAGAGTTAAATAAAATGTCTCAATATTAAATGATACTCACATATTTTTTTTGTCGGAAAATGATACTCACATATTATATGTATGATAAAAAATAAAAAAATAGTTTGGTGTAATGTTATATATATATATATATATTCTTGGATGAGTAAACTTAGTTTCACGAGAATAAAATGACTCCTAATATTTTATCCCGTTATTCTCCTATTATATAGAAGAAAATTATGTCAGATAGTGCCAACAACCTTATTTCACTGACTTCTTATTTGTTTGTTTCATAATGCTATCATCTCAACACCTAGGCATTTAACTCTAAAGTAATTTTTCCTTAACAGTTTTTTTATACTCCCTCCATCCCTATCATTTCTTTATATTTCGAAATAGTGTCTGACACACATTTTGAGGTGCATATAAAGTATTATTCCATAACTTATTCTTATAATTTTTTCAAAATAACAATTAAATGGTTAAATTTTTATTCAGAATTTTTTCTATAAAAATAAGTTACGGAACTATACTTCATACGTCCCTTAAAATGTTTGTGGGACACTCTCTCAGAAATGTAAAGAATTGAGAGAGCAGAGGGAGTATATATCATCGTCGTGATCTATATATAAGAATATATGATGTTGTTTGGGTATAATATAAAATATTTTAATTTATATAATTAATCATTTTATATAATCTTATATCATATACAGACCAATAACTCTTTTCTTGTATTAGTGATTTTAATCGAAGAGTACTTAACAAAAATATTGTATCAATATTGAACAAATACGTATTATATATTTTATTTTCCATATAAGTGTATACATGATGGTTAGATATTATCAATTTGAATTTTTTTATAATTGTATAAATGATCATTAGATTTTATTAACTAGTTCTTATATGTAATATCGTAAATTTTAATGTAACATTTATTTAAAAAAATATAACATCATTAATTAAATACATGTTATGTTATGTGTTAAACTCATCTATCCTTTTCATAAAATAGTTATTTTATATGTCAAATATCAATTACTATATTTATTTTAGTAGTATTTTTTTTGAAATATATATGTAACTAAATTAGTCAACATAAAAAAAATATGATTAAAAATATTATTATATAACTCTAACGCAACAAATAATTTTGAAATGTATAATTACTATCACAAATGACATGTTGGCATAATGGTATTGAAGTGTGCATGCTATTGGCTAGACTCAGGTTTAATTCCCGTTAACAATGCATATAAATAATTTTAAAATTTTATTTATTCAGTCATATAATAATTTTAATGTATTTACATAAATATATAATAATTATAAATTTATAATTAAAATAATAAAAAATAGGAAGAAGATGTAGTCGTAGTTTAGTAACATAAGTTTTGGTCGTAGTTTAGAAGGATAAGAAAACTATTTCCACTAGTTTAGCAATTTAGTAGTTTAACATGTATATAACATTATTTTTTTTATTTTAAATAATTAAAATAGGGGATAATCATTGAACTAAAATATACAACATTCAATTTAGTAGTTTAACATGTATATAGCACTATTTATTTTTATTTTTAATAATCAAAATAGAAAGATAAATGTTGAACCAAAATATACCCCATTCCCGTTATTATATTACAGTATAGATTAGCTTAAAATTCACAAATCTTTTTTTATATCGTATCACTTTTAAACAAATTAATTTAAATTGAAATCTTAAATTTGCTCAATTAAATTTTTTAAATGATATGATTTCATGATAAATATATTTATACCCATATATGTTCATGAGTTTTTTAATAAGAGATTATTGGAAAAACATAATGATACTTATTGAATGATTCAGTTTTATTGATATTTCCACGTATTTTTACAAAAAAAAATGATTATTGATATTAACTTCATTTTATCTCGAATTATCAATTTACATTATTGTGTCTTTATCCGAGATTAGTTACACCAATAATCCAACTAATTATTTGAATTTGATTTTAATTTTTTAAGCCATGTTCAATATGATAATTTTGTTTTAACCAGCATAAATAGTATATATGATTCTATTTTAACTAGTCGAATTATATTTTGATATATTTATTTTTGATAGTATCTATATAATAATTAAATTATTTGTTATAGTAAAGATTGTTATAAACAATAATTAAAATAAAAATTTAATTAGTAAATTAAGTTGACTTCGTTATCAATTAGAATAATATAAATATCAATATGAATTAAAAATTAAATTTGTAGAAGACTTGACTTTAATAACAAATATAATAATATGAATTTTAATATGAGTTAGAATTAAAATTGATAGAGGAAGTTGACTTAAATATCGATTAGAATTAGAATGACCGATCGAGCAACCAACCAACCAAATTTTATGTTTCGTCGATTATAATATAGTATAGATGAAGTGCACACATCTACTAATAAAGTGCAAACCTCTATTGTTCGGACTTAATGAAGTACACACCTGCTGTTATTACTACTCACACAAGTATGTGCTGATGTGGCACATAGTGCAGATAAGATGCCAGCTGCCAGTGATGTAACTGGTTAATCAACTCATTACTGAACAAAATTACAACCAGTGGAGTCGTGCAATCGAACTTGCTTTATTTGTAAAATTAAAGCTCGGTCAAATAGACGGTACTATTAGTCCACTTGTTTCAGTTTCAACTAATTCAACATTCTCGCAATGGTCTAGATGTAACGATATGGTTGTTTCCTGGTTAATTAACTCAATTTCAACTGAAATATGTAATATGTAATAATGTTGCTTATCTCTCTACTGCGAAGGAGTTTTGGGACGATATTTGTCTTCGATTCTCTTAGAGCAATGTGCCTCACATTTATCAACTCAAGAAGGATTTGAGTGGACTTGTTCAAAGATCTACGTCCATTACTGCATACTTTACTAAGTACAGAACCTTCATGGATGAAATAGATAATATTGCACCTCTTTTATAAGTGTTTGTGTAGCACTACTTTCTGTACTTGCAATTATAGTACTAAATTGCTGAATTATGAGCAAATTAACAAGATAAGTCATTTCCTTATGGGCTTTAGTGATCAGTATACTGCAATTCATGGTCAAATATAAGTTGTAAGGAAATCCTGAACCTAAGCCACAAAATGGTATTGCTCAAATAAAAACTGTTGCAAATATTTAAAGTGCTTCTGATAATTTATCTCTAACTTCTGATAACTCATGTGTTGAACCTTTTGGTGGCAAAGAGATGTTCACTGCTGCTCAATGTGAGCAAATTACCAAAATGATTCAGTCAAGTCACAAATTTATCCAGAATACTGCTTCTACTAGTTCTCCTTAGGCTGGTTCAACTACATCACATATAGAAGGTACTTCTACCTCCTTATCTAATTCACATATAGAAGGTGATAGGCTTTAGTGATAGTCGATGGCTACTCAAAATATACATGGGTGTTGTTCTTAAAATCAGATAGGTCTCGTATGAGGGTAAGATTAGTTAGAATGGGGGGTTGAATAGCTTATCACCTTTTTAAAATTTAGAGTTTGGTTTTTTGAACTTTCTTTTCTCTTTTAAAGTGAATTACTTACCAACAAGTAATTTGAAGTGCGGAAGTAAAGGAGATAAAAAAAGAGAGTACCACACGATCAATTTAATCTTGTGTTAGATATATTTGTGATGTCATGTCTAATGATGATTTGTGTTTACTTTTTCAGATCTTAACTAACAGGACAAATCAGGACTTAACTGGAAATCAATACTTATACTAAAGTCAGGACTTAAGATATCAGAACTTAAGTTATCAGAACTTAAGTTATCAGAAGATATTTATCAGGAGATAATATCAGAACTTAAGGAGACTTTCAGATAAGGAAGGCGGTTGATTGAAGGAAAGAACATCGAGACTAAAACAAGAAGAGATATGCATGAAGAAGAATTCTATGAAGAATAGAATACTTGGAAGAAAAGATAACTAGTTGATATATTTTAGGATGCAGACTTATGTTCGATATCAATTAGAAGATTATCTTGTAACTGTGTGTCTATATAAATACAGCATAGGGTTTACACTATATTTGTTATCTTATTCGAGAATATTATTCATTGTAACCCTAGCAGCTCTCGTGATATTTTTTCATCACTGAGAAAGGACGGTTATTGTAATACTGTTTTATTAATAAGATTATTCTGTATTTCATACTTGTGTTCTTAATTCGATTTGATTGTGCTAGGCACTGTATTCAACCCCCTTCTACAGTGTGTGTGACCTAACAAGTGGTATCAGAGCAATCTGTTAACATACATACAGTAAAGATCCAAAAATAATCATGTCTGAAGAAATACAAACTCCAACCAAGCCCACCAAAACTGAAGAAACTCCAAAGACTCAAATCCATAATCGATATGAGACTATTACGATTCACATAGTGAAACCTTCTGAGTATCCCATATGGAAGGTGAGGATGTCTATGTTTCTGGAAGCTACATATCCAGAATACCTTGACAGAATTAATGAAGGACCACATAAGCCAACCAAGCTCTCTATTGTAGTTGCAGATCAGCCAGCACAGACTGTACCAAAGGAGAAAAGTGTAGCTGAAGATATCTCATCTATTGCAAAGGATGCAAAGGTAAGACATTTGTTGCATAGTGCCATTGATAATGTCATGTCAAACAGGGTAATTAACTGCAAGACTGCAAAGGAGATATAGGATGCCTTGGAGACAAGATTCCAGGGAACTGATTCAATTAAGAAGAACAAGAGGACTATACTCACTCAAGAGTATGAGCACTTTGACTCAAAACCTGATGAGTTATTAACTGGTTTATATGACAGATTTGTCAAACTCTTGAATGATCTGTCACTGGTGGATAAGGAATATGATCTTGAAGATACTAATCTTACATTCCTTTTAACTCTTCCTAAAAGTTGGGACTTGAAGGCAACTACTATAAGAGACAACTATACTCTTGATGAAACTACTCTTGATGAAATTTATGGTATGCTCAAAACTCATGAACTTGAGATGGATCAAAGAAGCAAGAGGCATGGGAGAAAGTCAAGGACAGTTGCTCTTAAGGCTGAGGAGGAATCCCCTAAAGTGGCTGTCTCAAAGAAAGGCAAAGGAAAGTCATAAAGTCTGATAGTGAGTCATCAAGTTCTGATAGTGACGAGGATTCAGAAACTGAAAGTCTATCTGAGATGGATGCTGATGAAGAGATGATGAAATTGTGTGCTCTTATGGTGAAGGGTATCACATAGATATCTTACAGGAAATTCAGAATGGGAAAGAAGTTTTCCAGGAAAAGTGGAAGTTCTGATAAGAAGGGATTCAGAAAATCTGAAGGCAAAGCTGGAAAGTCTGACATAGGAGATTACTCAAATGTTAAATGCTACAATTGTGGTGAGAAAGGCCACATATCTCCTGACTGCAAGAAAGAAAAAGGTGACAAAGGCAAGGAACTTGTCACAAAGAAGAAAAGCTGGACAGACACTTCAGATTCTGAAAGTGAGGTGAACTATGCTTTGATGGCAAATGCTGATAGCAGTTCTGAAGCTGCTGAGTTAAAGGTACCTCAAACAACTTATGCTTTTCATACTGATGATATTACTGAGTTGAGAAGATATCTTAAAACCATATTCATTAGTTATAGAGATCAAACTTTAACATGTGAAAGGTTAACTTCTGAAAATTTGGCTTTTAAGAAAAGGAATGACTATATAGAAAATGAGTTAGTTAAGTTCCATCAAACTCCGAAAGAAAGAGATGATGCTTTTTATGTTAGAGATGAAGTGTTAAAATTGAATCAATCTCTAAAAACTGAGTTAGAAAAGGAAAGAGAGATTATCAGGACTTGGACTAACTCTGGAAGAACAACTCAGAATTTGTTAAGTAGTGGAAACTGGAAAGAGGGCTTAGGTTATGGAGATGATAAAAATAATAAAGGAACTGTAGAAATTGAGCCTATAGTTGTTAAACAAAAGCCAAAGGTGAATTCTGTTAAGTTTGTAGCTGTAAAGTCTTCTATTGATAAATTAGAAGTTAAAGAGAAATTAACTTCTGACAAACCAAAACAGGATAAGCCAACTGAAGTTAACATAGGATTAATGACAAAGAAGCAGCTTAAGCATAAGCTGAAAGATGTTAAGAATGTAAACAAGGTAAAGCCACCTAGGAAAAATAGGAATGGAAAGGAAGGTGTAAAATAAAAACAATGATTATAAGTCTGTTCCTAATGCTCCTAGAAAGAAATGTTATAACTGTGGAAATTCTAACCATCTGGCTTCTTTTTGCAGGAATAATAAAAATATAAACTCCTTACCTTCAAAATCAGGAGTTAAGAGTCAGTCTGTTAGATATAGGCCACAAAATCCTTGTTTTCATTGTGGTAGTTTATGGCATTCCATTTATACTTGTAAGGAATATCATAGTTTGTACTATGATTATTATCAAATAAAACCTTCTTTGAAGAAAGTTAGCATTATTCCTTCTAGTTTAAGTTCTGATGCAAAGTCTGATACTGTAAATTCTGATAAGAAAAATGTTAACATAAAATCTGATGTTAAATCCGCTGCAAATGTTAACAAACTTAATAAGGCCAAAGGATCCAAGCAAGTATGGGTCCTTAAAACTAATCATTAAATGGTCTTTGTGATTGCAGGGCAACAGGAAAAATATCCTAGTTCTGGACAGTGGATGTTCAGGACATATGACTGGAAATAAAGCCATGCTATCATATTTTGTGGAGAAAGCTGGCCCAGGTGTTTCTTATGGAGATGGCAACATGGGAAAAAATCTGGGATATGGCAATATCAATCTTGGGAATGTCATCATTGAAAAAGTAGCTCTAGTCTCAGGACTTAAACACAATCTGCTGAGTGTGAGTCAAATCTGTGACAGAGGTTATCATGTGGATTTCTTTGAAGAACATTGTGAAGTTGGAAGTAAATTTACAGGCAAAATTGTTCTGAAGGGATACAGACATGGCAACATTTATGAAGCCAAGCTTTCAGCAAGTTCTGATGGTTCTGCAATCTTTCTGTTAAGTAGAGCATCAATTGAAGAAAGCTAGGATTGTCACAAGAAACTCTCTCATTTAAATTTCAGCAATATAAATGAACTAGTCAAGAAAGATCTTGTGAGAGGACTGCCAAAATCAGTATTTGCTCCTGATGGCCTTTGTGATTCCTGTCAAAAGGCAAAACAAAGAAAATCTTCATTCAAGAGCAAGACTGAATCTTCAATTCTTGAGCCTTATCACCTACTACATGTTATTCTATTTGGTCCAGTGAATGTCATGTCTATTGCAAAGAAGAAATATGCTATGGTCATAGTGGATGAGTTCACCAGATACACTTGGGTGTATTTCTTGCACACAAAAAGTGAAACTGCATATATCTTGATTGATCATGTCAAACAACTGGATAAATTGGTTAAAGACTCTGTGAAAATCATAAGAAGTGATAATGGCACTGAGTTCAAGAATTTAATTATGGAAGAGTTCTGCAAATACCATGGAATCAAGCAGGAATTTTCTGGTCCTGGAACTCCACAGCAAAATGGAGTTGTTGAAAGAAAGAATAGAACTCTTATTGAAGCTGCACGAACTATGCTTGATGAAGCAAAATTAACAACTTATTTTTGGGCTGAAGCTGTGCAGACTGCTTATTTTACTCAGAATGCATGTTAGTCCCTTAACAATATAGCAAGAATTACAGAAGGGGGTTGAATGGAATTCTTGAACCTTTTTCTCGAAATAAAAATGTTCAACTCGAATATAGATATAAGTGTTTTGATTAGCACAATGCGGAATAGAAACTTAATTGAATCAAAACATAAGTAGTTAAAAACAAGAGTCTTTAAAAACTTTCTGGTGGATTTAAACAATTCCACCAGAGATATATATTATATATCAAGAGGATTCTGTGTGCAAGAATGCTCACAGCTGCTTACAAATTGAACTACTGAGAATACAGGGAAATGCTAAAGATTCTGCTTACAAAGATTTCTCTATTTTTCTTTTGTATCTCTACTCTACCTTTATATTTGCTACGTTCTTGGTTTATATATTACGAAGATTATAAAGTCAAAAGACCGAATAAATATAAAAACTATCAGTCTTAAGCTTTGCTGCTTTTCGTCCTCTTTTACCAATCAATGGGCTTCCACAGTAGATTTGTATAAATCTCGACGGCTGTGCTCAGTTTTCACTGTTCAACTGCTGTTTGAATTCTTGACATGATCATCCGTTGGACTTTATGAGTATCCGTTAGATATATGATCATCCGTTGACTTTTTGAACATCCGTTGATGGCTTCATTGATTATCCGTCGACTGCTATATTAAACATCCGTTGATAGTCATTTGATCATCCGTCGATGGCTTTGTTAATCATCCGTCGGTAGCTATTTTGGCACTTGACTTCATTTCACTTATGCAGAATTACAAGACATCATTTATATACAGTTAATCAACCTATTCTGCATTTCTAGTTAAAGTCAACATGACTTGTAGACTACTACAGAATCTATACAAAGATGTATACAGAACTGTGCTACAGACTCATTATTACATAAGCTACTCACTCGATGGATAATAAGTTAACATCCGTCGGGACTGTAATGAGTTATCCGTCGGGACTATAATTCTTATCCGTCGAATGCTATATTATTTCACTAAGTAAAATCTACTTAGATGTTTTGTTTATGAAATCATCAAGTACACAACATATGCACAACAATGCAACACGTATCAACAAGCATGGAAAGACACCATATAAGATGCTGAAGAAAAAGAAGCCAAATCTGAAGTATTTTCATGTATTTGGATGCAAGTGTTTTGTTCTTAAGACTCATCCTGAACATCTATCCAAATTTGTTTTAAAAGCTTATGAAGGAATTTTTGTTGGATATCCACTTTCCACAAAAGCCTTCAGAGTCTACAATTTAAGAACAAGGGTTGTCATGAAATCTATTAATGTCTCATTTGATGATAAGAAGATTACATGACTTGAAGATTTCAATGATCATGATCAGCTAAGATTTGAGAATGAAGTTTTAAATTCTGATTCTGTAAATCGTGACAGTCTAAATTCTGACAGTCTAAATCCTGATACTGCAAACTCTGATGGGTTAAACTCTGATATTATTGAAACTGTGGTGACTATGCCAAAGGAAAATGCACCTGCGCAGGGGGAGCATATTAAAGATCCAACCACATCTCAAGAATCATCAGAACCTAGAACAGGCTCTTTAAGTTCTGATTCATCAAGTTCTGATGGGCCAAATTCTGATAATTCCGGAAACTCGAATTCTGACTCATCAAGTTCTGATGGGCCAAATTCTGATAATTCTAGAAACTCAAATTCTGAAGGATCCAACTCAGAGAGCATAGTTTCAGGGGGAGCATCAGAAAATGTTGATGAAGACAGCATGGATCATGGGGAGCATCCAATTCTAGAGATAATCTTCCATCTGCAAGGAAGTGGACTAAAGCACATACACCTGACTTGATTATTGGAGATCCTGAAGCAGTTATAAGAACTAGAACAACAACATCAAATGAATGTCTCTATCACTCTTTTCTTTCTCAGGCTGAACCAAAGAAAATGGAAGAAGCTCTTCAAGATGCTGATTGGGTGCAAGCAATGCAGGAAGAGTTAAATGAATTTGAAAGAAATAATGTCTGGACCCTAGTGCCAAGACCAAAGAACAGATCAGTTGTTGGTACAAAGTGGGTGTTCAGAAACAAAACTGATAGTGATGGCATAATTATAAGGAATAAAGCAAGGCTGGTTGCAAATGGATACTCTCAACAGGAAGGAATTGATTATGATGAAACATTTACACCCGTTGCTAGATTGGAAGCCATAAGGATATTTTTGGCTTATGCTGCTCACAAAAAGTTTAAAGTCTTTCAAATGGATGTGAAAAGTGTTTTTCTTAATGGAGAATTAGAAGAAGAAGTATATGTTGAACAACCTCCAGGTTTTGTAGATTCAAAATTTCCTCATCATGTCTACAGACTTGATAAATCACTTTATGGCCTTAAGCAAGCTCCAAGAGCATGATATGAGACATTAGCTCAGTTTCTTCTGGAAAGTGGATTTAACAGAGGGACAATTGACAAAACTTTATTCTATCTCAACCATGGAAAGGACTTACTTTTGGTGCAGATATATGTTGATGATAACATTTTTGGTTCTACAAATGATAAACTGTGTAAAAGGTTTGCCAAGCTAATGCAATCAAGATATCAAATGAGTATGATGGGAGAATCTAGCTATTTTTTGGGCCTTCAAGTCAAGCAGAATGAAGAAGGAACTTTTATTTGTCAATCTAAGTACACCAGAAATTTGTTGAAAAATTTGGAATGCAAGACTGTTCAAGTGCATCTACTCCTATGGCCACTGCAACAAAATTGGATAAGGATACTGGTATGGCAGTAGATATTACTGATTACAGAGGTATGATTGGCTCACTACCCTATCTAACTGCAAGTAGACCTCATATCATGTATGCTACCTGTCTTTGTGCAAGATTTCAAGCAGATCCAAGAGAACCTCACTTAAAAGCTGTGAAAAGAATTTTCAAGTACCTTAAGGGTACAGCTGATCTGGGATTGTGGTATCCTAGAGAATCAGACTTTAAGCTAATAGGTTACTCAGATGCAGATTTTGCAGGATGCAAAATTGACAGGAAAAGCACAAGTGGAAGCTGCCAATTTCTTGGAGGCAGATTGGTTTCTTGGTTTAGCAAGAAACAAAAGTCAATTTCCACATCAACTACAGAAGCAGAATACATTACTGCAGTAAGCTGTTGTGCACAGATTCTTTGGATGAAGAATCAATTACTGGATTATGGGTTAATATATTCCAAAATCCCTATTTACTGTAATAATCAAAGTGCTATTGCTTTGACAGGTAATCCAGTTCAACACTCAATGACAAAGAACATCAGCATTAGGTACCACTTCATAAGGGAACATGTGATGGAGGGTACAGTGGAATTGCACTTTGTTCCAACAGATCAACAACTAGCAGATATCTTCACAAAACCACTGTGTAAAGCTACTTTTACAAGATTGGTAAATGAACTTAGAATGGTTTCAGGTTCTTTCTCTAAATCTGCTTAGTTTATGTTCTGATACATCAGACTTTATGATCAGTATTTACAGATATTACTATCTTTGTGTATTCTGTGCTAAAATTAAAATTTTCTAAGTGCTGATTGTTGTCTGATGTGAATTTCTAAACTCTGATAGTGATATGAATGTTTCTCTAATTATCAATCCAATGAGGATAATTGTGCTAGATGCTGACCTAGTAGTCTTCAATATACTAAAGATCCCATGTTTGAAGTAATTGTTTATGTGGAATTTTTTTTTAACACAAGCAAATTCTGATATTGAGCGTGGTTAGGTTTACTTTGTGTATCTTATTACTAAGTCAAAAACTAGAATGATGCTTCTTATCTGTTAAGTTCTGATGTTTGTAAATCTTATGATGTACTAAGTGCTGATAAACCTCACTTATCAAAAGAAAAGGAAAAAGAAAAAGAAAAGTTCTAAAAATCAGGTACTCCTTTGAGATCTAGAGAAAAATATATGTGGAAGGGAAGACCCAAGTGCAATGCGGGTATTAAATAATATGCATTAGAAAAAAAAAATCTTGGTGACTTTTCACATTCTCTGATTACTGGAGAAATACTCTGATAATAGCATAAATTCCGATAAGCAGTCGTGACTCACTTACACTGAGAAGCCACTGTAAAAAGGAATTTCAAAAGATGCATAAAATAAGCACAAACAGTTGAAGTGGATTCATGCATAAACTCATTCTAGAGTAGACTTCAGACTAATGATAGATTTTGAGCAAAGTTCTTAGTTATGCCTGTTGGATTTTAATCATCACGGAAGCATGGTAAAACAATTTTCTTGATATAAAATCCAAATAAAGACATACAAATCGTGATTAAATCATATGGGAACGTTTCTAACCTTTAAAAGCGATCCAAGAACGACGAGCGGAGATCCCTAGCAGCTGCTCCTCAAGTGTGAAGTACTCCACCGGTATCCACCAAGAGATCAATGTGATGGAGGAGGAAGGGGTGGGAGAATTAGGGTTTTCTTCAATTTTTAGGTTGAGGCAAAATAAGGGTTTATAATAGTATATTTATAGGCAAAATTTTCAGCTGAAATTTTTTCCATAAAATATTATTATTATTAACCCTTTATTCTTATTAACCTATTAACTAATAATTAAAACACCTTTTAATTATTAATCCTTTTTCTAAACACTTTAGAAATAATTCTCTCACTTTATTTAATTTCCAAAATTAAATTCTTAATTAATAATATTCAGAACTTTTCTTAATTAATTTATAATTAATTAAATCTCATTTAATCAATTATTAAATTTGCTAATTAATTATTTATTTCATAAATAAATAATTACCAGCTATTATTAATTAATTTCTCCACCATTAAATCATTCTCTTTTATGGTATGACCCTGTAGGTTCAATATTAAGTCGGTAGTAGAAATAAATAATAATAAAACTATTTTATCATTATTTATATAAATTCTCTAATTCATTAAATATGATTAATTAATTAATCATATTTATTCTACATCGTGAGGGATACTTCTCAACATTTCGTGACTATCCGGATAATACAAATTCACTGCTTAAAATACCAAGAATCCATTCAGTGAATAATTACCGTACAATTAATTCCTTCTACCCTACAATGTCACGATTAAATACAAGATATGGAACTTGTGTCAAGCCTATCTTATGTAATCATATGCTTTCCCATTCACTATGCTTAGTTCTAATTAATGTAAATTAGAAACTCCTTTCTAATTTCATTCACTCTGGCCAGAGATTCCTGAACTAGCATAAGTGGATCAGCATTGAACATTCTCTTCCTTCACTAGAAGGGGCAGATCCTTTATTGATCATACACTATCTTCGTGTACAAATTCCTATACACAGTAGAGCCCTTATAATTGTCCCTGGAGACTAAGAACTAAACTAAAGCATAGTTCAGTGTACACAAGATGACTATGATGACCTCAAGTCTAAGGATGCTTGTACAACTATCACTATGTAAACAACTACTGACACGTGAGTGAACTCCATCATTTGTTCAGCTGTCTGAGTCATGTTCAGTGAACTTATTCTATAATAAGCACCTACATACTAGCTATAGTGTCACCACACAAATGTCTATGAGAACAGACAGCCTTCATAATGAAGCAAACATAGTATGTACCGATCTTTGCGGATTATTAATTACCAGTTAGTAATCCTACGACCAAGAACTATTTAAGTTTAGAGTTATCATCTTTTAGGTCTCATTATTATGATCTCATCACAATCCATAAAAAGCTTTACTCTAAATTGTGGTATATCTTATTTAAACACTTAAAATAGATAAAGCCCGCAATAAAAAACAAAACAAGTCTTTTATTAATATCAATGAAATCAAAACAGATTACATAAAAGTTATTCCTAAATCCTCATACATGATTGGACTTAGGACATATCTCTTTCAATCTCTCACTTGTACTAAAGCCAATCACTCTGGTATCTAATACCCATTTTGTCTTTATGACGATCAAAGTGACTTTGAGAAAGTGGCTTTGTTAAAGGGTCTGCTATGTTGTTATTGTGTCAAATCTCTTGACGTTGACATCTCCTCTTTCAACAATCTCCCTAATCAGATGAAAGCGTCGCAAAACATTTCCTATAAGAAGTACGTCATCCACATACAATACAAGAATTGTTACCACGCTCCCACTAACCTTCTTGTAGACACATGGTTCATCTATATTTTTGATAAAACCAAACTCTTTGATTGTCTCATCAAAACGGATGTTTCATCTACGAGAAGCTTGCTTTAAACCATATATGGTTTGTAGCAGCTTACACACTAGGTGTTCATTTCCCTTGGAAAGAAAACCTTCTGGCTGTGTTATATACACTCCCTCTTCAAGTTTCCATTAAGGAAGGTCGTTTTCACGTCCATTTTCCAGATCTAATAGTCATAGTAAGCAGCAATCGCAAGCAAAATCCGAATTGATTTTAACAGGGCTACAGGTGAAAAAGTTTCATCAAAGTCAATCCCTTGCCTTTGTTTGAATCCTTTTGCCACGAGCCTGGCCTTATAGGTCTCCACCTGGCCATCTGCTCCAATCTTTCTTTTGTATACCCACTTGCACCCAATAGGCTTAACACCTTCAGACGCCTCAACTAGAGTCCATACTTGGTTGGTATACATAGATTTCATTTCGGATTTCATGGCACTATGCCATTTCTCTGAGTCAACACTACTCATAGGCTCATTATAGGTCACAGGTTCGTCATCATCAATGATTGACAACTCATTGTCATTCTCAATGACAAGGCCATAATACCTCTCAGGTTGGCGAGACACTCTCCCTGACCTACGAATGGGCTGTTCCACAGAAGGTTGTTCAGTCTGAACAGGTGTTTCCACTTGATCCGTAGTAGTTTATGCTTCTTGAACTTCATCAAGTTCAATTTTGCTCCCACTGATTCCTTCAAGGATAAACTGCTTTTCCAAGAAGGTAGAATGTCTGGAGACAAACACCCGATGATCGGTGTAAAAGTAATACCCTAAAGTCTTTTTAGGATATCCCACAAAATTACATTTTACGGATCGAGATTCCATCTTATCTGGGTCAACTTTCTTGACATAAGCAGGACATCCCCAAATCTTAACGTGTTTAAGACTCGGTTTCCTTTCTTTCCATATCTCATATGGAGTTTGAGGAACAGATTTGGAAGTCACCTTATTCAGTAAGTATGCTGAGGTTTCCAATGCATAACCCCATAGGAGTACTGGAAGATTCGCATAGCTCATCATGGACCGAACCATGTCTAACAAAGTTCGATTTCTCCTTTCAGATACCCCATTCAGTTGTGGAGTATATGGAGGAGTCCACTGGGAGACTATACCATTTTCTTTGAGATAATCTAGAAACTCTTCATTCAAGTATTCACCACCTCGATCTGATCGAAGAGTTATAATACTATGTTTGGTTTGTTTCTCCACTTCATACTTATATTCTTTGAACTTTTCAAAGGCTTCAGACTTGTGTTTCATCAAATACACATATCCGAATCTAGATCGATCATCTATGAAAGTAATGAAGTATGGAAATCCACCCATGGCTTGCGTAGACATTGGTCCACATACATCTGTGTGTACCAATCCTAGCAAATCTGTAGCCCTTTCTCCATGTCAACTAAATGGAGATTTGGTCATTTTACCCAATAGACAAGACTCGCATGTAGGATATGATTCAAAATCAAAGGGGTCAAGTAACCCTTCCTTATGCAATGTCCGCAGTCTATTTTCACTAATATGACCAAGTCTGCAGTGCCACAAGAAAGTGAGATTTTCATCATCCCTTTTTTCTTTTATTAGTTTGTTCAATCTGAAGTAAATTATGCTCTACGTCACATACATACAGACCATTATTTAAAGTACCACATCCATAAAGAACATCATCTCTAAGAATAGAACATTCATTATTCTTAATAATAAATGAAAAACCATCCAAATCCAACATATGAATATAAACAATATACCTCACAATAGAGGGAACGTAATAACAATTATTCAAAATAATAGTCTTGAATGTAGGCATATGTAAACTAAATGATCCTACAGATATGGCGGTAACCCTTGCTCCATTGTCCATATGTAGAGTCACCTCATCTTCTTCAAGAGTCCTACTTCCCTTTAGTCCCTGCAACGAATTGCAAATATGAGAACCACAGGCGGTATATAATACCCAAGTAGAAATTTGACTTAGTGACATATTAACTTCGATCATGAACATACCTGAATTAGAAGCGGTAGTCTCACTACCCTTCTTCTTCTTCAATTCTGCAAGGTAAACCTTGCAGTTCCTCTTCCAGTGCCCCACCTTGTTACAGCGAAAGCAAACAACTTTGCTCTTGGGGTCTTCAGCTTTTGGTGTAACCGGATTTTTCTCACCTACTTTCTTCTTCTTGGAAGGGTTCTTCTTCCTTTTCTCAAGATTGGGACCTTCACCAATTAGAAGAACATAACTCTTCTTAGGGGGATAATTCGATTCCGCAGTCTTCAACATGTTGTGGAGTTCAGGCAGGCTGGCATCCAGCTTATTCATGTGAAAGTTCACAACAAACTTCGAGAACGAACCCGGAAGTGATTGCAAGACCAAGTCTTGGCTCAGCTCCCCATCCATGGAAAAAACAAGTTGTCCAAGACGTTCAATCAAATTGATCATCTTAAGTACATGGTCATTCACAGATGATCCCTCAGACATCCAACAACTGAACAGCTCCTTCGATATCTCATATCGAGTTGTCCTCCCTGCCACATCATACAACTTTTGTAGATGCATAAGGATAGTGCGAGCATCCATATGCTCATGCTGCTTCTGTAGCTTAATGTTCATGGAAGCTAGCATGATGCATGGAGCAACATTTGCATCATCTATCCACTTACGATACACAACATGTTCATCATTATATGCATCGCTAGCAGGTTCAGTAGGCTTAGGTGAGTCAAGCACATATTCCAGCTTCTCAACCTTGAGAACAATTCTCAAGTTTCGAAGCCAGTCAGCAAAATTAGGACCAATCAACTTGTGAGCATCTAGTATACTCCGGAGTGATAGTGCAGAAGACATAACGTATATAATAAATCTGTAAATGATGAACACATAACAACACTTAGCAAATATTCAATTTCATTTCAAAACACTATATGAATCGGGTCTTTATTCATAAGTGGCTCCCACTAGTTTATCTAAATTATATAACCCCCTTAAGTGAAAAATTAAGCATTCATAATGCTAGTGGGAATAGGGATCTTACATTCCATCACACAACTTCGGTTGTAGCACGAAACGTCATGTGATGTTCAATAGGCAGACAACTCTTGTCAATTACATCTTATGTTATTCCCTAATAAAACTTTAGCCTCTTGAATAATTGAGTCACGGCTGTAGCACGACAAACTCAATATTCTAAGTCAAGTCTAACCCAACATTTCGTACAATTGAATCAGTCTCCAACGACCCACGGTTGTAGCACGTAACGACCTTTAGATTCTAATTCAATGTACACATCTCTATGTAATAGACAAGTATTTCTTATTTTGAAATTAAAGCCCTCGAATGTAGCACGAAACGACAATGATTTAAAAATAAGAACCACTTTCTACCATGTTGGAAGGCTATGACCGACACAAGCCTGTTGTGTCATTGGCCAATTACTACTTGATATTATTTAATTTTAGAGGGATTATATTATGTTACAATCATAATCATATTATAAAGATATTCTTCCTTTCAAATTAAATATTTTAAATCAATAATCGATAATCAGATGATTCCCAGATCGGGGGGAGCATTGTCAAGAGGCGTCACTTAATACCCCTTTCTTATAGATAGAAATCTGTTGTTGACAGAATCATCCTTTCTCTCAATATTGAAAATTCATATTCAATTACGTGTTTCATAAATATAAGAATCTCATGATTGTATTCATAATATTTATATTAAGGTCATGAAACAATTTCACTATACTAGATTGTCTAACATACGTCTTATGTTAATTAAGTACACCTAAATCTATCATCGCATGATAAGTTAAGCATATATCACATATATAAGCATGAATAAACGTAAAGGTAGGCATGTTAAAACATGTAGCATATTAGTCTAAGCATTATACATCTCTATGTATCACATGAGGCATTTAAAAGTAATTAAAACAGTTAAAAACAGCTTTAATACACTACTGTTAGCTATAAACAGTCCGAAACAATTTCAGAAAATATAATATAATATACCATTAGATGCGTCTCGAAAAGACGAATCCAACGACACCAAGCACGCCTCAATGTGACCACCCACGCGCCCTCACAGGCCCCGAGAAGTTCAGCCACACGCCCCCACACGCACATGCGCTGTCAGGCGCGTGTCTGACAGTCAGCCACGCGCCCCCACACGCACACTCGCCTCACGCGCCCTGACAGCTGTGCTGACATTAGCATGACGTCATCTGATGACGTCAGCATTAACGCTGACCGTTGACCGCGCGTGTCTGACATGCGCCGGGCGTGACACACGAGCGCGTGAGCCCCACGCGCGCACGCCAGTCGCGCGGCCTTCCCCCTGTTTCTGACAGTCGCCGTTTATTTTTTTATTTAAGCAGCCGCCGCCCATGAAATTCCGTGCCACCATCAACATCAGCACTGACTTCTCTTTTAATAAACAATAGGTGACTAAACATATATATATATATATATACTAACAGATTATATATATATAATTACAAATTTAATTAAAACAACTTCAAAAAATCATAATAATTAATCCACACATCAGAAAATTATAAAAAAAATATTCAGACGATCTACAACACTTGTAGAACCCAGATCTACAGTCAAAACAATTTTGAAAAACAATTTCTAATCAATCATAATTAATCCATGATATAACTTGCAAAAATTATAATAAATTCATACAATATCATAAAATTCTGAAATTTTTATTACAGATCTATATGCATACAACCTATACTCTGATACCATTGTTGGATTTTAAAAATCACGGAAGCATGGTAAAACAATTTTCTTGATATAAAATCCAAATAAAGAAATACAAATTATGATTAAATCATATGAGATCGTTTCTAACCTTTAAAAGCGATCCAAGAATGACGAGCGGAGATCCCTAGCAGCTGCTCCTCAAGTGTGAAGCACTCCACCGGTATCCACCAAGAGATCAATGTGATGGAGGAGGAAGGGGTGGGAGAATTAGGGTTTTCTTCAATTTTTAGGTTGAGGCAAAATAAGGGTTTATAATAGTATATTTATAGGCAAAATTTTCAGCTGAAAATTTTCCCATAAAATATTATTATTATTAACCCTTTATTCTTATTAACCTATTAACTAATAATTACAACACCTTTTAATTATTAATCCTTTTTCTAAACACTTTAAAAATAATTCTCTCACTTTATTTAATTTCCAAAATTAAATTCTTAATTAATAATATTAAGAACTTTTCTTAATTAATTTATAATTAATTAAATCTCATTTAATCAATTATTAAATTTGCTAATTAATTATTTATTTCATAAATAAATAATTACCCGCCATTATTAATTAATTCCTCCACCATTAAATCATTCTCTTTTATGGTGTGACCCTGTAGGTTCAATATTAAGCCGGTAGTAGAAATAAATAATAATAAAACTATTTTATCATTATTTATATAAATTCTCTAATTCATTAAATATGATTAATTAATTAATCAAATTTATTCTACATCGTGAGGGATATTTCTCAGCATATCGCGACTGTCCGGATAATACGAATTTACTGCTTAGAATACCAAGAACCCATTCAGTGAATAGTTACCGTACAATTAATTTCCTCTACCCTGTAATGTCACGATTAAATACAAGGCATGGAACTTGTGTCAAGCCTATCTTATTTAATCATATGCTTTCCCGTTCACTATGCTTAGTTCTAATTAATGTAAATTAGAAACTCCTTTCTAATTTCATTCACTCTGGCTAGAGATTCCTGAACTAGCATAAGTGGATCAGCATTGAACATTCTCTTCCTTCACTTCGTGTACAAATTCCTATACCCAGTACAACCCTTATAATTGTCCTTGGAGACTAAGAACTAAACCAAAACATAGTTCAGTGTACACAAGATGACTATGATGACCTCAAGTCTAAGTATACTTGTACAACTATCACTATGTGAACAACTGCTGACACGTGAGTGAACTCTATCAGTTGTTCAGCTGTATGAGTCATGTTCAGTGAACTTATTCTATAATAAGCACCTACATACTAGCTATAGTGTCACCACACAAATGTCTATGAGAACAGACAGCCTTCATAATGAAGCAAACATTGTATGTACCGATCTTTAAGGATTATTAATTACCAGTTAGTAATCCTATAACCAGGAACTATTTAAGTTTAGAGTTATCATCTTTTAGGTCCCATTATTATGATCTCATCACAATCCATAAAAAGATTAACTCTAAACTGTGGTATATCTTATTTAAACACTTAAAATAGATAAAGCCCGAAATAAAAAACAAAACAAGTCTTTTATTAATATCAATGAAATCAAAACAAATTATATAAAAGTTATTCCTAAATCCTCATACATGATTGGACTTAGGACATATCCCTTTCAATGCCTTATTTCTAAGATGTACTGAAGTGAATCAGACTTTACTCTTTATCTTATATTTAGCTTAATGCACACACTTACACTCTATATGAATGATGAAAATTACTGTGGTGATCAATGTTGTTTTAGATGAACAGTTTAAGTGTCAGTTGCATAAATTCTGAGGACAAGTTCTGATGATTAACTTCTGTTGTAACCATATCAGTATTTGTGTGAAGAATTACAGAGATAAACATTCACCTTTTGAGTTAAGGAGCCATATTCTGATGACTTTTAAAATCGGATAATAATCAAGTTCTGATGCTGACGTGGCAGTATTTAATTACTTGGTTTACTTTTAAGTCAATACTTGAATGGTTATATTTTTCAGAATATTGGACTATGTGAGATAAAGCAGTAATAATCATTTGTTTAGTGGGAACAGTTTCTTTTTGAAAAACTAAACGTGCAAAGTAATCATTACTTATTTACCATGCCCATTAACTTTTGTCTTAACTGGTGCATGGCTGACAGGTGTAAGGTCTGTTCCACTTCTCAATAACTGTTGTCACGTGGGTTGTCTAAGTAAAAGATATAAAAGATTTTCAAATCTTTTATTCACATTTCTATTCTATTCACTCTCTCTCTTTTTCTTATTCTCTCACATTTTCTGACGGTTTTCTTTACAGATATTTTCTCAAACACCTTTCAGGCACTCTAACTTCTCACTTATTTCTGATGGTGCCCAAGGATTTAATTGTTGATGGAGCCAAGTTTGTACCAAATAACTATGCTGCAATCTTGAATAAGGCTGAAACTCCATCAGATCTGCACTTTGTTCAAGATTTCTTAGCTAATAGTGAGATTGGGTACGCTTTGACCCAACCTCAATCTATTTCAAGCAAACAAGTGTTGACGTTTTGGCGAACTGGGCTATATGATGATGGTGGTGCTGCTGGTTCTCCAAGCATAGTTTTCACATCAGGAGATGTCGAGCATGTGGTTACTAAATCGGCTGTTCATAAAGCTCTCCATTTACCTGAGGACTGTACATTCTCAACAGTGGAGGATCCTGTTTTACAGCAGCTTATGGCCAGTCTGGGCTATGAGCAAAGCTTGGGCAAGCTAGGTCAATTGAAAAGATCACATATCCGAAAGGAATGGAGCTTTTTCTTTGATTGTATCACCAAGGCATTTGCTAGTAAATGCTCCAACTTTGATGCTATTCCCATTATGAGTCAGCAAATCGGGTATGCCCTTATCAATCAAACTCATTTTGATTTTGCAAGTGCTGTGCTAGGTTTCATAGGGGATAGGATGACAAATGATAGGAATATAGTATATTTTGCTAGATTCTGTCAGCTTATATACTTTTTGTTGTGCTGATGAACCCCAACTAGCCATTGATTCAATTTCACCTTTTAAGCTTGCAAATAGGGCCTTTAATGATTTGTTAAATGCTGATAATAAGAAACAAGTGCTGAGACCCTTACAAATTCCTCAATCAGTAAAACAAATCTTGGTAAATGCTGATCCACACACTTATACAACTGTCTATCCTGATGTTCAACCCACCAACTCATCACAACCAACACAACAACCATCAAAACATACCATCTCTCACCAACCTCAAACACAACCACAACCTTCAGCACATCCAGTGAAGCCTTCATCTTCAAAACCCAAGAGGACACACTCTGTGCCTCAGTCTCATCAGAAGAGAAGGAAAATTATTCTGAGAGATGAGTCAGATACTGAGGAACATGTTCCAATATCAGAAGCTGTTGTTGTAGAAGCTGAGAAGATCTCTTCTCAGAAAGATACTAAAACTCGGAGTTCTAGGCCCCTCAAAAGGCTTAGAAAACTAAATTCTGATGATGAAGCTCCCAAAGTCTCTACTTCAGCAAAGAGACTTAAAAAGCAAAGAGCCAGGAGGGCTGTAATGAATCATCACACTCTGAAGATATACTGGAAGCAACAGCTAAGGAAGGGGGTCATGAATCTCTGATCCCAACAGAACCGATCGTAATTGAATTACTTCCCACTGCTGAATCAGCTCATAAGTATCCTATTCAAGAACAAGAGGATATTCCAGAGCAAGTGCCCATACCTCCTGTGTCTCCTATTAATGATCCAGTACATGCTAAAGATCCAGTTACAAGTGATGAAATAGATATTCACAACTTGGTTGTACCTGATGTTCTGTACTTGGAAGCTCCACCCACTCAAGTTACTCCACCACCAACACCACTTCTAGATGCTGATTTCAATGCAGATATTCCAACAACACCAATTATGAATCTAGATGCTGAAGATCAGACATTAGGTGGGCATCAAAATTTAGATGTTGATCAGAACTTGCTTACAGATCAGAATTTAGACGATGATGTTGAAACCTCTATAGCCTCACATACTGTTATTCTATCATAGGATGCTGATACTACAGGCTCTGTAAGTTCTGATGCTGACAATGCTGAAATTATTGGTGAAGCTGCTACAAATGTAGATACTGATGTAGCTGGTCCATCTGGACATGCACCTCAACAAGCTTTATCCAAAGTTGATCTAATCAAGAAGCTTGTTAGAGAGGATGCACCAGTACCTTGGAGTGAAACTCCTAGAGGAAAGGAGTGGACTAAAGAGCGGAACACAGTTGATTTTGTTCCAACTCGGAACATACTTGCTGAGCACCTGGCTAAAGCTGATGATATGCTGATAAATGATGATTTCAAGGCACAAATTAGAGTTACTGCATTGAGTACCAGGCACCTTCAAGGTCAACACTCAATAACTCATGACAAGGTGAACAAAATTCAAGAATTACTGATCCAGCAAGATATGAATGTAAAATTGGAAAAGAACAGATTTTTTAAGCCAGCCTTTGACCGGATTGGGTATATTGAAAAGACTCAGGAGAAACAACAAGATCAGATTTCTGAAATTCTAAAGAATCAAGCTTCTCAGCAAACTCAACTCAATGAGATCCAATCCTCAGTGGAATTGCTTGTCTCTCTTCTTCTACCTGTTGATGCCAAATAGGGGGAGAAAGTAATTAGGTCCAAATTCAAAATTGATCAACCACTAAAGGGTAAGGACGATGATAATGAAGACCAGGGAAACTCTGAAAGGGGTAGATGTCATGGTCAAGGCAAAGGATTTTCGTCAAGCAAAGCTGGAACTACAAGTCAAAGAACAAGTTCTGATGCTGGGAGAAGAATAAGTTCTGATACTGGTAAAAGAATACGTTCTAGTGAACAAACTCTGGAACTTGATGAAGAGATTTCCAAAAGGCTATTCCTAAAGGACAATCCAGGCATGGATATTGAATGTCTGAAGGAAGAAGAAGCCAGACTTAAAGTAGAAAATGTCAAGTCAAAGTCTAAAGCTCAAATCATGGAAAAGAAGCCACCTAAGCCTAAGGGCATTGTGATCAAAGAGAGGACAGATATTGAGGCATTTAAGGCCAAGTCCAAATCACAGGGGGAAGTTGATCCTAAATCCAAGGGCAAAGCTAAAATTGATGAACCTGTAAAGGTATACATGCCAATCATGGATCTGGAAGCAAATTCTGATGAAGATACTAGTCTGATTTTGAAGAAGAAGGATATTCAAACAACCTCTGACAGAGCTCATATTGTTCAAGATCAGGACTTAGTAAAATCTGATATTACAATGAAGCAAGCAACCTCTGACATAGCTCAAGTTGGCTTGATATCAGAAGATAAAGAAAATGAAACCTCTTACATTGCTCATGTTAAACCTTCAAGGATGTTACTACCAGGATTCACCAAAGCTCAACAGACTCAACCTTTGAAGACTACATCAAGTGGTTTGAAGCAAGAGTTGTTCAAGGAAAGGAAGCAAGAGACAAATCAGGATTGGGTAGTTCTGATGAAAGAAGAATACACAACACTACCAATGATTCAACTTCCATAAGTGAACCAGGAGTAGGTGCAACTCCTGAGAGATTTAATCAACTTGAATCTGTACAAATGGTTTACCATTCTGTTTTGAAAGAAGATATCATGTTATATTTTATGACATATGGGAGGGTATTCCAGATTAGGAAGAATGTTATTCGATTGAAGTATTTTGAAGAATTACAACATGTGCTATTTCTACTTCAAGTGAAAAACAGATCAACAAATGGTGCTGCCAGTTATTTAAAATCTGATATTCAAAGGTAGAAGAAACTTTACTCTGTAAAGTCTGACATGCCATACTTTCCTAAATACAGAGATCACAATGGTGATATTGTTGAAATGAAGCCTAATACTGCAAAAATCATCACTATATTTTCTGGTATTAAGGGACTTGAATTCAATCTAGAGTCTGATAAAGCCTATATCATCATACTGGATCAGAATATAAGGAAAGCAAAAATAAATGATCTCAGGGCTGCTATGTTCCAAACAGGTGAAGATACAGTTGAACTTAAAGATGCAAAAATGAGGATGCAGAATGAACTTGAATATGCTGAGATAAGTCTGTTGAAGAACTATCTCAGAACAACTTCTGATATTAAAGAGATCACATACTGAAGCCAAGTCAAAGATCTACAACTGTTTAAATTCTGAAGGATATACAGACTGAAGCTGATATTAGACTTTAAGGATGGCAAAGCTGTAAGGACTGTAAGTTGTAGTTATCTAGTCAAATTCTCATGCATTTGTACTTAATGTTTTTGACATCATCAAATATCTGTTGAACTTGTATATTATTCTAATTTACAAGTTGGGGGAGATTGTTAGATATATTTGTGATGTCATGTCTAATGATGATTTGTGTTTAATTTTTCAGATCTTAACTAACAGGACAAATCAGGACTTAACTGGAAATCAGTACTTATACTGAAGTCAGGACTTAAGATATCAGAACTTAAGTTATCAGAACTTAAGTTATCAGAAGATATTTATCAGGAGATAATATCAGAACTTAAGGAGACTTTCAGATAAGGAAGGCGGTTGATTGAAGGAAAGAAGATCGAGACTAAAATAAGAAGAGATATGCATGAAGAAGAATTCTATGAAGAATAGAATACTTGGAAGAAAAGATAACTAGTTGATATATTTTAGGATGCTGACTTATGTTCGATATCAATTAGAAGATTATCTTATAACTGTGTGTCTATATAAACACAACATAGGGTTTACACTATATGTGTTATCTTATTCGAGAATATTATTCATTGTAACCCTAGCAGCTCTCATGATATTTGTTCATCACTGAGAGAGGACGGTTCCATTGTAATACTGTTTTATTAATAAGATTATTCTATGTTTCATACTTGTGTTCTTAATTCGATTTGATTGTGCTAGACACTATATTCAACCCCCTTCTACAGTGTGTGTGACCTAACATCCTGGTTCACGGTGGCTGACTATCACAAAAAGAGTCAACTCACCCCTAGTCCAATCCCCGAGCTCCTCCCTGGACTCAAGATTTTCTATACTATAAAGAAACTCTTTCATAGCAGGCGGAGAAGTCTTTTTAACACTATTATTTCTCTCGGACCTTAACTCCCCGTTAACCCCACAAAATACAATAGCAAAAATACAAGTTACAAAAACTATCTCGAAGCATAACACCTAGTCACCTTCTCAAGAACTCGTAAACCCCTTTGGTAGACTAAGTATTTCTTCTTCTTTGCGGGTCTCGGATCTTATATCTTAGATCTTAGCTCTCGGGGTCCTTACTCTTACTCACGGTGCGAAGGCTACTAACTCCCCGTTAGTTCGCACAAGACTTGAGTCTTAGAACGAGGATCACCTCACTTCACTTACCTCACTGCAAAGAAAATAATACTAGCTACGAACCACAATATGTTTGAGTTAGATAGGTGTGAATGCCAAATCAAACACTGATATATGTATATATAATAATCTATATTTATTATTTGGCTCGCACCACGCTATTATACGTTAAATTTCTACCCAGGAAAAATCACAAAGCGGATACTTCGCAAAAGTAAATGCAGTAAAAGAAAGTAAACGTGAATGCAACACACACTACGCACACGTACGGAAAATATATAACTAGTATAACTCTCCGGCTATCCGGTAGACAATAAATTGTTTAAGTTATTAGGTATCCGTGGAGTGACCTTAAAAGAGATACGAACTAGGTTTCAGGTATATATATGTAGGTGCTACTCAAATAGAAACCAATTTTAGAATAGAAACTAGAAACCAATTTTTTTTTTAAATTACTTCGAAATATATCATATATGGTATGCAAATCGATCGTTCAGAGATGGAGAAAAATACAGTGAATTCGGATTTAGAAAAAAACTTAACGTTTGACGGGAATAATCAAATTAAAAACGGAGGGAAAAAGAGAGAATGTGTGTGGAAGGTTGCATATTAGCTTGGTGTGGTCCTTTTAGGGTGACCATTAGATTAGATTGATCTAATGGCTCACAATAGTTTCTAGTTTCCATTTTAATTTTAGTTTTTATTTGATCATGTGCATATATATATATATATATATACCACAATATTATATTATTCGACTTTCGCCACGCTATTACGCGTTACTTTAAACACACACACATACACACTAATTTAAACACACGAACAAGTATTTAAACACTCGATCAAGTAAAAGACGAGAGAATAATATAATACAAATATATATACAACTATATATTCAGCTGAGAATATAACAAGAAAGTGGTTCGAATATTTCAACTTGTAAAAATAAGTTCAAGTAGTCTTGTTACTTTAAGTCCTTTAAAAATATTTTAAACTAAAGAAATATGGACTTGGTTGAACAAGAACTGAAGGAAACCACTTTTGATTCTAATGTAACAAGTTTTAAACCACTCGGTTAAAACTAGTTTACTCTTTTTAGCCGCGAACCAAAAGATCGTTCGATTGGCCTTTATAGTTCGAAACATGACTTCGAAACTAAAAGGACATTAAAGAAGCTTGGATAATATTTTAAATGACTCCCAAGTTGTCCAAAATACACTACACAAATAAACTTCATGAACAAGTGTATTTATGTAACAAAATATGAGTAAACACAAATATAAGTGTGTAGCGATAACTCGAAACAAAAAGAGAAAGGACCACAATATATAAACGCGTGTGTGTGTGTGTATATATATATACTAAGTGTATATATATTTTAGAGACTATACTTGTAACCATTGTGATCTAGGAAGAAAACAAGAGTAAAATCTAGTAACGAAACAAAAAACACACAAAAAGGGTCACCGAAAAAGTCGTCGGAAAATGGTCAAAATTTGGGGTTCAAGGGCTGACTTTCTTAGGCTTAAAATGATATTTAAGAAAAGCCTAAACAAGGCTCGAAAGGTGCCTAAAGGTTGGTGACTAAATGTGTGTGTATATGAGCAAGAATGGTGAAAATAAACAAGCTAAAATGATGTTAAAACATGAAATAAATGGGGCGTGCACTCAAGAAACGTTTTTTCACTTTGGGGGACAGTAGGTTGGGTGTTTCAAGAGCTATTTCTTCAGGATATAGTTAGCTCAGTTAGGCTTAAGGAAATGGGCGGGGGTGGGGTGTCTTTATAGGAAAAAAGTAGTTTTTGGATGGTAAAAAGGGAACAAGTTTTTTAAATTAAGGAGACATGTTAGGATTGTATTTTCTAGGCTCCAATAGCTACGGGGAATTCAAAGATGCCTAGGAAATAGTACCCACGCATTTTTACCATTTTATTAGAGAATAAAAACCCCGTCTCGCGCATACCAACGAATAAAAATACGATACTTAAAATAAATCGAAAAATATCTAAAAATTATGTCATTTTTTGAAAAAATTAGAAACATTCCCAGATAAATGTGGAAAGAATTTTATCTTAAAATTCATTGTCCTCATATGACTTCTAAGAGACCACTAAATTAATAACGTATCAATATAAGGGGTCCAGGAAAAAGTTATTCAAAATTCACGAAATTTTTTACATGATAGAATATAATAAATGAGTGACAAATCCCAAGTTTCAAGTCAAAAAGTCAAGTGGAAGAATGTTTACGAATTTTCTGTTTGTTAAAACAGCCTTCCGGAGCGACAGAAAAATTCATTTGTTTTACCGATAACTTCAACAAACTTTTTGACTTGAAATACATTCAAACATAATATTAATTATGAAATAATTACTATGAGGTCCAAGGAATAATTAAATTTAAATTTAACATGATTTTATCCGGAAAGATAAGGATTTACGGGTATTTTGGAATAAAATATATTTTGCGTCTTTCAGCATAACTTTGGCACTAAAAATTGAATATAAATATTGTAAGTGTTTGTGCCCTAGAGACAACACTATAATATTTTAGTTTAAGACATTATGATTATTAATGTTTATATTCTATCGATTATTCTCTTTATAATTTATTAATTTTTAATTTACTTCGATATAAATGTTAGATTAATAAATATCCTTGGAATATGATATGCAATTCTATATCTCTAAGTATGTGACTTAAAAATGAGATTATGAGAATAATATCAATATTCCTAAAGGTCCCTAGCCGAGTATTATTATTAAGGGACAATAATAATGCATTAAGACATGTGTGTTTGTTGACTGATGATCACATCTCATTGATCATAGGTATAGTGATACTAAAGTAAGTAATACAGGAAGATTTATATGTACATGGTGGTGGACAGACCCAATGTGAGATTTTACATGTCTGTTGTGTCATAAGTAATTCTCTCAGTGATAATGATGTAATGGTCCTTAGACCTGAAGTAATTATATTTCTATACGAGAATTAATATACATTGATTCCATTAAAAGTTATCCTTGACCGCATAATGATAAAAGTGGACATTGGGTATATTATGAATCGTATGAGAAATATGAATGATGAAGATGGGATTTAACCCTCCTATTTTAGGAGTGATATTATTAGCCTCTTGTGTGAGCTAGACTATGAAATGCGTGGCCACACTCAAATGTTGATTTATTATGATAGTCTACTCATTAATCAAGAAAACCTAGATTAAACATTGATGAGGATGACACATTACATGCCTCTAGTTTAATCTATAATGTTAGATATATTTGAGATGTCATGTCTAATATGTTTCATGTTTAGTTTTCAGATCTTAACAAACAGGAAATATCAGTACTTACTGAAATCAGTACTTACTGGAAGTCTGAACTTAATGATATCAGGACTTAGATTATCAGAAGATAAATATCAGAAGATGGATATCAGAACTTAAGTACCGGAGGACTAACAGTTAAGGAAGGAAGCTGATTTACAGGAATGAAGATCGAGACTAATACAAACAAAGATATGCATGGAAAGAGTTAGAGGACTTAAAGACTTGTATAAGATATCTGAATGATATATTTTAGGAGATAGAATTATATTCCATATCAATTAGAAGTTTTCTTGTAACTGTGTACTATATAAACACAGACATAGGTTTACACTATATGTCTTATCATTATCGAGAAGATCATATATTGTAACCTAGCAGCTCTCGTGATATTTGTTCATCACTGAGAGAGAACAGTTCCATTGTAACAGAGTTTATTATATCGAATATAACTATTTTTTGTTACTTGAGTTCGAAATTGATTTGATTTTATTCTACACTGTATTGAACCCCCTTCTATAGTGTTGTGTGACCTAACAAGTGGTATCAGAGTCTATCTTTTAACACATATACAGTGAAGATCCAAAACAATCATGTCTGAAGAAGCAGAAAATCCAACCAAGCCCGCCAAAACTGAAGAAACTCAAAAGACTCAAATCCACAATCTATATGAGACTATTAGGGTTCCCATACTAAGACCTTCTGAGTACCCCATATGGAAAGTGAAGATGGCTATGTTTCTGGAAGCTACAGATCCAGAATACCTTGACAGAATTAATAAAGGACCGCATAAGCCAACCAAGCTCTCCGTTGTTGTTGCAGATCAGCCAGCAAAGACCATACCAAAGGAGAAAAGTGAGTATACAGCTGAAGATATCTCATCCATTGCCAAAGATGCAAAAGTAAGGCATTTGCTGCATAGTGCCATTGATAATGTCATGTGAAACAGGGTAATTCATTGCAAGACTGCAAAGGAGATATGGAATACTTTGGAGACAAGATGTCAGGGAACTGATGCAATCAAGAAGAACATGAAGACTATATTCACTCAAGAGTATGAGCACTTTGACTCAAAAAGTGATGAGTCATTAACCGACTTATATGAAAGGTTTGTCAAACTCTTGAATGATCTATCACTAGCGGACATGGAATATGATCTTGAAGATTGAAATCTAAAATTCCTTTTAGCTCTTCCTGAAAGTTGGGATTTGAAGGCTACTATTATAAGAGACAACTATGCTCTTGATGAAACTATTCTTGATGAAATTTATGGTATGCTCAAGACTTATGAACTTGAGATGGATCAAAGAAGCAAGAGACAAGGGAGAAAGTCAAGCAAAGTTGCTCTTAAGGATGAGGAGGAATTCCCCAAAGTGGTTGTCTCAAAGAAAGGCAAAGGAAAAGCTCTCATCACAAAGTCTGATTCAGAATCATCAAGTTCTGATGATGATGATTCAGAAACTGAAAGTTTGTCTGAAATAGATGCTGATGAAGAAATGATGAAATTATGTGCTCTTATGGTGAAGAGTATCACAAAGATAGCCTACAGGAAATTCAGAAGGGGAAAGAAGTTTTTCAAAAAAGGTGGAAGTACTAATAAGAAAGGTTTCAGAAAGTATGAAGACATAAATGCAAAGTCTGACAGAGGAGAGAACTCAAAAGTCAAATTCTACAATTGTGGTGAAAGAGGCCACATATCTCCTGACTGCAAGAAAGGAAAGAGTGACAAAGGTAAGGCACTTGTAACAAAGAAGAAAAGCTGGACAGACTATTGAGATTCTGAAGACTTTAATGGAAAATGTTGATGGCAGCCCTGAACTGCTGAATTAAAGGTACCTCAAATAACTTATGCTTTTCATACTGATGATATTACTGAGTTGAGAATATATCTTAAAACCATGTTTATTAGCTACAGAGATCAAACTTTAACATGTGAAAGATTAACTTCTGAAAATCTTGCTTATAAGAAAAGGAATAATTATTTAGAAAAAGAGTTAGTTATGTTCCATCAAACTCAGAAAGAGAGAGATGATGCTTTTTATGTTAGAGATGAATTGCTAAAATTGAATAAATATCTCAAAACTGAGTTAGAAAAAGAAAAAGAGATTATCAGGACTTGGACTAACTCTGGCAGAACAACTCAGAATTTATTAAGTAGTGGAAACTGGAAAGAGGGCTTAGGTTATGGAGATGATAAAAGTGAAAAAGGAACTGAACAAATTGAGCCAATTATTGTTAAACAAACTATTAAGCCAAAGGTAAATCCTGTTAAGTTTGTAGCTAAAACTGTAAAGTCTGATTCTGAAAAGATGAAAAAGTCTGTGACAGAAGTTAAGGAGAAGTCAACTTCTGACAAATTAGAACAGGATAAACCAGCTGAAATGAACATAGGCTTAATGACAAAGAAGCGGCTTAAGCATAAGCTGAAAGAAATAAGGAATGTCAACAAGGTTAAGGCAGCTAGGAAAAATCGGAATGGAAAGGAAGGTGTGAATAAAAACAATAATTATATGCCTGTACCTAATGCTCCTAGAAAGAAATGTTATAACTGTGAAAACTCTAACCATCTTGTTCTTTTTGCAGGAAGAATAAGAATATTAACTCTTTACCTCCTAAGTCAGGAGTTAAGAGTCAGTCTGTTAGGTTTAAGCCACAAAATCCTTGTTTTCATTGTGGAAGTTTATGGCATTCCATTTATACTTGTAAGGAATATCATAGTTTATACTATGATTATTATCAAATAAAACCTTCTTTGAAGAAAGTTGCTTTAATTCCTTCTAGTGTAAAGTCTGATGCAAAGTCTGATATAAGTTCTTATAAACAACATGTTAGAATAAACTCTGATATTAAATCTGCTGCTAATGCTAACAAACTTAAAAAGGCCAAAGGATCCAAGCAAGTCCGGGTCCTTAAAACTAACCATTAGTGGTCTTTGTGATTGCAGGGCAACAGGAAAATCATCCTTGTACTGGATTGTGGATGTTCAGGACATATGACTGGAAATAAAGCCCTGCTCTCAGACTTTGTGGAGAAAGCTGGCCCAGGAGTTTCTTATGGAGATGGCAACATGGGAAAAACTCTGGGATATGGCAGTATTAATCTTGGGAATGTCATAATTGAAACAGTAGCTCTTGTCTCAGGATTTAAACACAATTTGCTGAGTGTGAGTCAAATCTGTGACAGAGGTTATCATGTGGATTTCTTTGAAGAACACTGTGAAGTTGTAAGCAATTCTACAGGCAAAGTGGTTCTGAAAGGATACATGCATGGTAACATTTATGAAGCCAGACTTTCAACAAGTTCTGATGGTTCTGCAATCTGTCTAATGAGTAGAGCATCAATTGAAGAAAGCTGGAATTGGCACAAAGGACTCTCTCATTTAAACTTCAACAACATAAATGAGCTTGTAAAGAAAGATCTTGTGAGAGGATTTCCAAAATCAGTATTTGCTCCTGATGGCCTTTGTGATTCATGTCAAAAGGCAAAACAAAGAAAATCTTCTTTCAAGAGCAAAACTGAGTCATCAATTCTTGCGCCTTATCACCTACTGCATGTTGATCTATTTGGTTCAGTCAATGTCATGTCTATTGCAAAGAAGAAATATGCTATGGTTATAGTGGATGAGTTCACAAGGTACACTTGGGTGTACTTCTTGCACAAGAAGAATGAAACTGCATTTACTCTAACTGATCATGTCAGACAGTTGGATAAGTTGGTCAAAGATTCTATTAAAATTATAAGAAGTGATAATGGTACTAAGTTCAAGAATTCAATCATGGAAGAGTTCTGCAAAGAGCATGGAATTAAACAGGAATTTTCTGCACCTAGAACTCCACAGCAAAATGGTGTTGTAGAAAGAAAGAACATGATTCTCATTGAAGATGCACGGACTATGCTTGATGAAGCAAAGCTGCCAACCTACTTTTGGGCTGAAGCTGTGCAGACAACTTATTTTACACAGAATGTAACACTCATAAACAAGCATGGAAAAACACCATATGAGATGGTGAAGAAAAAGAAGCCAAATCTAAAATATTTCATGTATTTGATTGCAAGTGTTTTGTTCTTAAGACTCATCCTGAGCAGCTATCAAAATTTGATCTAAAAGCTGATGAAGGAATTTTTGTTGGATATCCACTTTCCACAAAAGCCTTCAGAGTCTACAATTTAAGAACAAGGGTTGTCATGGAATCTATTAATGTATCTTTTGATGATAAGAAGATTACTGGACTTGAAGATTGCAATGATCACGATCAGCTGAGATTTGAAAATGAAGACTTAAATTCTGATTCTGTAAATTCTGATGACTTAAACTCTGAACCTGTAAGTACCGATGTCATTGAATCTGTGGTAACAACTCCAAAGGAAAATGCACCTGTCCCGGGGGAGCAAGCTAAAGATCCTACCATATCTCAAGACTCTCAAGAAGCATCAGAACTTGTCACTGGCTCTTCAAGTTCTGATTCATCTAGTTCTGATGAGCCAAATTCTGATTTTTCTGGAAGCTTTGATACTTCAAATCCCAAAGGATCCAAGTCAAACTCTGAAGTCTCAGAGAGCATAACTACAAGGGGAGCATCAGAAAATGCTGATGGAGACACCATGGATCATGGGGGAGGATCCAGTTTTAGAAGTCAACTTCAATCTGTAAGGAAGTGGACCAAATCACATACACCTGACTTAATTACTGGAGATCCCGAAGCAGGTGTCAGAACTAGAACTGCAACATCAAAAGAATGTCTCTATCATTCTTTTCTATCTCAGACTGAACCAAAGAAAGTGGAAGAAGCTCTTCAAGATGCTGACTGGGTGCAAGCAATGCAGGTAGAGTTAAATGAATTTGAAAGAAATAAAGTCTGGACCCTAGTGCCAAGAGCAAAGAACAGATCAGTTGGCACAAAATGGGTGTTCAGAAATAAAACTGATAGTGATGGCATAATTACAAGGAATAAAGCAAGGCTGGTTGCTAAAGGCTACTCTGAACATGAGGGTATTGATTATGATGAAACATTTGCACCAGTTGCTAGATTAGAAGCCATAAGGATCTTTTTGGCTTATGCTGCTCACAAAAAGTTTAAAGTCTTTCAAATGGATGTGAAAAGTGCTTTTCTTAATGGAGAATTGGAAGAGGAGGTCTATGCTGAACAACCTCCAGGCTTTGTAGATTCAAAATTTCCAAATCATGTCTGCAGACTTGACAAAGCACTTTATGGCCTTAAGCAAGCTCCTAGAGCATGGTATGAGACTTTAGATCAATTCCTTCTGGAAAGTGGATTTCACAGAGGTACAATTGATAAAACACTGTTCTACCTCAACCATGGAAATGACTTACTTTTGGTACAGATATATGTTGATGATATCATATTTGGTTCTGCAAATGCCAAACTCCGTGAGAGGTTTGCAAAGCTAATGCAGTCAAGATATCAAATGAGTATGATGGGAGAACTTAGTTATTTACTGGGCCTTCAAGTCAAGCAAAATGAAGAAGGTACTTTTATCTATCAATCCAAGTACACCAGAAATTTACTGAAGAAATTTGGAATGCAAGATTGTTCAACTGCATCCACTCCCATGGTGACTGCAACCATGTTAGATAAAGATACTGGCTCGCCAGTAGATATTACTAACTACAGAGGTATGATTGGCTCTTTACTCTATTTAACTACAAGTAGACCTGATATCATGTATGCTACCTGTTTTTGTGCAAGATTTCAGGCTGATCCAAGAGAACGTCATTTAATAGCTGTGAAGAGAATTTTCAAGTACCTTAAGGGTACAGCTGATCTGGGATTATGGTATCCTAGAGAATCAGATTTTAAGCTAATAGGTTACTCAGATGCAGATTTTGCAGGATGCAAAATAGACAGGAAAAGTACTAGTGGAAGCTGCCAATTTCTTGGAGGCAGATTGGTTTCTTGGTTTAGCAAGAAACAGAAGTCAATTTCCACATCAACTCCAGAAGCAGAATATATTGTTGCAGGAAGCTGTTGTGCACAGATTCTTTGGATGAAGAATCATTTACTAGATTATGGGTTAGAATTTTCTAAGATCCCTATTTACTGTGATAATCAAAGTGCTATTGCTATGACAGGTAATCCAGTTCAACACTTAATGACAAAGCACATCAGCATTAGGTACCATTTCATAAGGGAACATGTGATGGAAAGTACAGTGGAATTGTATTTTGTTCTAACAGATCAACAACTAGCATATATCTTCACCAAACCACTATGTGAAGCTACTTTTACAAGACTTGTAAATGAACTTGGAATGGTTTCAGGTTCTTTCTCTAAATCTGCTTAGTTTTTGTTCTCATGCATCAGACTTTATGATCAGTGTTTGCAGATTATTTATCTTCATGAAATCTGTTCTTTAATTGAAATTCATTAAATACTGATTGTTATCTGATGTGGATCTTTAAACTATGATAGTGTTTTGAATGTTCTGTGACTATTCAATCCAATAAGGATACCTATGCTAGATGCTGACCTAGTAGTCTTTAACATACTAGAAATCCCATGTTTAAAGTAGTTGTTTATGTGGAAACTCATTAACACAAGCAAATTCTAATTTTGAGCTTGGTCAAGTTTACTTTGTGTATCTTATTACTAATTCACAAACTAGATTCTTGCTTCTTATCTGTCAGATTCTGATTTCAGTAAATCTTAAGAATGAACTAAATGTTGATAAGCCTCACTTATCAAAAGAAAAGAAAAGAAAATAAAAGTCAGGTACTCTAACCATCTTGCTTCTTTTTGCAGGAAGAATAAGAATATAAACTCTTTACCTCCTAAGTCAGGAGTTAAGAGTCAGTCTGTTAGGTTTAAGCCATAAAATCCTTGTTTTCATTGTGGTAGTTTATGGCATTTTATTTATACTTGTAAGGAATATCATAGTTTATGCTATGATTATTATCAAATAAAACCTTCTTTGAAGAAAGTTGCTTTAATTCCTTCTAGTGTAAAGTCTGATGCAAAGTCTGATATAAGTTCTGATATCCATCTTCTGATATTATCTTCTAATAATCTAAGTCCTGATATCCTTAAGTTCTGACTTCCAATAAGTACTGATTTCAGTAAGTACTGATATTTCCTGTTTGTTAAGATCTGAAAACTAAACATGAAACATATTAGACATGACATCTCAAATATATCTAACAGTAACGTTCGATGGAACCAAGTTAGCAAGCCTACAAAGAGAAAAGGATTCTTAATCTCTAGAATTTGAGAATCTTTCAGATGATCATTTATATGAAGACGAACCTGAAGTTGCTCATGTTATTAGTACTGTTAATTGCAATAATAATCCTGAGTCAAATGGTGACAATGGTGGAAATGAAGATTAAATAGGAAGCCCTACTAGAACCACTAATCAAAGAACATAATCATCAAACCATGGAGGCAGTAACTCAGGGGGGGGGGCGGAGGAAGAGGATCTATAGTTCACACTCAACATAATGTTGAACAAGTGGAAACATCAAGATCTTATCTGCCAAGACAAAAAGTTTAGGACATAGACCATCCTTTTAAATTGATCATTGGTGATCGTGACACAAGAGTGAGAACTAGACGTACCACACAAAATATATGTCACTTTTCAGGGTTTCTTTCAGAAATGAAGCCTAAGAAAGTGGATGAGGCACTTGAAGATCCATATTGGGTTATTAAAATACAAGAAGAACTCAATCAGTTTAAAAGGAAGAAAGTTTGGTAGCCGGTACCCCGACCTAAAGGCAAAACTGTGATTGACACTAAGTGGGTATTCAGAAATAAAATGGATGAAGATGGAATGGTGACGAAAAATAAGACTAGACTGGTATCTAAACATTACTTTCAAGAAGAGGGTATAGATTATCATGAAACCTATGCTCCAGTAGCTAGGCATGAAGCAATCAGGATGTTTCTGACATTCGCTACACATTCAGACTTCAAAATTTATCAGACGGATGTGAAGATGTATTCTTGAATGAGGAGCTAGAAGAAGAAGTTTCTATGGATCAACCTCCAGGTATTGAAGATCCAAAGCTGGTGGACTTTGTATACTTTTTATTTAAAGTTCTTTATGGTCTTAGGCAAGCACCAAGGACATGGTATGATACTCTATCAAAAATCTTAGTTGAAAATGGATTTACTAGAGGTGTTAGAAATAAAACTCTATTTCATAAAATGCATAAGACTGATATGATATTAGTTTAAGAATATGTTGATGATATTATATTTGGTTGTACTAATGATGATCTTTACAAGAGATTCTCCAAGTTAATGCAGAGTAAATATGAAATGAGAATGATGGGAGAGTTGAATTACTTTCTTGGATGACAAGTGAGTCAAAGAAAATATGGAATATTTATCTGTCAATCCAAGTACATCATAGAACTTCTTAAGAAATACAATTTGGAAGATTCAACTTTGGCAAATACTCCAATATCACCATCCACCAAGCTTGATCAGTACAAAACTGGTAAGAAGGTTTATATCACAAGCTATAAAGGTATGGTCAGCTCATTATTATATCTTATAGCAAGTAGACCAGATATTATGTTTGCAATATTCTTATGCGCTACATTTTAAGCTCACCCTAAAGAGTCTCATCTTATAGCTGTTAAACGGATTTCTAGGTATCTTAAGGGAACTCCAAATCTTGGTATTTGGTACCATAAAGGCACAAGCTTTGACCTTGTAGGCTATACAGATTCAGATTTTACAGGGTGTAAGATTGATCGGAAGAGTACTTCAGGAAGCTGTCAGTTCTTGGAAGAAGATTGGTGTCCTGGCATAGCAAGAAATAGCACTCGGTATCCAACTCAACTGCTGAAGCTGAATAAATAGTTGCTAGAAGTTGTTCTGCTCAAATCTTGTGGATGAGGAACCTACTCCGAGATTATGGGTTGTTGATGTCAAAGATTCCAATATTCTGCGACAACACTAGTGCTATAACAATCTCCAACAACCGGTTTTGTCACACCTCCAACTTAACCAGCAAATTAAATATAACTATTACAATATTTAGAAATAAGTAAACACAACATAATCCAAGATTTACAGTCTAGAGTTTGGAACAGCCCAACACTACCATCTATTACAACTGATTTTAATATCGAATCCTCACACATAACTATCTCTTATTCTACCTGAGCTCGAACATACGCATCAGCGTCACAGGTTTTACGGGCGGTCTGCTTGAATCTAACCATAGCTGCTAGCTGAAATATCAGGGTAAAGTAAGAAGTGAGCCAAATGCTCAACAAGTGCTAAACAATACGATACCAAACATAAATCGAGATATATATTAAAGAATGACAATGTTAAGACATAACCAATGATAACAAGAGATAAAACTTTGGGTGATGGCATCATTTACTTGTATCAAAACAATTTCAAAATCATATCTTAATCAAAATCATTTTATGACGCTACAGATTACAGCCGGTGATCAGCCGCGAAGTAATCCCGAACCTCGCTGGGTTCTAAAACATTAATGGGATCCCTAGGCAACTTTTAAGCCTACATAATAAGTGTGGAAGTACTCGCGTCTCAGTCCAGATCCACTATTCAAAGAAAACATTTATCCCTCTTTGGGATTAAAAATCCACATTTTAATCATTTTAAAAACTGATGCTGATTTATGACAAAATCTCTTTTGACTGTAAACATTTTTATCAAGGTATTATAGATCAACTTGAAACACTGGAAATATGTCACAAAATCTCAAGGCCATGATCCACTAGACTTTACTCTATTAGGGTAACTGAAAGGTTTCCATATACAAGAAATTGGACAAGGAAATTTAGCAAGGCTATTGGATATTATGAAAGAGTAATGCCAAACTAGGCTTAAAACAATGATTTTCGATAAGGTACAAGTACTAGAACATCAAGAAGATAAGCTTCACGAATACTAAGGGTGTTAAGGTATGAAGAAATGATCTTTAACTCAGGATATATCAGAATTGTCAAGCTTTAGGATAGGATAGAGGGGTATCAATCAATTACGGATACCTTTGATAAATATCTGGCTTTCAGGTATCAAGGTAAGGTTCTATAGGGGTTCAAGTATCAGGATGAGATATCAATACTTAGGAATCATTAGCATGGTAATCAAGAGGATCAACCAAGTGCTATAACAACTCTTTATTTTATCATGACATTCAAATTACTTTAATATATTATCATGATAAGACTTTTGAACTACTTGCAATACGTACTCGAGGGTTCATGGCATTTCGATATGATTCAAAGATAAACATAAGATACGCTTGATTCAAATATATTAAAATGACTCAGGATAGTTGCATCAATATATAAGAACTATTTGTAGTGAATACGAAAGACAAGTTGAATCACTTGCCTTGAGAAAGGCTGGTCTGGTCTGGCTAGTAGGAGCAACTGGAAACTTCACTCGACCTTTATGGCAAGTTTACCCTCGTGTCGAGATCCTACATAATAATAATAATCCTCATTATAATATAATCTCACCAACTTAACCTATTTACAACACAAATGGCACTTAGGCCTATATGCACGTAAATTATATTCACCTTATAAATATAATCGTACACATAGCCACATATACTCACATATCATATTTTAATACCAAATAATATCACACACACCATAATGCAACACTAGGCTTGGATGATCTCGACTCACAACTTAAGTCACTTAGTCGCTATACTTAGACAAGGTCTCCAAATTTTGGCATCCTAACTCGATGTGCCTTTACTAAACTATCCAAGACCTATTGACCCTAACTTGGGCCTTTTGCTCTACTGACTTTATACTATCGTACCACCATAGTGGTCAACCTAGATCTCACTCCTAAGTGTTCTAAAACTATGTGATAAGTGAAAGTGCTCACTGGTGTAAATTTCAGAATGACATCTATAGTTTCTTGAGTGCATTAGACACCCTTAAACTACTAGTTTTCATCCAAAACTCTTACACAAGACTCTCCTGACCTTAGGTCATCTCCCAAACTTGATGTGGCTCAAGGACCTAGCTTGGGCCTCCTTGGGCCTAAGCTTAAAGTCCATGGTTCCCCTGTTTTTCTGGGCAGAAAATTTCCTGACTTGAATTAACTTGTGACACATGGTTCTAACTCATATCCTATGAACTATGGTTGGAAAAACTTCTCTGACACTCCCTCTAACTAAGGCCCAACAGGGCCTAATGAGTCCTATTTATAAGTTGCAACAAAACTGTCCCCTGCTGGACAGATTTTGTGATTCCACTTGTGCACCTAACCAAACGGCTTGGAAACCTCCAACCAACACCTAAAACCTTTAATATACTCCTAATGCTAGCTTCTGGTGGCTTGAGCCTTAAAGTGCACATCAATGACATGGTCAAAACTCACTCTAAACCTCAGGGTACTAAACTGATTTTCTGCAGAAACTAAAACTCTCCTTTCTCCAAGGTTTTTACTTGACAAACTCAACCACCAACAACCCAAATAACCAAACCAAGACTTAAACATGGTGATCTACTGAACCAACTTCCTTTCACTCAAAATAATCTTGGTGGAGATCATCCTTACCTAAGGTGCAACATGGCAAAACAAAGGAAATCACATTTCACAACTTATAAGTCATCAAGCTTTTGAAAATAACAAGTTATGTATTTTTATAAAATATATACACGAATTATTACCATACATCAAGGAACACTAATCAAGATTAACACCTTATCCCTACTGAAATTAAAGCTTACTAAGAAAATCTTTCCAAATGATCAAAATCTTCCAACATTCCAAGAGAAATCTACATGCATGCATAACTTCGAGTTTTACAAACCAAAACAACATATTTTCTAAATATAATCTATCATGAAATTGACATGCAAGCCTAGCGTAAGCTATATCTAGATGATCACTTAGCATGCAAAGAGTTTCATCAAGTTTTCACTACAAAATTCATGCCATTAACACATAAACATACAAGAATTGAACAAAGCAACAAGAATGATCTCAAGGACCATTCATTCGGCTCCCTTAAGGTCATGGCCGAATGAAATGGAAGGGAAATGGACATTCAACATCAAGAGTTTCCTTCTCAAGACTTGGCACTTCACCATTCCTTGTAGTCCTCTCAAAAACAACCTTAAATCTATAAGAATCAAGGTTGTACTTTGAGTTCCAACTAAAACCTTGACATGCAAACTTAAAACTTAAACTTTTTACTCAAAGCTCTTTAAAGTATATATGATCATGGTATGGGAAGTAGTATTTACTTGTATTGAAGGTGAGAGCTTGAATGAGGAATGAAGAAAAGGGGAGGGGGGTTGGTTCTCGGCTAAAACCCGAGAGGAGAGGGGGAGGGCCGAGAGTGAGAGGGAGGAGGGAGGGAGGAGAGAGTGAGGTGTGGGTGGAGTGTGAAATGATCATGACACTTTGCTTGTTTTATGGTTTTTGATTTGACAAAATATGAGTGGAAATGAGGATTGACAAGAGTAACCTTACAATTATACTTAGATCATTTTGCATGCAAGGACAAAGAAGGAATTTGGCTAGTAAAATGAGAGTTAGTGGGGTTGGAATTGTCTCTTTAGCCCTTTAAATTGAATAGAAAAGGATTTGCATGCAAGGGCAACCATGTAATTTGATAATTAATAAGCAACTTATTTTCAAAGATTTATTTTTATATAATAAAATAAAAGTTCAAAAATTATAAAATTTATACCATAAAATAATTTAGATTTTTAGAGATTTTATAAAACCACTTTCAAGATTTATGAACAAAATATCTTCTAAAAGAAAATTTCTCCAAGGCTTAGAATATTCCTTATAAATCAAAAATAAAGGAAATAAATAAACTATTACTTTGAAAAATCATGTACTACACATAAAAATTTTATAATGCAGAAATTCTCACTAACACATCGTGAAATCATTGATCATATTTACTTTCGACTGTAATATTATACCAAAACCATAAATAATATTACACAAAAATGCCGGTCGTAACATCCTCTCCCCCTTAAGGGATTCTGTCCCCATAATCTAAGAGAATATATGAGGATACCGGAAACGCATATCAGACTCTAACTCCCAAGTCGATTCTTCGACCTTAGGGTTCCTCCAAAGTACTTTTACTAACTTTACTAACTTGTTTCTAAGACTCTTCTCTTGCCAGTCGAGTATTTTGACAGGTTGCTCCACAAATGGCAGGTCTGCCTGAATTTCTACAGGTTCATATTCTATCACATGGCTAGCGTCAGGATTGTACTTCTTAAGCAACGACACATGGAACACATTATGCACATGCTGATACTGTGGTGGTAAGGCTAACTCGTAGGCTACCTTCCCCACTTGACTCAAAATTTCAAAAGGACCTATATATCTAGGTGCTAACTTCCCTTTCTTGCCAAATCTAGACAACCCTTTTCTAGGCGACACCTTCAATAAAACAGCTTCGCCAACTTGAAATTGAACATCCTTATGCGCTGGATCCGCATACTTCCTTTGTCTATCTTGAGCAGCAAGTAGCCTTTTCTGAATTAACTTGACTGTGTCATGCAACTGTTGTACCAATTCCGAGCCGAGAATCCTTCCTTCTCCTACTTCATCCTAACTTGTCGGTGATCTACATTTTCGCCCGTACAAAGCTTCGTATGGTGGCATGCCAATACTGGAATAATAGCTATTGTTGTAAGAGAATTCAATCATTGGCAAGTGGTCGTCCCAACTTCCTGCAAAATCGATTGCACAACTGCGTAACATGTCTTTGATTGTTTGAATTGTCCTTTCACTCTGACCATCAGTCTGCGGGTGGTACGCCGTGCTCATATTCAGCTTCGTGCCAAGACTTTCTTGAAATTGCTTCCAGAATCTCGAGTTAAATCGGGGATCTCTCTCTGAAACTATCGATACGGGTACTCCATATCTTAGGACGATTTCACGCACGTACAGATGAACCAATTTGTCCAATGACGACTTCTCATTAATTGGAACAAAATGCACTGACTTCGTAAGACGATCAACTATAACCCATATAGCGTCATGTCCGGATTTCGTTCGCGGTAGTCCCACTATAAAGTCCATAGCAATATTTTCCCACTTCCATTCTGGAATTTTTAGGGGTTGAATTAATCCGCTTGGTCGTTGATGTTCTGCCTTCACTTTCTGACAAGTATAACACTTCGCAACCCATTCCGTTACGTCTCTCTTCATATTTGGCCACCAAAAATTCTGCTTTAAGTCCCGATACATCTTAGTGCTTCCCGGGTGGATTGAAAATTTCGAATTGTGGGCTTCTTATAAGATCTCATTCTTTAATTCAGGTACATGAGGAATCCAAATTTTGGAGGAAAACCTTAGTATCCCTTGCTCATCCTTTTGAGTATTAATCTCCTCTCCAGTTAGCTGATTCTTCTCTTTCTCCATTACTTCTTCTTGACATTTCTTTATCCTTTCCACTAGTGTTGGATGAAAAGTCATTACGTGACAAACTTCTTCAACTTTTCCACAATCACAAAGTTCCAGTTCAAATCTCTTGATCTCTTCAGACAATTCCTTTGGTGTTGCCATCATATTCAGTCTCTCCTTCTTGCTTAGAGCATCGGCCACAATATTCGCCTTTCGAGGATGGTAATTTATCGAGCAGTCGTAGTCCTTGATCAATTTCAGCCATCTCTCCTCTGCCTCATATTGAGCTCTTTCTGAGTGAAAATATACTTTAAACTCTTGTGATCTGTGTAGATTTCATATTTTTCTCCGTAGAGGTAATGTCTCCAAATCTTAAGTGCGAACACTATGGCGGCTAGTTCCAAGTCATGCGTCGGGTACTTCAACTCATGCGGTTTCAACTCTCTTGACGCATACGCGATCACCTTACTGTGTTGCATTAACACACAACCCAATCCCTTATGTGAAGCGTCGCTGAATATCACAAAGTTTCCTTGGTCATCTGGAAGTACTAACACCGGAGCTGTTACCAACCTCGGTTTCAACTCTTGAAAGCTATCCTCATATTCTGCACTCCAATCAAACTTCTGATTCTTCCTGGTTAACTTGGTCAATGGCGTGGCGATTTTCGAAAAATCCTTGACAACCCTTCTATAGTATCCTGCCAATCCTAGAAAACTTCGCACTTCCGTAGGTGTCTTTGGCCTCTCCCAACCCATAACCGCCTCAATCTTTGCCGGATCCACTTTAACTCCTTCATTTCTAATGACGTGCCCCAAGAATTGGACTTCCTTTAACCAAAACTCACATTTGGTAAACTTGGCATACAACTTCTCTTGACGAAGTATCTCCAATATTATACAAAGGTGTTGCTTATGTTCTTCTTCCGACTTAGAATAAATAAGGATGTCATCAATGAATACCACTACAAACTTATCCAAATACTTCTTAAATACTCGATTCATCAGATCCATAAATGCAGCCGGGGCATTAGTCAGTCCAAACGACATTACTAAGAATTCATAATGTCCGTATCTAGTCCTGAATGCTGTCTTGGGAATATCTTCTTCCTTGATCTTTAATTGATGGTATCTCGATCTCAAGTCAATCTTTAAAAAGTACTTTGCTCCCTTCAGCTGATCAAATAGGTCATTTATTCTTGGTAGCGGGTAGCGGTTCTTGATCGTTACCTTATTCAACTCCCGCTAATCTATGCATAGCCGCATACTCCCATCTTTCTTCTTTACAAACAGAACAGGTGCTCCCCATGGCGACGTACTTGGCCGTATCACTCCCTTATCCAACAATTTTTGTAGCTGGCTCGCTAACTCTTTCATTTCTGTTGGTGCCATCCTATATGGGGCCTTTGAAACTGGTTCCGTGCCTGGAGCAAGGTTGATCTCGAACTCGATTTGTCGATCTGGTGGTAAGCCTGGTAGTTCGTCTGGAAACACATCGGGGAACTCGTTAACTACGGGGATATCTTCTATGCTGGGGATGCCTTTTTCGGAATCCACAACATAAGCTAGGAACGACTCACAACCTTTTCTAAGTAACTTCTTAGCCTGAACGATTGTAAGAAATAGTTGCTCTTGCCTCTCCCCTTAAATACTACCTTCTCTCCACTCTTCATCTTTAAATACACTTTCTTGGTCTTACAATTAATCTGAGCGTTATTCTTCCCTAACCAATCCATTCCTAAAATTATATCAAACTCTCCCAACTTGAAGAGTATCAAGTCGGCTGAAAACTTATACCCCAAAATATCAATCTCACACTTCGGACAGAATTGATTCACAGGAAACTTTTCTTGGTTCGCAATTACCACATTTACTACCTCGCTCATAACCATTTTATCACATTGAAGTTTATCAATAAAAGTTTCTGATATGAAAGATCTTGTTGCTCCCGAATAAATCAATACTTTAGCTTTGACATTATTGAGTAAAAGTGTACCTGCTATCACCTCAGAATTCTGAACAGCATCCTTCATCTTCAGATCGAATGTCCTTGCTGTTGCTTGCGGGGTTGTTGTAGGTGGTGGAGGTAATGCCAATACCTCGGCTGGCACGCTTGCACTGGTACTTGCCATATTCATCAGAGCTTTGACTGGTCCGGTTGCCTTGCACTCCCTAGCTATGTGTCCAGTCTTTTCACATTTGTAACACGTAACTCCTGGCTTCGGCATCTTGCACTCATTTGCCAAATGTCCCTTCTGGTTACACCTATAGCAGGTTATGCTCAGTTTATTGCACACTCCAGGGTGCCTTCTTCCACAGTGCTTGCATTCCGGTCTCTGGAACCTGTTTTCTCCAACTTGTCCTTGGCTTGCCTGGTTGTTCCCCCTTGATTCTTGCCTTTTGCCCAAATTCCCTTTCTTTTGGAAATTTCCGCCCTTATGGAATCCAATCCTCTTTACATTCCGATCTTGTGAACTTCCGGCTTCAGACTTTTCTCCATAAAATGGAACCTTCCTCTTCTTGTTATTCTTTTCCTTCCTTGACTGCATCCCATTATTCTCAATCATAGCAGCTTTCTGTACTACTCCCGCATAGGTTTCAAGCTCAAACATAGCCACTCTATCTCTGATCCAAGGCTCCAATCCTTGCTGAAATTTCTTTGCTATTTCCTCCTCAGTGCTGGTATACTTTGTCACAGATCTTGACAACTCAGTGAACTTCTTCTCATACTCTAGTACAGTCATGTTCCCTTGCTTCAACTCAAGAAATTTAAGCTCCATCTGATTCTGCATGTACTTAGGGTAATACTTTTCCAGAAATAACTTCTTAAATCTCTCCCAAGAAACCTGCTGAGTTGCTTCCATAGCTTTTACTGATTCCCACCAATAGATGACTTCGCCCTTCAAGAAGTAGGTAGCATATGGCGTCTTCTGATCGTCTCCTAACTGTACCAACTCAAAAGCCCTTTCCATTTCCTTAATCCATGTGTTAGCTATTATTGGATCAATGGTATCATGAAATACAGGTGGATTCACATTCTGAAAAGCCTTGAAAGTGACAACTTGTCTAAGTTATAGTGGTGGTTCGGGTGGTTGGCGTGGTTCACAATTATCTTGGTTTTCAATTCGTTGTTGAAGGGTTAGTTGTTGTTGAGCTATAGCATTGGTTTGCTGTTGCAAAGTTTCCAATAGTCGAAGAATATTTGGGTCTGTGGTAGGTGTGGTTGTTGGGTTCTTCTTTTTGGGAGGCATGATCCTGAAATAAGAGTTATGTCAAAATATATATGAATGATAGAGTAATTTGAGGGTATCGCATGACATTCTTATTTACATATGAGGTCAAGTTTCAAATTAAGCAGATATGGCGATGCAGATAAAAGTGTAAAATAACAGTTGAGAGCATATGGAACAATAGTGCATGATTATTGAAATTTAAAGGTCACAATACATCTGGATTAGGACAAAGTCTGATTCTAGGATCAACAGGCTTATTTAAAGGAAACAACTGGGAATTCTACGAAGTCTGATAGTACAACAACATGAAAAGGTAAATGGAAAGAACTAAGGCTCCATTCCATCTGAACGGGGCTTGGTAGTCTTCTCCTCTCGAAGCGTCTTCACAATACTCTGGAGCTCATCTACCACCATCTGGATGACATACTAGCTGGTACGGTCTCGGTGCGATGGCATCTCCTCAAGCTTAGTGTTGACGTACTAAACCAAAGTCTCAAGTCTCGCAATCATCTGCTCCTTGGGCTTCCCTTCATAGTTCCAGCTGTCCGGGTACACGCTCTTCAGTCGGTCTATCAGTCGGTCGTACTTGCCCTGAAGCATGTCAAACTCGCGCCTCAACTCAGCATACACGGAGAAAGCAATAGTGTCGTCCGACCCAGAGGATGACGAGGAATGCGCCCTTTGCTGACAAACCAATAAGAGGAGTATTAATAAATTTACTTAACCTACTCTCTCGCATATTATCTATAGCCTATACATAAATACTATAACTTATTTGGGCTGTCCAGGGACTCTAAACCGTAGCTCTGATACCAAAACCTATCACGCCCCCAACTTAACCAGCAAATTAAATATAACTATTATAATATTTAAAAATTAGTAAACACAACATAATCCAAGATCTTACAGTTTAGGGTTTGGAACAGCCCAACACTACCATCTATTACAACTGATTTTAATATCGAATCCTCACACAAAACTATCTCTTATTCTACCTGAGCTCGAACATACACATAAGTGTCACAGGCCTTACGGGCGGTCTGCTTGAATCTAACCATAGCTGCTAGCTGAAATATCAGGGTAAAGCAAGAAGTGAGCCAAATGCTCAACAAGTGCTAAACAATACGATACCAAACATAAATCGATATATATATTAAAGAATGACAATATTAAGACATAACCAATGATAACAAGAGATAAAACTTTGGGTGATGGCATCATTTGCTTGTATCAAAACAATTTCAAAATCATATCTTAATCAAAATCATTTTATGACGCTACGGATTACAGCCGGTGATCAGCCACGAAGTAATCCCGAACCTCGCTGGGTTCTAAAACATTAATGGGATCCCTAGGCAACTATTAAGCCTACATAATAAGTGTGGAAAGGACTCGCGTCTCAGTCCAGATCCACTATTCAAAGAAAACATTTATCCCCCTTTGGGACTAAAAATCCACATTTTAATCATTTTAAAAACTGATGCCGATTTATGACAAAATCTCTTTTGACTGTAAACATTTTTATCAAGGTATTATAGATCAACTTGAAACACTGGAAATATGTCACAAAATCTCAAGGCCATGATCCACTAGACTTTACTCTATTAGGGTAACTGAAAGGTTTCCATATACAAGAAATTGGACAAGGAAATTTAGCAAGGCTATTGGATATTATGAAAGATAAATGCCAAACTAGGCTTAAAGCAATGATTTTCGATAAGGTACAAGTACTAGAATATCAATAAGATAAGCTTCAAGAATACTAAGGGTGTTAAGGTATGAAGAAATGATCTTTAACTCAGGATATATCAGAATTGTCAAGCTTTATGATAGGATAGAGGGGTATCAATCAATTAGGGACAACTTTGATAAATATCCGGCTTTCAGGTATCAAGGTAAGGTTTTATAGGGGTTCAAGTATCAGGATGAGATATCAATACTTAGGAATCATTAGCATGGTAATCAAGAGGATCAACCAAGTGCTATAACAACTCTTTATTTTATCATGGCATTCAAATTACTTTAATATATTATCATGATAAGACTTTTGAACTACTTGCAATACGTACTCGAGGGTTCATGGCATTTCTATATGATTCAAAGATAAACATAAGATACGCTTGATTCAAATATATTAAAATGACTCAGGATAGTTGCATCAATATATAAGAACTATTTGTAGTGAATACAAAAGACAAGTTGAATCACTTGCCTTGAGAAAGGCTGGTCTGGTCTGGCTGGTAGGAGCAACTGGAAACTTCACTCGACCTTTATGGCAAGTTTACCCTCGTCTCGAGATCCTACATAATAATAATAATCCTCATTATAATATAATCTCACCAACTTAACCTATTTATAACACAAATGGCACTTAGTCCTATATGCACGCAATTTATATTCACCTTATAAATATAATCGTACACATAGCCACATATACTCACATATCATATTTTAATACCAAATAATATCACACACACCATAATGCAACACTAGGCTTGGATGATCTCGACTCACAACTTAAGTCACTTAGTCGCTATACTTAGACAAGGTCTCCAAATTTTGGCTTCGTAACTCGATGTGCCTTTACTAAACTATCCAAGATCTATTGACCCTCACTTGGGCCTTTTGCTCTACTGACTTTATACTATCGTACCACCATAGTGGTCAACCTAGATCTCACTCCTAAGTGTTCTAAAACTATGTGATCAGTGAAAGTGCTCACTGGTGTAAATTTCAGAATGACATCTATGGTTTCTTGAGCGCATTAGACACCCTTAAACTACTAGTTTTCCTCCAAAACTCTTACACAAGACTCTCCTGACCTTAGGGCATCTCCCAACCTTGATGTGGCTCAAGGGCCTAGTTCTGCAGAAACTAAAACTCTGCTTTCTCCAAGGTTTTTACTTGACAAACTCAACCACCAACAACCCAAATACCCAAACCAAGACTTAAACATGGTGATCTACTGAACCAAATTCCTTTCACTAAAAAATAATCTTGGTGGAGATCATCCTTACCTAAGGTGCAACATTGCAAAACAAAGGAAATCACATTTCACAACTTACAAGTCATCAAGTTTTTGAAAATAAGAAGTTATGTATTTTTATAAAATATATACACATATTATTACCATACATCAAGGAGCACTAATCAAGATTAACACCTTATCCCTACTAAAATTAAAGCTTACTAACAAAATCTTTCCAAATGATCAAAATCTTCCAACATTCCAAGAGAAATCCACATGCATGCATAACTTCGAGTTTTACAAACCAAAACAACATATTTTTTAAATATAATCTATCATGAAATTGACATGCAAGCCTAGCGTAAGCTATATCTAGATGATCACTTAGCATGCAAAGAGTTTCATCAAGTTTTCACTACAAAATTCATGCCATTAACACATAAACATACAAGAATTGAACAAAGCAACAAGAATGATCTCAAGGACCATTCATTCGGCTCCCTTAAGGTCATGGCCAAATGAAATGGAAGGGAAATGGCCATTCAACATCAAGAGTTTCCTTCTCAAGACTTGGCACTTCACCATTCCTTGTAGTCCTCTCAAAAACAACCTTAAATCCATAAGAATCAAGGTTGTACTTTGAGTTCCAATAAAACCTTGACATGCAAACTTAAAACTTAAACTTTTTACTCAAAGCTCTTTGAAGTATATATGATCATGATATGGGAAGTAGTATTTACTTGTATAGAAGGTGAGAGCTTGAATGAGGAATGAAGAAAAGGGGGGGTTGGTTCTCGGCTAAAACCCGAGAGGAGAGGGGGAGGGCCGAGAGTGAGATGGAGGAGGGAGGGAGGAGAGAGTGAGGTGTGGGTGGAGTGTGAAATGATCATGACACTTTGCTTGTTTTATGGTTTTTGATTTGACAAAATATGAGTGGAAATGAGGATTGACAAGAATAACCTTCCAATTATACTTAGATCATTTTGCATGCAAGGACAAAGAAGGAATTTGGCTAGTAAAATGAGAGTTAGTGGGGTTGGAATTGTCTCTTTAGCCCTTTAAATTGAATAGAAAAGGATTTGCATGCAAGGGCAACCATGTAATTTGATAATTAATAAGTAACTTATTTTCAAAGATTTATTTTTATATAATAAAATAAAAGTTCAAAAATTATAAAATTTATACCATAAAATAATTTGGATTTTTAGAGATTTTATAAAACCACTTTCAAGATTTATGAACAAAATATCTTTTAAAAGAAAATTTCTCCAAGGCTTAGAATATTCCTTATAAATCAAAAATAAAGGAAATAAATAAACTATTACTTTGAAAAATCATGTACTACACATAAAAATTTTATAATGCAGAAATTCTCACTAACACATCGTGAAATCATTGATCATATTTACTTTCGACTTTAATATTATACCAAAACCACAAATAATATTACACGAAAATGCCGGTCGTAACAGGTTCAACACTCTAAAACTAAGCACATTGATATTAGGTATCATTTTATCAGAGAACATGTCATGAATGATATTGTGGAATTACATTTTCTACTCACGGAGGATCAAATTGCAGACATCTTCAAAAAATCACTTGATGAATCCACTTTCTCTAAGTTGGTTAGTGAACTTGGGATGTTAAATCTTTCGAATTGATCTAATTAGAAGTCAAGAACTGCATCTTTTTTCGAACAAATTCACTTGTTAATTCATGCCAATATTTTAAAAACTTATGAATTTATTTGCCAATATTCAATTATCGTATTTCAAAGATTTATGTGCTTTGTTGATAGTATTTAAGCACATAAATATTCTCAATTTATTTGATATCATAAGTAATTTAAATAGCAGCACAATTTAAGTCATAAAAATTATGATATGATCAATTATATGATAATTGTTATGATTTTATGATAAAAATTGAGAGTTGAATAATTCAGTGAATTTTTAAATAATTCCATATTTCAAATATTTCATTCGAATTAAAATGTGTAACTGTGTGTGTGTGAAAATCGGCAAGTCTAAGTTCTGAAAATCGACAAGTCTGATTTCTTAAAATCGACAAGTCTGAATTCTAGAACTCAATAAGTTAGTTTTCTGAAAATCGATAAGTTAGTTTTTCTGAAAATCGACCAGAACCAGTTATATTGTCATTTAGTGATAAATATGGATTTTTTTATTATTCTGTCGATTAATAGGATTTTTATATTATTTTTCTATTTATCGATTAGTAGAAAATCTTGATTATTTTCTACTGTCGATTAACAGCAAATGATGTATTACGTTTTCTTATTATTGTCGATTATCAGGTTGTACTGTCAGTTAGTAAAATTACTCGGTCGATTAATAGATAAAATTGGTTATTTTTTCGCTGTCAATTACTAGCAGTTCTATTATCAATTTGTAACTTGTATTGTCCATTAGTAGTTCATTACTTAATGTCTTTTGGTTATGTTCTTCATACTGTCAATGTTCAGGTCATATGCGTATACACACATAACATTGATGAGCTAGAATTTGAAATGTTTTTCAATTACTTTACCATACTACTACTCTGCCAAATTATGTTTCAAATATAGAATTGTGAAGCCCATTACTTGCTCTATATTTGGACTGTAATTTCACTGCTTTTGACCAAGTATTTAGGGAGATCTACTTTCGCACCTTTTGAACTTTAGGCTTAGTTTCAGACTCTAATTGCTAATTGTTTAATTAATTCAATCTTGTGTTTACATAGCAAATTTCACGTAGTATAACATACTTAAATTTGGTTTAGATCAGTCAAGTTGGATTTTTAAGTGTTTGTTTTGTTTTGTGTGGACATGTCGATACAAAATTCCGTACACTTAATCTCGAAATAAATACCAATCATTTTCTAAAAACGGGTGATAATTTTGTAATTAAGCAAAAACATTTTATATCAATCCTAGATTATAATCGTGCTAAACATGAGTATTTTTTATTGGGTATGATATCTTAATCAGCACTCGCATGTTAGCACAACTTTAACTGCTAATATGCAACTAAATATTGACATGCTTCATTTTACTCGATATAATTCCCATGCTGCTAGCAAAGGAGTTAACCTAGGCATTGAGTTTACAGTGGGTAATGAACTAATCAGACTCTCAATAGATGATCTCAATGAACAACTTAATCTTCCAAGAGGTGACTTTGTTGACCCCCCCCACGGATGCCAAAACTGCTTACTTTCTTCCAAGTGATTCATGCTACACTTGAAGATGGAGTAATCCCAATGAAATTATATAAGAATTATTTGCCTAAGGAGGGAATCTATTTTTTACGATTATCTCGTACTCCTTATCAGCAAAAATAGGAGGCTGAGTCAGTTTGTCTACTATGGTTCAACAATTTGGTGTTGCTGCAGCTCAGAACCTAAGGACAACTTATGAAAGTTTGCTCATGAGAAGGATACAAGAACATCTTCCCACAAATATACACTTCATCATATATCCAAGGTTTCTTCAAATTTCCCTCTCCAGGAAACTTACAGCAGAACAGCTTGCAATGTTCCCTGAGATAAACATGGCTAGTTCTCCAATACATAAGGCATCAACAATCATGATACTTAAGAATGTTTCTAGTTATGGAAACAATCATGGAGGCGACAATGTAGTTCTAACTGAAGATTTACAAAATATATTTCCTCTGATTGCACAACAAGTTCAAGCTAAAGACATTGAGATTCAAGCTAAGAAAGAGGAAGATGCTCACGGGATTGTAATGCAGGAAGCAATTCTTTAGGAACAAGTTATTGAAGCTAGGAATATGGAAAATATTCAAAAGGAAATGGAACCAGAACCAGTCATTCCAATAGAAGCTCCGAAGCCAGAGGTGGTGCCACCACAATAGGATAAAAATAATTATATACCATCTCTCTCTCCAGGTAATACTTCTGGTATATTTACTGGTTTGTTTAAATTCCAAGATATAGATATCAACATACAATCTTTCATACAACTTCTTATAGAAGATATTAGGCATGATACTGGATATAAAATACATATTAAGAACCCATCCTTCGAACCAAATACTGAAATACTTCTCCACTCTTCACAAATCCTGGTGCATATGGAACCCTTACTTAATGTCAATCTTGAGGAAAATACTGCAGACGTTGCAGTAAATAAGGATGATGTAATGAGAGAACCCGTAGCTCTATCTCTCAAAAAAGAAAGCAGTATCTTTGAGAGAACTACTAACTCCCTTACATCTTCCCAAAAAAATGTACATGCAGAAATGGAAAATGAACAGTTACTAGGTTCATCTTCTCAATAAGATGAATCTATTGAAATTCCCTAGTCGGCCATGGCATCTAAACGAGTGTCATTACCTCTATCCATAACTCTTATTGTACATAGTGAGGTTGCACATAATCAGGAAGTATTGACGGGGACATCTACTCATGTCATTCCTTCAATGGAATAGTTGCCTTTGCATGTGTTAGGATAGGGTGTTGTTGTTACTGCCACTGAGAGGACAACACCTACCTCCCCAGGACAAACTACCATGGATGCATCTGTGGATAAAGGACTTGACATAGATGCAATTCGGCAACCCATTGGTGATGAATCAAGTTCATTTTATGAGCCTAACGATAAATTGCCTTCACCGACACTAGGGAGAACTGACGCACAAATTCCAAATATAATGACCTCACTTACTCCTATAGGGATTTAATCCCTAACTGAGTCATATCGGATGACAGGAAACTTGTCTTAGACAAGGATGAGGATTTTCGAAACCCCATTGCACCATTGGTGACCTCCTTAAGGATGACTCCAATAATTTCTTTTACAGGTACATCTGTTTTAAAGAGCTCTGAGCGGAGTGAAACATAATCTCTAGTAAATGTTAGATTGATAGATGTCATTGGAATATAATATGCATTTTATATCTCTAAGTATGTGACTTATAATTGAGATTATGAGAATAATATCAATATTCCTAAAAATCTGTAATAAAGTATTATTATTACGGGACAATTATAATGCATTAAGACTAGTGTATTTGTTGACTGATGATCACATCTCATTGATCACAGGTATAGTGATACTACAGTAAAAAAACACAGGCACATGTAACTGTACATGGTGCTTGACAGACCGAATGTGAAATTTTACAGGTTTGTAGTGTCATAAGTAGTTCTCACAGTGATAATAATGTAATGGTCCTCAGACTTGAAATTATCATATTTCTATACGAGAATTATTATACTTTGATTACATTAAAAGCTACATCTGATCTAGTAATGATAAAAGTGTATTTCAGGTATATTATGAATCGTATGATAAATATGAATGATCTAGAAAGGATTTAACCATACTAATTTTAGGATTGATCTTATTGGCCTCTTGTGTGAGCTAGACTATGTAATGCCTAGTCGTGCTCAATGTTGATTTGATATAATAGTCTACTCATTGATCAAGGAAACCTTGATTAAACTACGACGAGTATGACACATTACATGCCTCTGGTTTAATATGTAATATATGGTTAAATGGATTATATAACATTGTACATTATTCACGAAAGGTTTAATCGATCACCAATTATTATTATTACTTGGGTAGCAATGACGTATTACGAAAGGGAATATTACTATGATTGCCACTCATTGTTTAATAGTTTAAATGAAATTTAGTATTCGTTGTCAACGTAATAATAACCTATAGGGTCACACACAAAGAATGCTTGAATGCTTATTTAATTCAAATTGGATTTAAATTAAATTAAAATAATTAAAATTATTTTCAATATTAATTAACTATGACTTAGTTAATAAGATAAATAATGTCATTTTCGAGTTTAATGATATTAATGCTGAAATTGAATTGTTAAATAATTAAGTGAGACTTAATTATAAGACAAATAGGAATTTTAAATTAGTAATAGACAAGAGTTATAATTCATTTTTCTAGTCTCTATATATTATCTCTTGTGGCTAACTTTTAAGATAAGACTTTTATTAAAAACCCTAGCCACCAAGATAGAAGATCGAGAGAGTGAGAAGAAATAATTTTGTGCTAGTATACATCCGATTATTCAGTTTAAGCATTTATGTGGATACCGATAGAGTGTAGATCGTGAGAGCGGGATGCATGGTGACTTAACAAGTTTTGGATCATCATTATTCAACCAATTTATGAAGCTTTTTAAGGTAAACAGTCTAATCTATAAAATTAAATATATATTTTTCACACAGATCCTACGTAGAGTTTAAAAAATTCCGGTTTTTCACATTTTTAATTACAATTTTTGTGGCATTTTATGTCTTGAAAACCATTCAATGGCATCAGAGCTACTTGCGAAAAGTGTTTAATTCATTTATGTTTACTCATTTTATGATATATATAAGCATTTCTCTATATACGATGTTTTACCATTAATTTAAGATGTTTATATATATGGATATATATGTTTTCAATATGTGATATTCATGTGACTTGTATGATCATATAATGATTATATAATATGTATATATATTAATATATACATGATTTATATTTGTTCTTATTATGAGAATCGTATTTGATACTATTTTGAAATAGACGCAGCAAATTTGCTGAAATCTGGGTTTGGTGTCTGATTTTTGCAAACGAGTACCTCTTTGAAAAGGGAAACGAGCGTCTGAACAAAAATGATGGCTAAATCCATCATTGACTCATTTGAGAAGTATGAATGTTGTAATACCTGAAATCAACGATTTAAAGTTATCAAATTTAATTTCTAAATTTCTAATTTTTGCCATATTTTGTTCTTATGATGAGATCATAACGCGTATGATATTTTGAAGACAATATTATGTGTTTTAACATGTCCTTAAGTGTTAATTGAGCATGATGGTTGGTTATCGAACATGAACCTTAGTTTAATGATTTTGGTTTTTAAATACTGATTGCATGACATTTGATCTTATAATAATTAAATCTCGAATGTAAGTAATATACCTTTATGTTGTATTAATGAATTGATAAAGTCATTTAAGTAAATTTTCTTCGGAAAGACGTACATGATATTAACACTACGTATTTAACAAATTTCAAAAATTTTCTTTCCAAAAATAACCAATTTTCAGTTTAAACTCACTTTTAGTTATGACGCAAATGAACGTAGCAGTTAGGGAACAAAACTCGAAATTGGCTCATTTAATTAAATTCGGTTTAGTTTTTTTCCTAAAATAAGTTGATCTTGAACATGAAAATCAGCTTAGTTAATCATAAATATTCACCAACAATTATCCAACAACATTTTAATCATAAACATTTACCAACAATCTCAATATAACACCTCAAATCGGAAGTTAGTGGATTTGGTCGACACAATGCAATCTCAGTATAAAACAATATACCATGCTTAACTATTATCTAACAATTGAAATATAACTTCTACGACCCCAAAATATACAAAGATCTTTTTGGTTAAAGTGTTGAAAACATGAATTCAAATTTCATAATTTTTTTTCCTTTATTACTCTTTTTAATAATTTCTGAGCTCAAAACTTAAACCACCGGTTTGACTTCGACAAACAGTATATCATGCTTAACTATTTGATAAATAACTATATTGACCATTATTAGTATTAGTGCACATTTGAGAAATTTTAAAATAAGTAGCTTATAATTAAAATGAATAAGTGGATTATAAGTAATAAGTAACAAAATAATTATAAGTTATACAAATATTTGGAAAATTTTATATATAAGTCAGATTTTTTTCCTAAATGAACTAAAATAAATAGTTTTAATATACAATTATCTTAATTTGTGAATTTTAAATTAAAAATATTTCATGAAATGCTACTAAAATGCTACGATATATTTCATGAAATGCTACTAAAATATTTCAAATTTTAAGTTGGGAGCCGATGGTCATATTACGAGCAATCCATGAAAAGCCCCAAACTAATGTGGCCATCGTTACAAACTGATGTATCATGAATAATCCCTAGATTTGATTGCCTGCTAAAAGTAATATATCAATTATGAAACAAATGTTACACATTGTTAAATTATACATGATGTTACAAATTTAATATTACTTTATAGAATACATCAATATAAAAAAATTAAGTCATGGGGAGCTACTAAAAAATTTGCTCAAGTTGAATAAGAAAAAGAAAATAAATTTTAATAAACAAAATGCGTTCTAAACAAATTATTGATGATACTAAATATTGCGCATATGTTAAATATTGCGTGTAAAATCTCTTCATTTCTAATAATTGAAAAAAAATCTTGAAACATATAAAATTATTTTTTTAATTTTTTTAGAAATATTTTTATTAAACTAATGGATTAATAAGTTTGATCATACCAAATTAAATATTTTTGTAATAAAATTGAGAAAAGTTTTGTGTTAACAAACAAAGATCAAATATATCTTTAACTTAGATTACAGGTTTATTAGAGAAGGTGAAATAAAAGCTTACCGGTCTAGTTTAGAATCATTATCATCATCAGATTCGGTATCATCGGCATCTCCAGAATGATTGATTGTTATGAAATATCTGGTTATATCAGATCTATTTATGATAAAATGCATTGCGCTTTAATTGTTTTTTTGAAATATCTAACTACGTGGTGTAACTACTAAATTTGAACCAACAAACAATGTTAATGAAGATCTGTAGGTACGTGTTGTCTCATGTGATTGAGAAGAATGATCTAAAACATATGCATCTGTGTATGTTTATGATAGATTATGCCTCCATATCATCCTAATTTATAGACTCCAGATTAAGGTAATAAATGTTAAATTTGGGCTTGGATTATGGTTATAAAATGTTAAAGTTGGGCTTCGGGACTATTATAAGCTTGATTTGGACCGTCATTTCTATGTTTGGGTCAACACTCAATATTTTATAGGATATTACATAGTTTTAATTTGTATCAAAATAATATTCTTTTTCTTCAATCATTAAATTATTATAACAAGCAAATAATGTTTGTAGTCATTTTTTATTTATTGTGAATTAAAAATTTATTAGAATTATGTATGAGTAAGCATGCTTATTTAGCGTATGTGTTTAAAAGGAAAAAAAGTTGGATTAGTAGAATGAAAAATCTCTCTCACACATAATGTATTTAAATGACAAATTTAAATTAATTTACAATTTTAAAAAGTTCCTAATTTTTTCCAAGATTTTTTAATTCAATATGTTTATTAATTTCTTGACCAAGTAATTTATATGACATAGTACATATTTATATATGTTTATAGAATATTTTTCACGTTTATTGTGTTTCATAAATTATTGGATGTTATTAATTAAAATTTAATATTTTAAAATAAAAACAAAGAATTTTAAGTTGGAGATAATTGATTTTATTTTAATGTATATTATTGGAGCTGCAATTGAACAAAGTTTTTTCGTGAATAAACTCGAGATCGACTCGTTTAAGTGAACTTGGTTTGGTTCGTTTACTTAAAAAAGCTGATCTTAAACATAAAAATAAACTAAGATGAGTAAACAAGTTGAGCTCATCCTTTGGTCTGTTCATCTCATACTCGTCTTGTTTAGCTCGGAACCGATTCAGACTCGCCTCGAACTTGATAACTTGTCTCGGCTAGAATAAAGTTTATATATATATATATAACAAATTATATATTATTAATAATCACTTAAATATTTTCATCACTACATTAATAATTTAATTATCTTATAAATTTTGTTTATATTTCTAAACTGAACATATAGTTTTTTAGTAAAAAAAACTATCAAATATTGTTATCAAGATCTATTCGTCCTCGATTCTTTACAACTTCAGTAACTATGACGCCTCCAAATCCACCCTTTCATGGATTTAGGTCATCACGGTACCATGTTTCGCACACCTATATTAACATTACAAACCATAATATAATATAACATTCACTATGGACGCCATTCCATGTATCTGAAGATCGAGTCTCCACACATACCTGTTTATTACATACATAATAGAAATCCCACTACAAGTCTATAAGATACGATACGAGTCCAAGAAAAGTCGTAGTATATTACTATAGGTAACTGTTAGTCCCAAAGTATCGTAAAGGGGGGGGGTTAAATATGATACCCACAATATTTTTTGATTTGTTTCAGGTTCTTCGTTAAATCTACGAAATCAAAATAAACACAAAACAATTGGAGGAATATATTATTATATCAATATAAACCTTGAGGTTGCTACACTCTAATCAATCAAATAATTATCTACAATAAATTCAACATCATAACAGTATATTTACAAGCTTAATAAATGTGGCCTTCAATGGTGCTTCGTAAAATATAGTTGGGAGTTGAAGAAGAATACTGAATGAATTAAAATTATTCTGCTTCTTTTGAGTGTAGACTTCAATTCATTAGTACACATGGCTGATTCTCAGCCAAGTACAAAATGTATTTCTTCTGAGTTCAATGAATTCACAAAGTCACAAGTGGCGACTAGAGAGTGTAGCTTTTCCTTATAATTAAATCTACTTGCGCACACAGGGGAAACAAGTGAGACATTGCCTTAGAAATAATTTCAGTGGCGCTTAGAGGGAAAGAATATCTTTCCTTAAAATTATTTATCTAGTGGCGCCTAGAGGGAAATAGTTCTTACCTTAGAATCTTTTCTCCAGTTGAGCCAATAGGAGAAGCAACTTCAGGCCTTAAAAATATTTCTGCACTGGCGCCAAGAGAAAAACAAATCTCTTGACTTAGAGATTTGGTTCACTTGCGACAAGAGGGGAAATTATTTTCCCTTGATCATTTTTCAACTAACTTGCGCCTAGAGGGGAATAATTCCATAGTTAGAATATCTTTCACTTGTTCTAATTCCGATTGTACTGTATTAGCCTGATTTTTTCGGTATGAATTAAATAACTCCTATTCTGATGTGCTGACGCTTGGTGCACTGGTCTGGTTCACAAATGACTTGCAATGAATACTCAATTCTTTTTTTAATTCAAAAATGATACGACCTGTTGGTCATTTATCGCTTCAATCACTAAAACCCTTGATCTTTAATACTTCAAACCAATATATTTCATTGTCACTAGAAGTCCTTTGATATTTTATTCTTCACGGAGGCTTGAACATATTAATAAACTTCTTCCCATGACCTGTTACAGACATAGAGCATTAATTCCATCTTTCTATTATTTATATTTGTCCAGTCTTCCTCTTCAGGATTCCTGTGCTTCAAAATTAATATTATTTATTTGTTTCTGTTTGATGTTGAGTTATATTTTCTCGGTTAGATTCTACATTACATTATGCTTTACAATCTCCCATATTTGTTTGTTAGAGTTCGACAAGCAAATCCCTAAAGGATAATTCAACTGACAAAAAGAAAAAGTACGTATTGAAAAATAGATTAATATTAAATGCATTATGGATTACATATATAATTCCAAATTTCTTAAAGTAAAAAGATAAGAAGTGTTTCTCCAGCCCGAAAAAATAAACTATGTCTTATTTGTCTTTGTTTTCTTCAGTTTCTTACCTTGGCTACCTTCTCCTTCTCGAGTAGATTCAATCTAAACAGACTTTCTCTTGGTAGCTTTCTTCTTGGGATCTGATGCATGTATAGAGTCTAGATGAGATGCTTCTTTCTTATTTTCTTTCTGTCTATTCAGAAGTTCATTCAATACAACTTGAACAGAATCACGAGCTTCAATTTCAAGTGCATTCTTAGGTGGGGAATTGTTCAGCTCTTTGAGCATCAGTTGAAGATACCTAATATTGGAAACTCTGTGAAGAAGAATGAACAACAATGTTGATTTTATTGCCCTTACAAAGACTGTTATCCTCTTAGGAAAGTGTTGGGCAATGAATACAACACGGGGGGGGGGGGTAAATGTGTTTTAAAATTTTTTAAGGGCTTTTTAAACTTTTAAGAATAGTGAACAAAGTAATCTATTTATAGAGATAATGTGTTCCAACAGAATAATTAAAATATGCACATGAACACAATTATCTTTCAAAACTCACTTAATGTTATATTAAAATCAAGCTAGTATTTGCTACAAATTTCCGGGTTCTTGATATGTTAAGAACTCAGCTTCTCTCTTGAGAGTTACAAGATGTTTCAGATCTATTTTTATCACGCCTAAAATAAAGCATCCAGTGTTTACTTTATAGAACAGTAAATACTGGTTTTTACACAACATGAAATTACATGTACTAAACCCTACTTTTGGATAACCAAATCTTTCTATTGCTGGCTTAGTGTATCTTTGCTAATCTTTCCTGACTATGATTGTACTTTGCCAGTTAAACTTGGCCCTTGATCTTGTACTCTTCAAGCTGCTTTTGTAGACTTTTCAAATTAGTGATTGATTTATTTTTTAATTCATAATCTTGGATATTAAACTGATCTGCATTTTGTACTTGAGTTTTACATCGAGATCTCCAGTTAGTCATATAGAGAACTCGACATCTTGATAAGTATAATGACTTATCGAGATCTCTAATAACTCCATAGTTGTTTAACTTATCGAAGTCTCTGAGTTCTCTATAAGAGAATTTGGCTTGTCGAGATCTCTCATCTTCATGTCTTCACTTTGGCTTATCGATATCTTAGAGATCTCTAGTGATATTTTGACTTATCGATATCTCAGAGATCTTTAGTGATATTTTGACTTATTGATATCTCAGAGATCTCTAGTGAAAAAATGACTTGTCAATATCTTCAATCTTCATGTCTTCAATTTGGCTTGTCGATATCTCCGAGTTCTCTAGTAGCTTTTCTTGACTTCTCGATAAGTCATTCTGAAGTTCTCGAATGACTTCTATAACGACTCGTATATTTTTATATTGTTTAAATGTGTAATTATTAAATAATTACATAAATAAGATATGTCTGTGGGTTGTTAGCTGGATATTAAATTGTTATTATTTATATGTGATTATTGGTGTTTGAGGATTAAATTGGATAATTATTAGTGATTTACCTACAGTTTTATTTTTTTTATAAAAACTAGAATGTAATTCAAAAATTATTTTGAGAATTTTAAAGTTAGTTTGGAAAAAAAAATTCTGATTAAAATACCTGCGCGTGTACCCGCTAATTCGTAAAATTCGGGTATATTTTAAAGCTGTAAAGTTGGTATTTACTTATGAAAATTTTTGTTTATTAATATTTTTATTAGTTCGATAACATTGATATTTTAATTATACATTTCGTTGAGTTTTTATCCACAATTTATTCGCTAAAATTATTAATCGCGGCTAAGGATTAACTTTCGGGAATATTGTGAGGCGGATAAGTCTACCCATCCTTATCTTTTCTTCTTTAATTAGATATCACAGCAGACTCTTTTATTTTGTTTTTGTCCCTCTCTCGATCGTCTTCTTCGATTCCTCTCGACGGTAATTCCTCGGAAACTCAATCTCTCATCCCTCTTGATTCTCTTTACCTCTCTTATCTCTCTCCTCGCGCTGTCTTTGTGTCTCTCCCACACCCTCCCACTCTGTCTTTCTCTATGTTATTTTCTCCGGTCTTGCCGCCCCTGTTTCTGCCGATTATCCCCTCACCGCTGTGTTCTTTTTCCGGCGAGGCTGTGCATATCAGTGTGGATTCTGGTGGTGGTGTGAACTGTTGTTGGTGCCGCCTGTGTTTTCCATTTTCGGTTGGTTCCGGATTTTCTTAGTTCCGTTTTTACTTGATTGTATATGTATGTATATATACATGCTATTACAATTGGGTATTGTCGCTATACTTCTGGATTTCTTCTGTTGGCCGTTCTCCGACTGTTGTGTCTCCGTATTTCATTCCGGTTGTGTATTGAATTGCTTCGGGTTTTGCTAAACTTCACAAGAATAATATTTAATTATTGTGATGATATAAATTATTTACGATAGGAATTTTATTAATCGGTGAAACCTGCAATTTCGGAATCCAAATCGGGTACCTCTGGGTTTTATCGCCGTCGGCGATGAGCCTCGGCGAGCCGACGGTGGACTATGATGAATATTTCTGAGTCCTACGATTTAAAATTATAAAATACGAATTAAAACATAAAATGCGGATAATAACGAATAATAAGCTTATTCAATTGGTTTTTGTGAATTTGCAAATCGACATTATTGACTGGAATCGGTGGTTGGGAATTGTATTGTGGTTGGTTTGAATTGGTTGTGATTGATTTGACGTCCGGGCGTTCGACGGGTTAGACGATAATTAAAGGAGGTGATGCCCGATTTCTGGAAAATTAAATTACGGAAATGCGAGGACGTACCCAATGACTATTGGAACGTCGATCGGTTATATATGAGTACTCTATAGGAATGTGATTATGTGTTGTGATGAAATACTTTGCTAAAACCGATAACCCTAATTTCATAAAAGAACAGATATACATATTTTCTGGAAATGAACACCGAACCGATTTTCAAGAACGTGAACCCTAAGTGATACGTGTATTATTATATGAAGTATGTTACGAGTTGGATTTTGTTAACGTTCGGGTAGATTGTTAGCGAGGATATGTCAAGCATAATCGAAGGTCTAAATTAGGGTGTTTCGACTTTATAGGTGCTAGTCGGAAGGCCCAAGAGTTGGCGTTGGATAGATTAGTGGGAAGTTGATGAGCTCAGTAAGGTTCCAATCGAAGGACCTGAGTGTTGAAGTCGAATCTAGGATAATCTAATGGTTAGACGTTAAAGCCTGAGCGTCCGTGTCGGCTCAAGGTCAATCGTTAATATTTGTAAAGCTCTGCAAGGCAAGTACCCCTGAACAAATCTTTTACAGTTCAGTAATATATGAATAATTGTTGATTTAAATTTACGTACTGAAATAGAATATTTTGTTAACTTGTGTTTTGGGGGAAAAGTAACTTCTGAAAATACCTATCTCTAAATTTTGAATAAAATGAAAATGTTTTGGAAGTGTGTTGTGATATAATTGTTTTGACAAGAGATAGGTAAGTGATTTGGATAACTGGATAAAAATGATCAGATAATTGGATGAGCGTGCGCAGGAAGCCCGTAACGGCCTAGAAGATAGCGTAAGAGGCGAAGTGGTTGCGCATAATATTATAACCACCAGCCCAGCGTGACAGAGACCTAGCCAGTCTCTGAGTTTCAGAACAAGTTTTTATAGGATAACCAAGATAGAGTTATCCTATGGAGATAGCCTGATCAGCTGTCTCACCAGGGATCATCCAATACTTTTATATCTGAGAAAGTGATTTTGAGGTTCCCGGGGAGGAACAACTGATTTTATAGGTCCTGTGATGAGACAAGTTTTATGGTTCCCGTAACGGAACAAATGATTTTGGGTCCCCATAATGGGAAAAATGGTTTTATGGGTCCTGTGATGGGACGGAAAATTTGAAAATGAAAGTAGCATGCTAAAATTTAACTCTGGCATTTACACAACACATTTAATGAAATGTTTTATAGAGCATGCTAACTATTGAGGTCCAGTTTTCAACAGTTCATCAGTTTCATCAGTTTTCACATGTTTACTTATTTTATAAACGAGTTATGATTTCTTTTCCTATAAATGATTAGCATAAATTATTTTTGATTATTATTCATATAGTAGTACTGCTGAGCAATTGATTGCTCACCCTTGCAAAATATTTTGTATATGTATTGCAGATACCTAGGAGATTCTCTCATGGTAGTCGGGCAGAGCTCCAATTCCTTCCATATCAGGCTCCTCTGAGGTAGTTGTGTTAGACCAGAAGTGGTCTACTGAGTTGCTGTATTAAGATAGTATTGTCAAGGTGGTTGTAATGAATTAGTTTTGTGATAAATTGTAACTTAGGTCATACTTAAACCTGGAAAAGATCTTGGTAAGAGGGGTCGTGATTATGTTTTATTAGTGAAATGAATTTTTTTATGTTACTTGTTATGTTATGAATGACGTCAACTCCTGACCCCGGGATTGAGGCCGTCACAGTTGGTATCAGAGCTACAGGTTTAAGTCCCTGATTTAGGTTAGGAATAGAGTCAAAAGAGTGTAGGAAGGTTTATATAGATGTTAGTCAGCAACTCAAACAGAGGAGTGAGTCTATGAGTTCAGTTAAGGGTTTCAGAGGTGTAACCCTGATGTCTATTGAGTATTGGCTGGAACTGCCCGAGTTGTAGTAAGTCTTCCTTGTGTATAGGTATCACTGGTAATTTCTGGTAGAGGTTTCTAGTTTCCCTTCTCGAGGAAGCGAGTCTGACCGTGAAAGTTCAGGTGGAATGGTAATAGTCAGCGGCTGTTATGACAACCGAGTCTCATAGTAAATGTGGATCAGTACTGTGGTTTATACCTTGAACCCTTATATTTTTCCCTAGGTGCTTCTATCGGTTGATTGGGGCAAACAATACATATAATTTGACTATTTGTCTGTGTGGCAAAGGGTCTGGTGGGACGCCACCGAATTATGTGTTGTAAACTGTATGGTACTAAGACTGGCCATCTTACATACTTGTATGGTTGCTCCCAGTCATATCCGTATTTTCTTCACTTTTCTTTCAGAATGGATTACCTTGATTTCAAAATTTTATTTGGCATTCTACGACAATTAATTCTTTGGTAACCTCTGTAGTTAGACCGTCCTAATTATGGAAAGTAAACAAAGAGTTGATCGTCAGGAGAATTAAAAGTTCCGTATCTGGTTGCTAGTTGAAATAATGGGAGCATAAAGAATTTGTGATCCATTAAGAGAAGATTATCGTCATAGAAAAGTTAATTCAGTGGTGAATGAGTCTATGGAAAATGACAAGGAAATTGCCTCTAGAAGAATGGTGAGTTGAATCTTGGACTAGTATGCCCAGTAGGATTCAGAGTTCCTTAAGTTTGACCTGGTTCGCGAATTTGTTTTTGGGTTGTTGTGGCTGAAATAGCCAACTCCGTTTTGTTATGTTGGTTAGTGATACATATGGTTGTTAGTATGTTATGTTTTACAGTATTGTGAATCGTGGAGTTGAGTGGTGGCAGTTGGTTAGTACACTTGTTGGTGGTTTGGTTGATGATGATGGATTGGTATGGTTGTTGGTGGATTGTTTGTGTCGGCTTGAGTTCGACTGGTAGTCAATAATACAGAGGAGATGCTGCTCATTTTTTTGGAAAAATACCCTATTTTAAAGATACAACGTATACTTTCGTGTGTTATTGATGTTTCTGTTGATAATCCAATTGGTCAATTAAAAGGAAGAGTTGGTTAATTTTACCAGCTAATGGTCAGTTAGATAGAAGTTGGTTCCAGTTAGGTTAAGTTAAATTCTGATGTGATTTTCAGATCTGAAAACAAAGAATGTTCAATGTTTTAAATGTGGTCATAAGGGTCATTATGCGCCGAAATGTAACCCAAAAAATCCAGGAGTTATTCGTTACCATTGTGGTAAGGTTGGGCATATTGTAAGGAGTTGTGGAACGGTTACCCAAGGTACTACTTCCCAAGGGCTAACATCCAGCACAGCTAGCGGCCGAACTTTCAGAGTGACAAAAAGATCGAGCGTTTAGAATTCGGACGTAGTGCAGCTGATCTGACACCCTTCGAGCTAGAGGAGTTTGATATGATTTTAGTAACGAATTGGTTGACCTGTCATAAGGCAAAGATTAATTCAGGATAAGCGAATAGTAAAGTGTATAGAAGCCAGTAGTAGGGTGAGTTGCTAAAGGAAGGAGCAAAATAAGAAGCTTTTCCAATCATGCGAAGAAAGAAGTTAATAAACTAAGGATATAAGGTAGATCCACCATATGTAAAGATACGAAGAAGAAATTAATTAGCTGGAGGAAGTTTGAGTAATAAATAAATGCCCTAGAGTCTCTGGAGGCCAGTGGAGCGAAATAATTAGTTCGACAATTGTAAAAGTTATTAGAAAGGGAAGTAAGCATATCAGATATAGTCCCTTGAGCTGCACCAGTGATGTTGTTGCAGAAGAAGGATGAATGTAACAACCCAAATCCGTGGTCAAGATTTGGTGTCACTAAACAATCATTACATAAAATAAAGAAATAAATTAATAACCCCTTGAATCCGGATCGTTTACAGGTTATGGTATGAAACAAGAATCTAACCTTTTACAACTCACAACAACTAGAATACAAGTATAAATACATTTATACTAATGATCTTGTCATATTCTTCTAACTTCTTCAACCTCTCGCATCAGAGATTTCTCTAACTTACGCTATCTATCAAAGCTATTCACCTTTATCCTTATCTGTTTCTGGCAGAAACAAGAATTTATAAAGCAAGAGTGAGCAAAAATGCCCAGCAAGTATATAATTTGTGTTTCAAGCATTAATACCAACGAAAAAACTTCCGGACAAAATCTTAAAACAATTTTAAACAATTCTATTTATTTGAATGAGCGAATAAACGATGGCTGACACCAGCCTTCAACTATAAGTCCAAAAGTGACAAGCGATTCCCAAATTCTTCTCCAGAATCAGGGTTTGTCCGGTTTTTGGAATCATAAAACCTTTCGAGAGAGAGAATGTCGTTAGTGGCGATCAACAACAAATTAGACTGGACACTAGTTCGCATCTATATCCTGCTGATCAGTCAGGATACAGTGCAGATCTATACCTATCTGTATAGATCCAGTCGGGTCCTCAGGCACTACGGCCCATCTCAAGGCACCGGTTATGTCCCAGCCCTTAGGATTAAGTAAAACTCAATCCCCAAAATATCACTATCCAACCCGTAGAGTATTTCGATATCAAATCTTTTTGAATTCAAAACATCCCAACTCAGGGTTCGCAAATAACCCGAAAGAATAGGTATTTGATCAAGAGAGCAATCAAATTATAGGAACAATAATGAAAGGAACATGCATAATCAGAGTAATTGCAGCGAAATATAAAACAGTTAATTATTCTGAACTTAGAATAGGAAAGAATAAATAATTGCAGTATTTTAAAAGAAAATCAGGAATACTTGTAGTATTTAAAAGAATGTTCGGGAATACTTGCCTCAATAAGCTTTAATCGCTATTAATAGTTGACTTTGGTTCGAGTTGGACATTCGGCTTTATCGTCAAACTATTATTCCATTCTGGATACGATCCCAACATTCAGGCCCTTCAATTGGAACTTCGTTGATCTCGACGTCTAATCACTAAATCGTCCCTAGTCCGATGTCGTTACTCGGGTTTTCCGTCTAGGCCCTACAGGGTTGAAATACCCTAATTCAAATAACCGCTTAAGCTTAACATCAAATCGCTAACTATTATACCCATACGATTTCATAACTGAACTCATATTTATATGTATTATTAGAATACACCTAGCAATTATGGTTCACATCTTCGAAACTCGGTTCGGTATTTATTTTCGGAAAATACATATTTTCGTCGTTTTGAAAAACAGGGCAATCGATTATTTGTAAATTATTTTGTCTCAATCGCACTTAAGTTCATATAATATAAATATATATATATAGATTATGTTCCCGTAATTTTGGAATTAATTTCCCGAAAATCGGGCAACGTCTCCTTTGTTTATCGGCCTACCCGCCGAACATCAAATCGACGTCAAAACACAGCAACAATCACAATACATTCCAGTCCACAATCCAATTCATCAGTTCCCAACCACCAAGCAATTCACAAATCAATTCATCAATCCCATTCACCGATACAAAATTGCTTAATTAATTATTATTCGTTTTGTTTCGAAATTTATTTACAACTAATTTTTATTTATTTATAATTTAGGACTCAGATTAAAATCATCATCGTCCACCGTCGGCTCGCCGAGTCTCATTGCCGACGGTAGCAAAAATTTGCGGATGCCCGTACAAATCGGGTTTCCATCGCGAATCTTCACCAATTAATCCTCGAATAATTAAAATAAATTTTTGACGAATCATCAAAATTCATTCAATTAAATAATAAAATAATCATCGGATAATTTCATAAATAATTTGCAGTAACAGTTCGAACAACAAAGGGCAATCTAGCAAAACACAAGGAACACGCGTATACACGCAACACCGCAGCGCCGCCACACCTCACCGGAGACCCGAGGAGGCGGCAACACAACGAAATGAACAGTTAAACGCAAAACACACGCACACACAGACTATGCACACACACAGACACAAAGCTTTTATACAAACACGAACTACACACGCACCCACACACAACTGTCCACCGGAAAACAAAGAGGCAGTGGCGATGATTACCGAAGAAGGAAGTGAATAAGGGGGCAACAGATGAAGAAAAGAAAACCAGGGAGAGGAAGAGAGAGATGGGAAGAGATTAGAGATGGGAGAGATTGAACAGAGATGGGAGAGATTGAGAGAAAGAGTCGGGAGAGATTGGAGATAATCTGAGAGAGAGACACCCGTGATGAGAAGAAGAAAAAGGGCCTAGGGATTTATTAATGAAGGGAACGAAATCAGGTTTATTTACCCGGTTTCTTTCCCCAATACCGCAATTGAACACCCCAATTTATTTAATCACGATACACTTTACGAACAGAACGAATCAAAATAGTCTCAAAAATAAACTTCAAAATTCTTATACCATTTAAAACTGATGATATATAAGCATTTTAGAATTTAAAAATTTATTATTTTTAAATCATTTATGAAACGTAAATCAGACCCGCGTTTTATAATTTAAAGAACAGACGTGCGGATAAATGAAAGCCAGAAAATTGTCGGGATAATTTTGAAATTCTCGAAATATTTAAAAGTTAATAAAATAAAATTTTCATGTTTTTTGAAACATTTCGGAATTAAATATTAATTTTTCAATTAACTGGAATAAAAAAAATCATTTAAAAATTATTAATAATTAAAATATTTATTTCTAAATTTTATAAACTCCTAAAAATAATAAATAAAATTATAAAACAACAAAAATAATTTTAGGAGCAATTTTTAGCATTTATGAGCAGAATTAAATAAATATTTAATTAAAATTATTTTAATTCAAATTAAATTAATACAGCTCAATTTTTAATTATAAAATTAATCCTTGCTTTGAACAAATTTCACTGAATTAATAATAAAGCAACACATAGCTGACATAACTATTCCATATTTTATTTATCTAATAATTCGATAATTACCTTTCATATTGGATCCGAAAATAGGTTACTTAGCCGCTAAGTAACTAAAAAGACGATACGATTTTAATACCAGAATTGGATAATTATCAAAACAGAGACTCTTATAAAATACTTTATACGAAAATAAGGTGATAATATCTCGCCTTTTGAAAATATGGAGTTTATCGATCTATATAATGATTTGCGTATCGAGAATTTCACGCCGGGTATCGTACATGTAAAACCGTCCCCCGGATTGAAGAAGACAAAACACGAAAAGTGTTCAGAATTATCATATTAGGTTAGGAAGGAGTTTTCGGAAGAGTTTCGGGTTGTAAAAACACAAAAACGATTGAAGTGGGACGATTTCTGTTTCTAAAAAGTAATTTTTATTATTACATGAAATAATCATTATTAATTCTGTAAATCCTTATAAAATCATATATGTAACACCCCCAAATATGGGGTCGGGGATCCGGTTTGTCACGAGTTCCATTTCCCTTAATAACACCCAATCTTAATAAACAATCAACTACTCTGTACTGTGACCCCACAATAAACACACACACCACAAGTTATAGTCTCAGAGATGAATATCCAAAAAAATAACACGAGTCATTTTATTCCACAATTATATGTCATTACACCTTAAAAGGGTTTCTGAATAAATTTACATTTCTTTGCCATTATTATAATTCATAAAGATACATAAGTTGGTACATCAAGAGTTGAAAGCCTAGCCTATTGGTAGTTCCTTCCTCAGCTACAGCGACATCAACGCCTATAGGAAACTGCGGAACGTTTCCTATCCGCTCGCGAATTGGGAGTTTGGTCCTGTTCATCTTGTCTATCTGATGTTGTGTGATGAAAGAAGAAAGCAAGGGTGAGCAACAAGCCCACCAAAATAATATGTATAATAATTAACAATATATGAGCATTCTCATAGTACTCATGAAAGTCTTGGTCAAGAAGAAATGAACCAAGTTTGATATCTTAACGCGACCAAGTCGCAAAATATTCAGTATATATGTATATATACTTTTCAAAATCTTGGAAATCCTCTTCCATGCATCATATACACAAAGTTCCGGTTTATAACTGTATAAAAATATCGTTGCAAGGTGATCTCATATATCTAACCTTGTCTCAACGTTTTTCTGAAAATCTTTGACATGCACAAGATAATCATTTACTAGATATAAGTTTAAAAGATGAAGTTACAAGATACTCCAATATACTTATATCTTTTCCGAATACTACTTAAACTACCACTGTTCAAGGTATAATCTGTGTCAAAAGTTCATCACATAGATGAGACTACAAGATATGATTTGAATAGATTCAATCCTTAAAATATCATTCAAAAGAAATGAAGTTACGAGATACTTCATTAAGTCCCGATATATATATATCCATATATATATCTCTCATACATTTCCTGAAAACCTCTGTCATGTAAGGTAAAAACAGAGTTGCAATATCCAATGAATTTGAAAAGAATTTTGGCATAAACCTGATATCTTGCTGATCAGGTAAAGATACCAATAAGTAACCTTTTCTACTTTAGATGGATGAATTCCTCGCCGGTCATCACCCAGGCCGCATTAGGACCTCGCGCTAGACCGTTACCCGGCCACTCACGCGTGGATGGACTGTTACCCAGCCTCTTAGACCTTCATAGACCGTACCCCGGCCTGTCGCTTATGCTGACTCAATTAGATGGACTTACTTCCCGAACGTTGGGCAAGTAATCAAATCGTTTTCTCAAAACAACAACCTCGTTGCGAATATAAAATACACCACAGAGCCGGATCCCCAAGATTTTTGAGCGAATATTCAAGTCTCCTTCGAAAGGAAGACCTTAAATCTGAAAATGAGTTTTGGGATCCGCTCTAACTTTTAAAATCATTTTGAAGACTCGAAAACATTTTTAAGAATGTTTGGAGTAAAGCTGATTTGATGAAATAAATCAGTCCCGATATATTAGAAAATATCTGAATATTATTATTTAAATAATATTCCCATAAGGATAATCCTTATAAAAATAATTGAAGTAAAAGTTTTAAAACTTATACTTGAAATGAATAATAAATAACCAAAGATATACATATACGAAAGTACGATCTTTATTTGAATAATCCAAAATAAGTTTGATTATTGAAACATTATTCTTTAATAAAATAAAGAATATTATTTAATAATTAAGCGGAGTCAAAAGTCCTCAAATGAATATTCATTAAATAAAATAAACGGAGTCTTAAGTCCTCGAATGAATATTCAAAATAATATTCATTAAATAAAGTAAGCGGAGTCATAAGTGCTCGAATGAATATTCAGAATAATATTCATTAAATAAAATAAAGTTATCGAATAAACCTTATTCGATTAATAGTTTTGAAAACTATATCAATATATATATAAATATATATATATTATACTCGGGAACATCGACTCCCGGTTTAGAAATATGTTCACCTTTGGGTCCCCTATACTAAGGGTATACGCAACTACTGCTTATCTCTAGCATAGGTATTATGCAACTTATAAGCAATTGAATCAACAATATAGAACAAGATTACGAAATAGGCATGCATATATACCATATCACATGCTCCAATATATCGCAAGATTTGCTAATAACAAACATGCACTTATCATAAGATAATGCATATACACATATTTACATCACAACAACAGTATAACGGGTAGAAAACTTGCCTGAGTGTTCCCAGATAGACTTAAGCTTAGAGTGGGTCCGATAACCTATGAACAACAACAAAAGTCGGAATTAAACCCCGGTCGCTTAAGAAACTAGACTTTAACCAATTGAACCCTAACGTTCGCTTATGGTCACTCCTACGCTTAACGAATTACATAAGTCGTTCGAGTACCATCGGCTCCACTATTTTTAATAAATTAACCATTAAGAATTTTAAGGCGATTCTTTCGCGAGTACTCTACCAACTGCCTAATCCACTTTACATAATTGTTTCATACTCCAATTAGTCATTTAAGGGCCTTAACCAAGGTCTCAAAGTAAAGTGAGGGGTAAAGGTTCGTTCGTGAAACGCCATTACTTAAAACGGTCGTTTCTCCTAAACCGTAAATCGGATCTAAGCGAACCACATACCAAAACGAAGCTTACGAAATGATCTAGCTAAACATGGAAAATTTAAAGATTGGTCAGTGAGTTATCTGGTCCGAGATTCATGTACAACAGTCTAAGGAAAACGGGCATTACGACGGCTATATTTACGAGTTTTCCAAGTTTCTCACTACACCAAAACCTCACCAAACAACCCACAATTATTAACACATCAAAACCTCAACTACATAATACTATACCAGTCCTTATTCTCCAGATTCTTCATCTCAACCAACCACAATCAAGTTCTATTAACTATAACAAGATTCATTCACCAAATAACTCCAATTTCAAATCAAACTACTAATAATCAAAGATCATGCTTCTCATTTTGAAAACCAACCATCAAACTCACTAATGGTAAAAGTAAAGGCTATGGTTTGAATTTTATACCTTCCTTGGTAGGAGTTAAGTTGCTAGGAAGCCTTAGGGAGCCTCCTACAAGCTTGATCTTTCCAAAGAAATCAAGAACACAAAGTTAGGCTTTGAAATTTCTAAAAGTATGATTAAAAGAACTGTAAAAATGAGGGTCTTACCATGCTTATTTGGACGATACTTGTGAACAAGAGTTGTAGGCCATCTCAATACCTTTCCAACGAGCTATAGAACACAACATTTGAGTGAGTATTGAAGGAGATATGACAATTTCAAGTTGCTGGGTTTGTTTTGGCCAAGAGCTTCTCTTCATGGGAGCAAAGTCAAATTTTTAATTTTTGTGTTATGATATTTTGCTTGGTTGATTTCCTTTTTGGCTTGGCAAATTTTGATCTTTTACCATGGTAACTTTTGCATGGTCAAGAATCAACCAACAACACACTTCTTTTTGTCATGCTTATGTCACCATGTTTGTGTCACCTTTTTAACACATGTCCTTTCCTTGTAGTTTGATGATGTCACAATCCTTGGCTTCTTGTACAAGCTTGTCTCTTGGTCGCTTATTTGTTTTACGGTTCACTTAACTTTCGTTCTCGTTCGTCGTTTGAGGGATCATATCTGGGATCTTATTACTTGGGTTCCCCTAAACCTTTCTCAATATTTTATATTCCTTTTATGATCCTCTCTTATAATCCTTGAATTTAAATCCTTTTAATCATGTTACCTTATACTCATTTCTTTCGGTATCTGGTGGATTTTCGGGAAAAATTAAAGTGTCTGGATTCGAATTCTAATGACCTTTACATACACTCATTTACTTTATGGAATACTAATACGATCTTAGAATTTCCATAAAAGTACTCTTATATAGCATGGTCTGATAATTTTCCTTAATCAGCATCATCAGCAAAAGTTACTATTTTTCCGTGTTTCAAAAATTCCAAAAATTGGGGTTATTACAGTCTCCCCTCCTTAAAAGGATTCCGTCCTGGAATCAGATTGAAGATAAATAGGGATACTTTCTTAGCATTGCACTTTCTAACTCTCAAGTCAATTTTCCCACATTGTGGTTCTATCATCAAAGTCTGACTAGTTTGATAACCCTTCTCCTAAGCACTTATTCCTTTTCAATCTATAACCTTTCCCGGTTGCTCCATATAGGTTACGTTTGGTTGCATGTCTATGCGCTCATATGCCCCTATTTGTCTGGCATCCGGATTACACTTCCTTAACATTGATACATGGAACACGTTATGAACTTGCTACAGGTTCGGGGGTAGGGCTAACTCATATGCTAACTTCCCAATACGTCTTAATATCTCCAAGGGTCCAACAATTCGTGGGCTTAGCTTTCCTTTCTTTCCGAACCTCATCCATCCTTTCCAAGGGAATACCTATAACAACACTAGGTCCCCTACTTCCTATTCTTTGTCCTTTTGTGTCAAATTAACATACTTCTTATGTCCATCTTGGGCTACTACCAGCCGTCCTCTGATTAGATCTATTATATCCCTGGTCCTTTGGACCACTGCTAGTCCGAGCATCTTGCGCTCTGCAACTTCATCCTAGCGTAAGGGAGATCGACATTGTGTTCCCTCAAGGATCTCATAAGGCGACATCTCGATACTAACATACGATCTATTTTCGTAAGAAAACTCAATCCGTGTTAAGTGATCATTCCAAATTCTTTCAAGTCTATCACACAGACTCTCATCATAGCTTCTTGCGCTATAGGTTTTGCTTCTCAATACCCACTCTTTTCCAGTTCGTAATCGTTACTATCTTTTGTACCTAATATTATACTGGTTACACTTTTGCTCGTTAGCGTTCTATAAACTTTTAATAATTGCATCAACCTTAGTATCACGAACGCGTTAGATTCGGAATGCCACCGCACTGATACTACTTCCTTTCTAGCTGCTTCCATCTTCGAAAGCTTGATCCATCGTATAGAAGTAAAAGATTTTATTGAGAGATCACTATGATCATGAACACTTGTTACATCGCATAGTTAGTACAGAAGGTGGCCAGCCTTTAGTACTTGACAAGCAATTAAACAATAGATGGTATCCTACTAGGCTTCTATCACACAGATAGATAGTCATTCGGCAATATCTCCCCTTCTGGAAGGGTTGTTCTTCTCAGCTTATACAAAATGAAAAGGAGAGAAAAAAACGAATTGAAGAGAATTGTATATGAAAAAGTACTGCCACAATATCTGGCTTGGAATCTACCTCTGAACTATAGAGGTTTGTCATAGGAGAACAAGACATTTATATATATCAACATCAAGTATTATAGCATCGTATTTTGCATGCCTAAATATTTTGCTATTTCGTCCATCAATCTACGGACCCATGCTCCTACTTGAGTTCATAAACAATCACCTTTGAAACTCCCTCGACATCGAAAATCGAATCTGGGATTTCATTCTAGACATCATCATTACTAGAATTTTATGCTTGCACCGCAACCTTCCTCGTATAGTAATACGACTCTCTATTGATAAGAAGGAATAAATATTCAATAGGTAGACAATCGACTTAATTAGTCTATCAATGATGACTTATATATCACCACGACCCGATTAGCGGTACTCAATCTCAACATCCATTCCAATACAACTCTCACGCTTGTAATCGGCTCATTACTCGCAGAATCATTCTGCATTACTATGGTCCACCACTGACCTACTGTAGTCATTCATTTTCTATGAAATCTTAATAGCTAACCATACGGAGTCCATACATGTCGTATCGAATTCTTCTAAGGAGGCAACATAATCACCATTCCATGATTCATGAAGAACACTCCTGAACTTGGCGTACATATGACATGAACCAAATACAATTGCAGAAGAGTTTCAATAAAAGCAACGATAGCAGGTTAATACCATTATTAACCATATGTCTTTATTAGGAGACATGAAGCTCAAAGGTTCATTTAGTCCTTTCGTAACATGGTCCTGGCTTATCTCAAGATATGACCTTATAAGATAGACAGCCCGCTCACAGCGATTTCATAAATTAAATCTTTACCAAACTACTATCACGGTTGAGTATCGCACAATCATCAGAAGGAATGTCAATCTTTCAAACCATAATACAATCTTCATGGCTTTAACCATTATCACTGTATTCCTCTGGCACGAGCGCCGATAATTGTCTTCTTACACTTAAAGTGTCGGCCACTTCTTTGGCCTTTCCTGATAGTAATATTTCCTTACAATCAATGTCATTTTAACCACCTTTACTAAATTTTTCTACCTCATTTCAAATCACTGCTTATGTGAAAATGCTTTTCTTAAGTCCTTGTGATAAAAAAAAATCACCATTTTTCCATAAGACACTGCATTAGTCTTTAAATGTAAACATTATCATGGTTGACTCTCGATCGTACTTAGGACGTCTTTTATCTTGGGCCTTTCTTGCTTTAACAATTCTGACCTTCATTGGTTCAATCTATACTTCTTATGGTTTAACACGTGCCCACCTGGCATTATTATAATTAAGCCATTTTTCCTTTATCAAATTTCTATTCTTGAGAACTTCGAATATTACCTTTCTCCTTATAAAACCTCTAAGGTTATCCTTAAATCGTTCCTCCTGTATTCCCTAGATACAGGCATATCAAAATATCATTTACTAATACTAGAACCATTATTTATACACTTCTGAAAAATTTCTCCACTGATCCTTAAAGGTTGTTGTTACCTTAATCCTTTCTAATTCATACTGTCAAAACTCATATTGTCCCTATTAAGGGCGAAATGCCAACCTTTATGCATTCCCCTAGGGTTCATCTTAAGTTATCGAAGTTATATCCTTAATTCCACCTTTAAAAAGGTACTTGCATCCTTCCATGGATAAATCAAGTCATATATCTTTGATAGATTATCTTATTCAATCATTCCCACCTCGATAGTCTATACCAATTTCACAATAGCATCCTTATTCAAACTGAGGTCAACCCATATGGCCTTCAAAAGATAACAATGGTTACCCGCTTTTCCTTCCTAATTTGGTAATGACAACAGGGATGTTCTGGAAGATATTGGTCATGTTCAACGTGAACTTCTTCTTAATAATTCCTCATTTACTTTTGTTATTTATCTCAACAGTCATCTCAATGTTGGGATATCTTTCATACCTGGTGTCTCCCTTTCTGGGTATCATGCCCCCGGTCTTACACTTCACATTCTTGAAGGTCACTTCCTTCATTTAATTTTACTAATTTCTTACTTTCTTATCTCCTTAGTCTATCCGCGTCTCATTATTTATCCTTCAAACTATCTCAAGGTTTCCTCGACTCCTCCCAACTTACAGGGGATAAACTATATGTATCTCTTATGCCTTCAACCATCAACTTTAACTCATGGTGAATCACCCTCATCCTGACGATTACATACTTTTCTATTTCTATTGCTACGAGTCTTTAGGGTTTCCTCATACCCAACTCCCTTATCATTCCTCAAACTCTATTGTCTTTATTTTCCTTTCCACTTCAGTTTTTTTTATTATTTTCTTTTCTATTACAATCATTTCATGAACCCACTACTCATTGACTTCAAACATCATGTCGTTCTGGGATTCTTGTCATCAGAACGAATCTTGACAACTTTTACAACTTAGCTTCATAATTCATCATACTCGTCCGCCTTTGTTCTGGCTCTAAAGCTTTTACACTATCTCCATAACCTTGGGAATTACTTTCCCGAAAACAATTGACTGAACTTTAATCAGTTTATTCTAACCTCTGACTCCGTGCCTTTCTTGGTCTTTCACCAGCGGGTGGCCTCTCTCTTAGAAGGGTAAATGACAAAAACAGTCTTTTGTGATTCGTCCATCATTTAGAATCTCAAATGATTCCTATATTTCCTTTAGCCAGGCTCTCGCCTCTACTGGGTTCGCTTGTTCCTTGGAACTCTGAGAGCTTAGCGACTTAAAGGTCCTGAAAGAATTTCCCACCGCACTGTCTCCTCAGGGTGGTGGTTGGGGATAATAGTCTAAGTTCTCTTTAGACAAGTCCATGAATTACCGTATAGGAGTACCGTCTCAGGTCTCCTTTCTTTACTCAACTTTTTGTTTCCTTAGTATGAAATGTTTCATCCTTCTCCCATACTTGGGGTTATCTTATACGTTAAAATCCTTGTTTTTCACTTCATTATGTTATGGGCTCCTTCTTTCTTAATGGCAACCTCCCTGACTATCACATTCAGGGTTTGCCCTAAATCTTATTCCTCGAGCTATGGATTTCGTCTAAGATCTAGTCCTTACGCTCTTAAACGTTTGGAACCCAAATTCTGTAGGAATACCTCGTTATTCCCTTATCATCTTTCTTGGTATTAATCTCTTCTCCAGTCATTGACTTTTTGCCTTCATTCATCACTTTTTCTTGGCACAATATGATCTTTTTTGATAATTCGGGCTATATTGCAATCTCAAACAGCATTTCGGTACCGGCTCTGGTTACCTTCACTTCTATTTCCATTTTCTCAAAATCTCATATCAACTCTCCCAAAAACATTTTCATCTTGAGTCTCTCCTTTATACTAAGGGCATTAGCCACCATTTTGGCTTTCCCTGGATGATAAAGAATCTCATAATCGTAATCCTTGATTAGTTCTAACCACCTCCTCTGGCGCATGTTGTGCTCTTTCTGCGTGAAAATGCACTAGAGCACTTACGGCTTGTGTAAATCTCGCACTTCTCTCCATACAAGTAGTGCATCCAATCTTTAGGGCAAAACTATTGCCACGAGCCCAAGCTCATGGGTGGGGATATCGAACTTTATATTCCCTTAATTATCTTGACGCGTACGCGATTACCTTGCTGTGCTGTATAAGAAGCACCCTAATTCCTTATGCGAAGCGTCACTACAATTCACAAGATCTTCTTTTTCATCCGGCAACGCCAACATAGGGGCCTCCACCAACCTTTGCTTTAGTTGTTAAAAGCTTTTCTCGTATTTCTCTGTCCATTCAAACTTCTTAGTCTTACGAGTAAGCCGCGTCAAAGGGGCTACTATCTTTACAAACTTGAACGAACCTCCAGTAGTGACCGGCCAATCCTACCTCTGGTAGTTTCCCTAACCATGGTCATCAATTCCTCAGTGGTCCTTTATTCATTCTTGTCAGGATCCCCCACGGGATCCTCCTCAACAACAATCCCTTCTAGGACAACATCCTCAACCGCTACATCCTCAATATGAACATCATCCGGTCCCGTGTTAGGACGCTCTATTGGATCCACAATCTGATCTCCAATAACTAATGAAACATCATCGCGTTGTTGTTCCTCAACCTCAGGGTTCGGAGTCCCGCTAACATATACGATAACGAACTACGCTTCTATCACAATATTTATAAGGGTTCCCATAAGGGTTTTAACTGTCAGTACTACGTTAGGTAGCCCGACTATGAACTTGGCAAGAGTTCTTATTATCTTAGTGAACTTATTATCTTAACGTCACATCATCTCTGAGGTTTATAACACTTAGCTCTGATACCATTTCTGTAACACCCCCAAATCCGGGGTCGGGGATCCGGGTTGTCACGAGTTCCATTTCCCTTAATAACACCCAATCTTAATAAACAATCAACTACTCTGTACTGTGACCCCACAATAAACACACACACCACAAGTTATAGTCTCAGAGATGAATATCCAAAAAAATAACACGAGTCATTTTATTCCACAATTATATGTCATTACACCTTAAAAGGGTTTCTGAATAAATTTACATTTCTTTGCCATTATTATAATTCATAAAGATACATAAGTTGGTACATCAAGAGTTGAAAGCCTAGCCTATTGGTAGTTCCTTCCTCAGCTACAGCGACATCAACGCCTATAGGAAACTGCGGAATGTTTCCTATCCGCTCGCGAATTGGGAGTTTGGTCCTGTTCATCTTGTCTATCTGATGTTGTGTGATGAAAGAAGAAAGCAAGGGTGAGCAACAAGCCCACCAAAATAATATGTATAATAATTAACAATATATGAGCATTCTCATAGTACTCATGAAAGTCTTGGTCAAGAAGAAATGAACCAAGTTTGATATCTTAACACGACCAACTCGCAAAATATTCAGTATATATGTATATATACTTTTCAAAATCTTGGAAATCCTCTTCCATGCATCATATACACAAAGTTCCAGTTTATAACTTTATAAAAATATCGTTGCAAGGTGATCTCATATATCTAACCTTGTCTCAACGTTTTTCTGAAAATCTTTGACATGCACAAGATAATCATTTACTAGATATAAGTTTAAAAGATGAAGTTACAAGATACTCCAATATACTTATATCTTTTCCGAATACTACTTAAACTACCACCGTTCAAGGTATAATCTGTGTCAAAAGTTCATCACATAGATGAGACTACAAGATATGATTTGAATAGATTCAATCCTTAAAATATCATTCAAAAGAAATGAAGTTACGAGATACTTCATTAAGTCCCGATATATATATCCATATATATATATATATATATCTCATACATTTCCTGAAAACCTCTGTCATGTAAGGTATGAACAGAGTTGCAATATCCGATGAATTTGAAAAGAATTTTGGCATAAACCTGATATCTTGCTGATCAGGCAAAGATGCCAATAAGTAACCTTTTCTACTGTAGATGGATGAATTCCTCGCCGGTCATCACCCAGGCCGTATTAGGACCTCGCGCTAGACCGTTACCCGGCCACTCACACGTGGATGGACTGTTACCCAGCCTCTTACACCTTCATAGACCGTACCCCGGCCTATCGCTTATGCCGACTCAATTAGATGGACTTACTTCCCGAACGTTGGGCAAGTAATCAAATTGTTTTCTCAAAACAGCAACCTCATTGCGAATATAAAATACACCACAGAGCCGGATCCCCAAGATTTTTGAGCGAATATTCAAGTCTCCTTCGAAAGGAAGACCTTAAATCTGAAAACGAGTTTTGGGATCCGCTCTAACTTTTAAAATCATTTTGAAGACTCGAAAACATTTTTAAGAATGTTTGAAGTAAAGCTGATTTGATGAAATAAATCAGTCCCGATATATTAGAAAATATCTGAATATTATTATTTAAATAATATTCCCATAAGGATAATCCTTATAATAATAATTGAAGTAAAAGTTTTAAAACTTATACTTGAAATGAATAATAAATAACCAAAGATATACTTATACGAAAGTACGATCTTTATTTGAATAATCGAAAATAAGTTTGATTATCGAAACATTATTCTTTAATAAAATAAAGAATATTATTTAATAATTAAGCGGAGTCATAAGTTCTCAAATGAATATTCAAAACAATATTCCTTAAATAAAAAAAACGGAGTCTTAAGTCCTCGAATGAATATTCAAAATAATATTCATTAAATAAAGTAAGCGGAGTCATAAGTCCTCGAATGAATATTCAGAATAATATTCATTAAATAAAATAAAGTTATCGAATAAACCTTATTCGATTAATAGTTTTGAACACTAGATCAATATATATATATATATATATATATTATACTGAGGAACATCGACTCCCGGTTTAGAAATATGTTCACCTTTGGGTCCCCTATCCTAAGGGTATACGCAACTACTGCTTATCTCTAGCATAGGTATTATGCAACTTATAAGCAATTGAATCAACAATATAGAACAAGATTATGAAATAGGCATGCATATATACCATATCACATGCTCCAATATATCGCAAGATTTGCTAATAACAAATATGCACTTATCATAAGATAATGCATATACACATATTTACATCACAACAACAATATAACGGGTAGAAAACTTGCCTGAGTGTTCCCGGATAGACTTAAGCTTAGAGTGGGTCCAATAACCTATGAACAACAACATAAGTCAGAATTAAACCCCGGTCGCTTAAGAAACTAGACTTTAACGAATTGAACCCTAACGTTCGCTTATGGTCACTCCTACGCTTAACGAATTACATAAGTCGTTCGAGTACCCTCGGCTCCACTATTTTTAATAAATTAACCATTAAGAATTTTAAGACGATTCTTTTGCAAGTACTCTACCAACTGCCTAATACACTTTACATAATTGTTTCATACTCCAATTAGTCATTTAAGGGCCTTAACCAAGGTCTCAAAGTAAAGTGAGGGGTAAAGGTTCGTTCGTGAAACGTCGTTACTTAAAACGTTCGTTTCTCCTAAACCGTAAATCGGATCTAAGTGAACCACATACCAAAAAGAAGCTTATGACATAATCTAGCTAAACATGGCAAATTTAAAGATTGGTCAGTGAGTTATCTGGTCCGAGATTCATGTACAACAGTCTAAGGAAAACGGGCATTACGACGGCTATATTTACGAGTTTTCCAAGTTTCTCACTACACCAAAACCTCACCAAAAAATCCACAATTATTAACACATCAAAACCTCAACTACATAATACTATACCAGTCCTTAATCTCCAGATTCTTCATCTCAACCAACCACAATCAAGTTCTATTAACTATAACAAGATTCATTCACCAAATCACTCCAATTTCAAATCAAACTACTAATAATCAAAGATCATGCTTCTCATTTTGAAAACCAACCATCAAACTCACTAATAGTAAAAGTAAAGGCTATGGTTTGAAGTTAATATCTTCCTTGGTTGGTGTTAAGTTGATAGGAAGCCTTAGGGTGCCTCCTACAAGCTTGATCTTTCCTAAGAAATCAAGAACACAAAGTTAGGCTTTGAAATTTCTAAAAGTACGATTAAAAGAACTGTAAAAATGAGGGTCTTACCATGCTTATTTGGACGATACTTGTGAACAAGAGTTGTAGGCCATCTCAATATCTTTCCAACGAGCTATAGAACATAACATTTGAGTGAGTATTGAAGGAGATATGATAATTTCAAGTTGCTGGGTTTGTTTTGGCCGAGAGCTTCTCTTCATGGGAGCAAAGTCAAATTTTTGATTTTTGTGTTATGATATTTTGCTTGGTTGATTTCCTTTTTGGCTTGGCAAATTTTGATCTTTTACCATGGTAACTTTTGCATGGCCAAGAATCATCCAACAACACACTTCTTTTTGTCATGCTTATGTCACCATGCTTGTGTCACCTTTTTAACACATGTCCTTTCCTTGTGGTTTGATGATGTCACAATCCTTGGCTTCTTGTACAAGCTTGTCTCTTGGTCGCTTATTTGTTTTACGGTTCGCTTAACTTTCATTCTCGTTCGTCGTTTGAGGGATCATATCTGGGATCTTATTACTTGGGTTCCCCTAAACCTTTCTCAATATTTTATATTCCTTTATGATCCTCTCTTATAATCCTTGAATTTAAATCCTTTTAATCATGTTACCTTATAATCATTTCTTTCGGTATCTGGTGGATTTTCGGGAAAAATCAAAGTGTCCGGATTCGAATTCTAACGACATTTACATACACTCATTTACTTTATGGAATACTAATACGATCTTAGAATTTCCATAAAAGTACTCCTATATAGCGTGGTCTGATAATTTTCCTTAATCAGCATCATCAGCAAAAGTTACTATTTATCCGTGTTTCAAAAATTCCAAAAATTGGGGTTATTACAATATAATAATCCAAAAATTACCAGAAAAATACCAAAATTATCTAGATTTAATTCTGGATAATTGGAAATTAAAATATCTCAATTTTATCAGAAATAAACATCCAAACATTATTATCCATCATCAAATAATTCACCAAAATTCACATAAAAATCACATAATAATTATTTATTGATAAAAATAACTACATAATATTTCCCAGACGTTACATCCTTCCCCCTTTAAAAAGATTCTGTCCTCAAAATCGTGCTAAAGAACAGACCATGATATTTTCCAAGTATCTTTCTTATAATTTTTCAGTTCTCATCACCTTAATCACAACTCAACGGCTTTTTACCGTCATCAAACCTATCAGTTGCTCATGCAACCCTTAACTCAATCTTTACTTCATACATTTGGAGCTAAATTAATCTTCGTAGTCATATACACATGAATGTCTTATAAAGTCATTATACCTGTGACAACAAAACCAACTCATTCCCAATCGTTCTATCTATCTCATTGTCTCAAAGGACTAACTTAATTCACACTGATCTAATTCCAACTCATTCCCCGGTTGTCTAATTCCAATAATTCGTGTTCATGAATTTTCTATTTTCACTGACTGTTCTACTCTACTTTTCATGTTTCCTTTTGTTCGGTTAGCCTGGCCTATATCGTTTCTAGTGGCATTCAAGAATCTCTAATCGGTCTCTTACACTTTCTATCCGTCTGTGCCCGGTATGCTGAGCTCATGGCGTCTTATATTTAGAAACGCTCTATTTCAAAAACTAAAAAGTAAAGGAAAATTTCAACAATTACATTTAACTCACCACTTTGTGGTATACTTCAATTTCTCTCAATCACTATCAAGTATATTCATTGAGTGAGAATCTGTTACTATCTGAAAGGAAATATTAATTTGGAATGGAATGAATCATAACTTTATTCAAAATTCGGTCTCTTAGTACTAATACTCATTTTGTCGTCGTATCAAATTAGATACCAATACGAACTTTGATGCTCACAACATACCATAATGAAGTCAACATCAATCATCTGTATTAATACCACCTTTGATATCTAACAACAAAGTAAGTATCAGCATAACCCAGAAGACGGATCAAAGCTTATTCTTCAATTCCTAACTTTTCCAATTCCTTTATCCATTTTCCAGCGATCTTAGTGACATTCACTCTTTCTTTTCTACCCTAGACATCTGTCTCCAAATGGATCTTGCTTGGTTGGTAATTAATCATGCTTTCGTAGCTCACAATCTATTATTACCAGAATTCACACCTTTGAAGCTTAGAATGCAGTTGCTACTTTGCAACCCTCCGCAGGCATAACTTTCAATGCTTAACTTGTCTTCCTTAGTCCTTGAATTAGCGAGGATGTTATCAATAAATACAATTACATTATCCAAATACTCCTGGTACACTATGCTCGTTTAACCTTCGGGAATGACGGGTACATCATATTACTGGAACTCATGCTGCCCATACCTTACTCTACACACAGCCTTTAGGGCGACTTCATATTTACAATTTCTGATGGTTGATGCGTAATTTCGTACCTCCATTCTTCTTTTTCTCATGATCCCTTCTTGTGCACAGCGTAAAACACTTCATATAAGCTGAGAAGAAAAACCCTTCCAGAAGGGGAGGTATTGCCGAATGACTATCTATCTGTGTGATAGAATCCTAGTAGGATACCATCTATTGTTTAATTGCTTGTCAAGTACCAAAGGCTGGCCACCTTCTGTACTAACTATGCGATATAACAAGTATTCATGATCATAGTGATCTCTCAATAAATTCTTTTACTTTTATATGAAGGATTAAGCTTTCGAAGATAGAAGCAACTGAAAAAGGAGTAGTAAAGTTGTGGTGGTATTCGGAATGGAAACACATTTGTGATACTAAGGTTGATGAGGTTATTAAAAGGTTATAGAATGCTAACGAGCAAAAGTATAACCAGTATAATATTAGGAACGGAAGGTAGTAGCGATTACGAACTGGAAAAGAATGGGTATTGAAAAGCAAAAGCTCTAATGCTAAAAGCTATAATGAGATTCTGTGCAATAGACTTGAAAGAAATTGGAATGATCACTTAACACTGATTGAGTTTTCTTACGACAATAGATCATATGGCATTATCGAGTTGTCGCCTTATGAGATCCTTGAGGGAAGACAATGTCGATCTCCCTTATGTTAGGATGAAGTTGTAGAGCGCAAGATGCTCGGACCCGCAGTAGTCCAAAGGACCAAGGATATAATAGATCTAATCAGAGGACGGCTGGTAGTAACCCAAGATGGACATAAGAAGTATGTTGATTTGACACGAAAGGACAAAGAATAGGAAGTAGGGGACCTAGTGTTGTTAAAGGTATCCCCTTGGAAACCCTTGGAAAGGATTGATGAGATTCGGAAAGAAAGGAAAGCTAAGTCCACAATTTGTCGAAACCTTGGATATATTAAGAAGTATTGGGAAGTTAGCATATGAGCTAGCCTTACCCCAGAACATGTAGCAAGTCATAACGTGTTTCACGTATCAATGTTAAGGAAGTGTAATTCGGATGCCAGATAAATAGGGGCATATGAGCGCATAGACATGCAACCAGACGTAACCTATATGGAGCGACCAAGAAGGGTTATAGACTGAAAAAGGAACAAGTGCTTAGGAGAAGGGTTATCAAACTATTCAGAGTTTAATAGAAGAACCACAATGTGGGAAAATTTACTTGAGAGTTAGAAAGTGTAATGCTAAGAGAGTATCCCTATTCATTTTCTATCTGATTCCGGGACGGAATCCTTTTAAGGAGGGGAGACTGTAATAACCCCAATTTTTGGAAATTTTTGAAACCCATATGAATAGTGATTTTGCAGATTATGCTGAATGAGAAAACTTTTCATGCCACACTATGTAGGGGTTCTTTTATTGATCTTCTGAGATATTATTAGTACTCTATGTGGTATATAAGTGTATGTAAAGATCGTCAGAATCCAAATCCGAACACTTTGATTTTTCCCGAAAATCCACCAGATATCGAAAGAATTGAGTATAAGGTAACAGGATAAAAAGGATTTAAATTCAAGGATTTTAATAGAGGATCATAAAAGGAATATAATGTATTGAGAAAGGTTAAAGGGAACCCAAGTAATAAGATCCCGGGTATGATCCCTCAAACGATAAACGAGAACGAAAGTTAAGCGAACCGTATAACAGATCAGCGGTCATTAGGCAAGCAATTAGGAGTTAATCAAGGGGTTAGTGGATGATGATGTCATCACACCAACAAGAAGAAGACAAGTGTGGAAGATGACATAAGCATGGTGACTTAAGCATGACAAAAAGGAGGGATTGGTTGGTTGATTGTGGACCATTCATTCTTTACCATGGTAAAAAGTTAATTAAACAAACAAGGTGGATCAACCAAGCCAAAAACAAATCATAACAACAAAAAATATAAAACACTCCATTTCTTCAAGGAAGCTCTCGGCTTCTTTTATCAAAAATGAAGATCCAAGCTCCACCACTCACTATTTGGCAAGGTATTTATCTAAGCTTCCCCATGGATAGTTACATACTTCCTATAAGTTTAAGCTTCTAATTCCAAGCTAATCTCTTTTATAAATCAAGGAAGAAGATGGTGAATAGTAACTTTCAAAAAATAACTTTAGTTTTCTTGAATTTTTATGAAAGTTTAAGGTTATACAAGCAAGGATCAAGGTTCTTTTAGGCATTCAAAGCTCTTGTGTTGTGTTAAGAAGCTTCAAGAAGGTATAAACTCCAAACCTTAGCTTTTAGTTTTGAGTATTTAGGAATGGTTATGATTGATATAGGATATGTGAAGCATGATGCTTGTTTGTTTAAATTTTGGTTGAGTTGTAGAGGATAGTTGGTTTTGTAATGTTTTGGAGTTGTAATTCTTGGAGTATTGATTAATGAACTTAAGTATAACTTAAATTCAAGTTTAAGAATAAGTATAAATTGTTAATGTTGAGTTGATTGGGGCTGTTAGATGTAGTATGGATGGAGTTTTGATTGGGTTGTGAATTGGGATTGATTGGTGGTTGTTTTGGAATGGTTTAAATTTGGGAAATCGCGTAAACATAGCCATCGTAATGTCCGATTTACTTTAGACTGCGTTTGTTCATAACATTAGGACCCGAGAACTCCCTGCTAGGTTTTGACCATTACCATGTTTAGATAGTTCATCTTACGAGCTTCGTTTTGATATGTGGTTCGTTTGATTCCGATGTACGGTTTAGGAGAAACGACCGTTTTAAGTAACGATAAGTAACGACGTTTCGCGAACGAAACATTTCCCCTCGCCTTACTTTGAAACATAGGTTAAAGACCTTAAAGGACTAATTGGGGTAAGAAAAAATTATGTAAAGTGGATTAGGCAGTTGGTAAGGTACTCGCGAAAGAATCGCCTTAAAATCCTTAATGGTTAATTTATTAAAAATGGTGTAGCCGAGGGTACTCGAGCGACTTAAGGAAATCGTTAAGCGCGAAAGCGAACATTAGGACTCTAAATGGTTAAAGTCTAGTTTCTTAAGCGAACGGGGTCTAATTCCGACTTATGTTGTTGTTCATAGGTTATCAGGACCCACTCTAAACTTAAGTCTATCCGGGAGCACTCAGGCAAGTTTTCTATCCGTTATATTGTTGTTGTGATGTATACATTTGTACATGCATTATCTTGTGATAGATGCATAATGGTTATTTAGCAAATTCTTGCGATATATTGGAGCATGTTGATATGATATATATGCATGCATGTTTCGTATTCTTGATTTATATATCTGTTGGTTCAAATGCTTATTAGTTGCATAATACCTATGCTAGAGATAAGCAGTAGTTGCGTATACCCTGAGTGTAGGGGACCCAAAGGTGAACCCTTTTCTAAAACCGGGAGTAGATGTTCCCGAATATATTATATATATATTTATATATATATATTGATGTAGTTTTCAAAACTATTAATCAAATAAGGTTTCTTCGATAACTTTATATTATTTAATGAATATTATTTCGAATATTCATTCGAGGGCTTATGACTCCTTTTATTTTATTTAATGAATATTATTTCGAATATTCATTCGAGGGCTTATGACTCAGTTTATTTTATTAATTGAATATTATTTCGAATATTCATTCGAGGGCTTATGACTCAGTTTATTTTATTAATTGAATATTATTTGAATATTCATTCGGGGACTTATGACTCAGTTTATATTATTTAATGAATATTATTTTAATATCCATTTGAGGACCTATGACTCCGATTATTTACTGAAATATATTCTTTATTTTATTAAAGAATAAGGTGTCGATAATCAAACTTATTTTTGATTATTCAAATAAAGATAGTACTTTCGTATAAGTATATCTTTGGTTATTTAATACTCATTTCAAGTATAAGTTTTACAACTTCTACTTCAATTATTTGTATAAAGATTATTCTTTATGGGAATATTATTTAAATAATAATATTCAGATATTTTCTAATATATTGGGACTGATTTACTTTATTAAATCAGCATTACTCCAAACACTCTTTAAAGTGTTTTCGAGCCTTTAAAATGATTTTTAAAAGTTAGAGCGGATCCCAAAACTCATTTTTTTATATATTTAAGATCTTCCTTTTAAAGGGGATTTAAATACTCGCTCAAAACCAGAGGGATCCGACTCTATGGTGTATTTTATATTCGTAACAAGGTTGCGGTTTTGGTAAACGAATTGATTATTTACCCAATGTTCGGGAAGTATATATATGTGTATATATATATCGGGACTTAATGAAGTATCTCGTAACTTTATTATTTATAATGATATTTCAAGGATTGAATCTATTCAAGTCTTATCTTGTAGTCTCATCTGGGTGATGAACTTTTGAAACTGATTATAACTTGAACGGTGGTAGTTCAAGTAGTATTCGGATATAAGTATATTGGAGTATCTTGTAACTTCATCTTTTAAACTTATATCTAGTAAATGATTATCTTGTGCATGTCAAAGATTTTCGGAAAAATGTTGAGACAAGGTTAGATATATGAGATCACCTTGCAACAATATTTTTATACAAATATAAACTGGAACTCTGTGTATATTATACATGTCAGAGGATTTCAAAGATTGTGAAAAGTATATATGTACATATACTGAATATTTTGCGACTTCATCGCATTAAGATATCAAACTTGGTTCATTTCTTTTGACCAAGACTTTCATGAGTACTATGAGAAGGCTCATATATTGTTAATCATTATACATATTATTTTGGTGGGCTTGTTGCTCACCTTTGCTTTCTTCTTTCATCACACAACATCAGATGATAGGAAACGTTCCGCAGTTTCCTATAGGCGTTGATGTCGCTGTAGCTGAGGTAGGAACTACCAATAGGTTAGGCTTTTAACATTTGATGTACCAGACTTATGTATCTCTATCAATTGTAATAATGGCAAAGAAATGTAAATTTATTCAGAAACCCTTTTAAGGTGTAATGGCATATAATTTTGGAATAAAATGACTCGTGTTATTTTTTGGATATTCATCTCTGAGACTATAACTTGTGGTGTGTGTGTTTATTATGGGGTCACAGTACAGAGTAGTTGATTGTTTATTAAGATTGGGTGTTATTAAGGGAAATGGAACTCGTGACAACCCGGATCCCCGACCCCGGATTTGGGGGTGTTACAGAAATGGTATCAGAGCTAAGCGTTATAAACCTCAGAGATGATGTGACGTTAAGATAATAAGTTCACTAAGATAATAAGAACTCTTGCCAAGTTCATAGTCGGGCTACCTAACGTAGTACTGACAGTTAAAACCCTTATGGGAACCCTTATAAATATTGTGATAGAAGCGTAGTTCGTTATCGTATATGTTAGCGGGACTCCGAACCCTGAGGTTGAGGAGCAACAACGCGATGATGTTTCATTAGTTATTGGAGATCAGATTGTGGATCCAATAGAGCGTCCTAACACGGGACCGGATGATGTTCATATTGAGGATGTAGCGGTTGAGGATGTTGTCCTAGAAGGGATAGTTGCTGAGGAGGATCCCATGGAGGATCCTGACAAGAATGAATAAAGGACCACTGATGAATTGATGACCATGGTTAGGTCGACTACCAGAGGTAGGATTGGTCGGTCACTACCGGAGGTTCGTTCAAGTTTGTAAAGATAGTAGCCCCCTTTAACACGACTTACTCGTAAGACTCAGAAGTTCGAATGGACAGAGAAATGCGAGAACAGCTTTCAAGAACTGAAGCAAAGATTGGTGATGGCCCCTATGTTGGCATTGGCGGATGGAAAAAGGAGATTTTGTGGTTTGTATTGACGCTTCGCATAAGGAATTAGGGTGCTCTTATACAACACAACAAGGTACTCGTGTACGCGTCAAGAAAATTAAGAGAATATAAAATTCGATATCCCCACCCATGAGCTTGGGCTCGTGGCAATAGTTTTGCCCTAAAGATTGGAGGCACTACTTGTATGGAGTGAAGTGCGAGATTTACACAAGCCATAAGTGCTCTAGTGCATTTTTCTGCAGAAAGAGCTCAACATACGCCAGAGGAGGCGGTTAGAGCTAATCAAGAATTATGATTGGGAGATTCTTTATCATTCGGGGAAAGCCAATGTGGTGGCTGATGCCCTTAGTAAAAAAAGGAGAGACTCAAGATGATAATGTCTTTGGGAGAGTTTATAAGAGATTTTGAGAAAATGGAAATAGAAGTGAAGGTAACCGGAGCCGGTACCGAAAAGCTGTTTGAGATTGTAATATAGACCGAATTATCGGAAAAGAACATATTGTGCCAGAAAAAGTGATGAATGAAGGAAGAGAGCCAACAAATAGATATGAGATTAATACCGAGAAAGATGATAAGGGAATAATGAGGTATTCCTATAGAATTTGGGTTCCAAATGTTCAAGAGCTTAAAGATGAGATCTTAGATGAAAGTCATAGTTCAAGGAATAAGATTAAGGGCAAACCCTGAATGTGATAGTCAGGGAGGACGCCATCAAGATAGAAGGAACCCATAACATAATGAAGTGGGAAATGAGGATATTAACGTATAAGATAACCCCAAGTATGGGAGAAGGATGAAACATTTCATACTAAGGAAACAAAAAGTCGAGTTAGGAAAGGAGACCCGAGACGGTACTCCTATATGGCAATTCATGGACCTGTCTAAAAAGAACTTAGACTATTATCCCCAACCACTACCTTTAGGAAACAATGCAGTAGGAAATTCTTTCATGACCTTTAAATCGCTGAGCTCTCAGAGTTCCAAGGAACAGGTTGACCCAGTCGAGGAAAGAGCCTGGCTAAAGGAAATAGAGGAATCATTTGAGATTCTGAATGATTGACGAATCACAAAAGACTGCTTTTGTCACTTACCCTCCTAAGAGAGAGACCACCCGCTGGTGAAAGTCCAAGGAAGGCACGAAGCAAGAGATTATAATAAACTGATTTAAGTTCAGTCAATTGTTTTCAGGAAAGTACTTCCCAAAGTTATGGAGATAGTGTAAAAGCTTTAGAGCCAGAACAAAGGCAGACGAGTATGATGAATTGTGAATCTAAGTTGTAAAAGTTGTCAACATTCGTTCTAAGGACACGAATCCAGAATGACGGGATGTTTGAAATCAATGCTTATGTTGTGTTGGTTCATGAAATAATGATAAGAGAAAGGAAAATAAAAAGAAACTGAAGTGGAAAGGAATATAAAGGCAATAGAGTTTGAGGATTGATAAGGGAGTTGGGTATGAGGAAACCCTAAAGACTCGTAGCAATAGAAATATAAAAGTATGTAATCGTCAGGATGAGGGTGATTCACCATGAGTTAAAGTTGATGATTGAAGGAATAAGAGATACATATATTTTATCCCCTGTGAGTTGGGAGGATTCGAGGAAACCTTGAGATAGTTCGAAGGATAAATAATAAGACGCGGATAGACTAAGGAGATAAGGAAGTAAGAAATTAGGAAAATTGGATGAAGGAAGTGACCTTCAAGAATGTGAAGTGTAAGACCGGTGGCTTGATACCCAGGAAGGGAGACGCTAGGTATGAGAGATATCCCAACATTGAGATGACTGTTGAGATAAACAACAAAAGTAAATACAAAATTATTAAGAAGAAGTTCACGTTGAACACGACCAATATCTTCCAGAACGTCCTTGTTATCGTTACCAAATTAGGCAAGAAAAGCGGATAACCGTTGTTATCTTTTGGAGGCCATATTGATTGACCCCATTTTGAATACAGATGTTATTGTGAAATTAGACATATACTATCGAGGTGGGAATGATGGAATAAGACACCCTTATCAGGGATATATGACTTGATTTATCCATGGAAGGATGCATGTACCTTTTTAAAGGTGGAATTAAGGATAGAACATCGGTAACTTAAAACGAATCCTAGGGGAATGCCTAAAGGTTGGCATTTCACCCTTAATAGGGATAGTATGAGTTTTGACATTATGAATTGGAAAGGATTAAGGTAATAACATCCTTTAAGAATCAGTGGAGAATTTTTTTTCCAGAAGTATATAGACAATGATTCTGGTATTAATAAATGGTATCTTGATATGCCCTGTATCTAGGGAATACAGGAGGAACGATTCAAGGATAACCGTAGAGGTTTTACAAGGAGAAAGGTAATATTCAAAATTCTCAAGAATAGAAATGTTGATAAAGGAAATATGACGTAATTATAATGATGCCAAGTGGGGCACGTGTTAAACCACGAGAAAGTATGGATCGAACCAGTAATGGTCGAAATTGCTCAGGGCAATTAGGACTTAAGATAAAAAGATGTTCTAAGTATGATTAAAAGTCAGTCGTGACAGTGATTAACCTCTAAAGACTGAGGCAATAACTTATGGAAAAATGGTGATAATTTTTTTTTTATTTTTACTCATCAGACTTTAAGGAAAACATCTTCACATAAGCTGTGATTGAAATGAGGTAGAAAATTATTTGGAGGTGGTTAAAATGACATTGACTGTAAGGAAATTTTACTATCAGGAAAGGCCAAAGAGGTGGCCGACATTTTAAAGGTAAGAGGATAATTATAGGCACTTGTGCCAAAAGAATACAGTGATGATGGTTAAAGCTATGAAGGTTGTATTATGGTTTGGAAGATTGATATTCCTTCTGATGACTGTGTAATACTCAACCGTAATAGTAGTTGGGTAAAGGTTTACTTCGTGTAATCGCCATGAGCGGGCTATCTATCTTAGAAGTTACTATCTTGAGATAAGCCAGGACCATGTTTCAAGAAGGACTAAACGAACCTTTGAGTTAAGTCTTATATTGAAGGCATATGATTAAAAAGGGTATTAACCTGCTATCGTTGCTTTGATTGAAACTCTTCTGCAATTTTATCTGCTTCATGTCATGAATGTACGCCAGGATCTGGAGTGTTCTTCATGAATTATGAATGGTGATTATGTTAACTCCTTAGAAGAATTCGATAAGGTAGGTATGGACTTTGTATGGTTAGATATGAAGATTTCATGGAAAATGAATGACTATAGTAGGTTAGTGGTAGACCATAGTAATGCTCCAATGAGTCTATGAATAATGAGACAATGACAACTATGAGAGTTGTACTGTAATGAATGTTGAGATTGAGTACCACTAATCGGGTCATGGTGATGTATAAGTTATCATTGAATAGACTAATTAAGTAGATTATTTACCTATTGAATATTTATTCCTCCTTATCAATAGAGGGTCGTATGACTATACGAGGAAGGTTGCGATGCAAGCATAGAATTCTAGTAACGATGATGTCTAGAATGAGATCCCAGATTCGATTTTCAATGTCGAGGGAGTTTCAAAGGTGATTGTGTATAAGCTCGAGGAAGAGCATGGGTCCATAGAATGATGGACGGAATAGCAAAAATATTTAAGCATGTGAAATGCGATGCGATAATACTTGATGTTGATATATATACGTATATGATTTGTTCTCCTATGACAAACCTCTATCGTTCAGAGGTATATTCCAAGCTAGATATTTTGTGGCAGTATATTTTATATATATACAATTCTCTTCAGTTCATTCTTTTCTCTCCTTTTCATTTCATATAAGCTGAGAAAAACAACCCTTCCAGAAGGGGAGGTATTGCCGAATGACTATCTATCTGTGTGATAGAAGCCTAGTAGGATACCATCTATTATTTAATTGCTTGTCAAGTACTAAAGGCTGGCCACCTTCTGTACTAACTATGCGATATATCAAGTATTCATGATCATAGTGATCTCTCAATAAATTCTTTTACTTCTATATGAAGGATTAAGCTTTCGAAGATAGAAGCAGCTGAAAAAGGAGTAGTAAAGTTATGGTGGTATTCGGAATGGAAACACATTCGTGATACTAAGGTTGACGAGGTTATTAAAAGGTTATAGAACGCTAACGAGCAAAAGTATAACCAGTATAATATTAGGAACGGAAGGTAGTAGCGATTACAAACTGGAAAAGAATGGGTATTGAGAAGCAAAAGCTCTAATGCTAAAAGCTATAATGAGTTTCTGTGCAATAGACTTGAAAGAAATTGGAATGATCACTTAACACTGATTGAGTTTTCTTACGACAATAGATCATATGGCATTATCGAGTTGTCGCCTTATGAGATCATTGAGGGAAGACAATATCGATCTCCCTTATGTTAGGATGAAGTTGTAGAGCGCAAGATGCTCGAACCCGCAGTAGTCCAAAGGACCAAGGATATAATAGATCTAATCAGAGGACGGCTGGTAGTAACCCAAGATGGACATAAGAAGTATGTTGATTTGACACGAAAGGATAAAGAATAGGAAGTAGGGGACCTAGTGTTGTTAAAGGTATCCCCTTGGAAACCCTTGGAAAGGATTGATAAGATTCAGAAAGAAAGGAAAGCTAAGTCCACAATTTGTCGAACCCTTGGATATATTAAGAAGTATTGGGAAGTTAGCATATGAGCTAGCCTTACCCCAGAACATGTAGCAAGTCATAACGTGTTTCACGTATCAATGTTAAGGAAGTGTAATTCGGATGCCAGATAAATAGGGGCATATGAGCGCATAGACATGCAACCAGACGTAACCTATATGGAGCGACCAAGAAGGGTTATAGATTGAAAAAGGAACAAGTGCTTAGGAGAAGGGTTATCAAACTATTCAGAGTTTAATGGAAGAACCACAATGTGGGAAAATTTACTTGAGAGTTAGAAAGTGTAATGCTAAGAGAGTATCCCTATTCATTTTCTATCTGATTCCGGGACGGAATCCTTTTAAGGAGGGGAGACTGTAATAACCCCAATTTTTGGAAATTTTTGAAACCTTTATGAATAGTGATTTTGTAGATTATGCTGAATGAGAAAACTTTTCATGCCACACTATGTAGGGGTTCTTTTATTGATCTTCTGAGATATTATTAGTACTCTATGTGGTATATAAGTGTATGTAAAGATCGTCAGAATCCAAATCTGAACACTTTGATTTTTCACGAAAATCCACCAGATATCGAAAGAATTGAGTATAAGGTAACATGATCAAATTAAATTCAAGGATTTTAATAGAGGATCATAAAAGGAATATAATGTATTGAGAAAGGTTAAAGGGAACCCAAGTAATAAGATCCCGGGTATGATCCCTCAAACGATAAACGAGAACGAAAGTTAAGCGAACCGTATAACAGATCAGCGGTCATTAGGCAAGCAATTAGGAGTTAATCAAGGGGTTAGTGGATGATGATGTCATCACACTAACAAGAAGAAGACAATTGTGGAAGATGACATAAGCATGGTGACTTAAGCATGACAAAAAGGAGGGATTGGTTGGTTGATTGTGGACCATTCATTCTTTACCATGGTAAAAAGTTAATTAAACAAACAAGGTGGATCAACCAAGCCAAAAACAAATCATAACAACAAAAAATATAAAACACTCCATTTCTTCAAGGAAGCTCTCGGCTTCTTTTATCAAAAATGAAGATCCAAGCTCCCCCACTTACTATTTGGCAAGGTATTTATCTAAGCTTCCCCATGGATAGTTACATACTTTCTATAAGTTTAAGCTTCTAATTCCAAGCCAATCTCTTTTATAAATCAAGGAAGAAGATGGTGAATAGTAACTTTCAAAAAATAACTTTAGTTTTCTTGAATTTTTATGAAAGTTTAAGGTTATACAAGCAAGGATCAAGGTTCTTTTAGGCATTCAAAGCTCTTGTGTTGTGTTAAGAAGCTTCAAGAAGGTATAAACTCCAAACCCTAGCTTTTAGTTTTGAGTATTTAGGAATGGTTATGATTGATATAGTATATGTGAAGCATGATGCTTGTTTGTTTAAATTTTGGTTGAGTTGTAGAGGATAGTTGGTTTTGTAATGTTTTGGAGTTGTAATTCTTGGAGTATTGATTAATGAACTTAAGTATAGCTTAAATTCAAGTTTAAGAATAAGTATAAATTGTTAATTTTGAGTTGATTGGGGCTGTTATGATGTAGTATGGATGGAGTTTTGATTGGGTTGTGAATTGGGATTGATTGGTGGTTGTATTGGAATGGTTTAAATTTGGGAAATCGCGTAAACATAGCCGTCGTAATGTCCGATTTACTTTAGACTGCTTTTGCTCATAACATTAGGACCCGAGAACTCCCTGCTAGGTTTTTACCATTACCATGGTTAGATAGTTCATCTTACGAGCTTCGTTTTGATATGTGGTTCGTTTGATTCTGATGTACGGTTTAGGAGAAACGACCGTTTTAAGTAACGACGTTTCGCGAACGAAAAATTTCCCCTCGCCTTACTTTGAAACATAGGTTAAAGACCTTAAAGGACTAATTGGGGTAAGAAAAAATTATTTAAAGTGGATTAGACAGTTGGTAAGGTACTCGCGAAATAATCGCCTTAAAACCCTTAATGGTTAATTTATTAAAAATGGTGGAGCCGAGGGTACTCGAGCGACTTAAGGAAATCGTTAAGCGCGAAAGCGAACATTAGGACTCTAAATGGTTAAAGTCTAGTTTCTTAAGCGAACGGGGTCTAATTCCGACTTATGTTGTTGTTCATAGGTTATCAGGACCCCCTCTAAGCTTAAGTCTATCCGGGAGCACTCAGGCAAGTTTTCTATCCGTTATACTGTTGTTGTGATGTATACATTTGTACATGCATTATCTTGTGATAGATGCATAATGGTTATTTAGCAAATTCTTGCGATATATTGGAGCATGTTGATATGATATATATGCATGCCTGTTTCGTATTCTTGATTTATATATCTGTTGGTTCAAATGCTTATTAGTTGCATAATACCTATGCTAGAGATAAGCAGTAGTTGCGTATACCCTGAATGTAGGGGACCCAAAGGTGAACCCTTTTCTAAAACCGGGAGTAGATGTTCCCGAATATATTATATATATATTTATATATATATATTGATGTAGTTTTCAAAACTATTAATCAAATAAGGTTTATTCGATAACTTTATATTATTTAATGAATATTATTTCGAATATTCATTCGAGGGCTTATGACTCCTTTTATTTTATTTAATGAATATTATTTCGAATATTCATTCGAGGGCTTATGACTCAGTTTATTTTATTAATTGAATATTATTTCGAATATTCATTCGAGGGCTTATGACTCAGTTTATTTTATTAATTGAATATTATTTGAATATTCATTCGGGGACTTATGACTCAGTTTATATTATTTAATGAATATTATTTGAATATCCATTTGAGGACCTATGACTCCGATTATTTACTGAAATATATTCTTTATTTTATTAAAGAATAAGGTGTCGATAATCAAACTTATTTTTGATTATTCAAATAAAGATAGTACTTTCGTATAAGTATATCTTTGGTTATTTAATACTCATTTCAAGTATAAGTTTTATAACTTCTACTTCAATTATTTGTATAAAGATTATTCTTTATGGGAATATTATTTAAATAATAATATTCAGATATTTTCTAATATATTGGGACTGATTTACTTTATTAAATCAGCATTACTCCAAACACTATTTAAAGTGTTTTCGAGCCTTTAAAATGATTTTTAAAAGTTAGAGCGGATCCCAAAACTCATTTTTTTATATATTTAAGATCTTCCTTTTAAAGGGGATTTAAATACTCGCTCAAAACCAGAGGGATCCGACTCTGTGGTGTATTTTATATTCGCAACAAAGTTGCGGTTTTGGTAAATGAATTGATTACTTACCCAATGTTCGGGAAGTAAGTCCATCTATTTGAGTCGGCATAAGCAACATGGGCTCAGTGGGCGTCCATGAAAGTGTAAGTGGCTCAGTGAGAGTCCATCAAATGCGTAAGTGGCTGAGTGGCAGTCCAGCATAAGGTCCTATTGCGACCAGGGAGATGACCAGTGGGGAATTCGTCCATCTTCTAGTAGAAAATGTTACTTATTGGTATCTTTGCCTGATCAGCAAGATATCAGGTTTATGCCAAGGTTTTCTCCTTTCCAAATTTATTGGATATTGCAACTCTGTTTATAATTTTCATAATAGAGGTTTTCAAGAAGTGTATGAAATGTATATATATATAGGTGTATATATATATCGGTACTTAATGAAGTATCTTGTAACTTCATTATTTATAATGATATTTCAAGGATTGAATCTATTCAAGTCTTATCTTGTAGTCTCATCTGGGTGATGAACTTTTGAAACTGATTATAACTTGAACGATGGTAGTTCAAGTAGTATTCGGATATAAGTATATTGGAGTATCTTGTAACTTCATCTTTTAAACTTATATCTAGTAAAAGATTATCTTGTGCATGTCAAAGATTTTCGGAAAAATGTTGAGACAAGGTTAGATATATGAGATCACCTTGCAAAAATATTTTTATACAGATATAAACTGGAACTCTGTGTATATTATACATGTCAGAGGATTTCAAAGATTGTGAAAAGTATATATGTACATATACTGAATATTTTGCGACTTCATCGCATTAAGATATCAAACTTGTTTCATTTCTTTTGACCAAGACTTTCATGAGTACTATGGAAAGGCTCATATATTGTTAATCATTATACATATTATTTTGGTGGGCTTGTTGCTCACCCTTGCTTTCTTCTTTCATCACACAACATTAGATAGAAAAGATGAACATGACCAAGCTCCCAATTCACGAGCGGATAGGAAACGTTCCGCAGTTTCCTATAGGCATTGATGTCGCTGTAGCTGAGGTATGAACTACCAATAGGCTAGGCTTTTAACATTTGATGTACCAGACTTATGTATCTCTATCAATTGTAATAATGGCAAAGAAATGTAAATTTATTCAGAAACCCTTTTAAGGTGTAATGGCATATAATTTTGGAATAAAATGACTCGTGTTATTTTTTGGATATTCATCTCTGAGACTATAACTTGTGGTGTGTGTGTTTATTATGGGGTCACAGTACAGAGTAGTTGATTGTTTATTAAGATCGGGTGTTATTAAGGGAAATGGAACTCGTGACAACCCGGATCCCCGACCCCGGATTTGGAGGTGTTACATCCCTATTGAGTTATACGATACAGGGCATTTGACACCAGCTTGACTCCGTGCAGAATCCGACGAGAAATTCTTACCTCATTTCCTGAGGTAATCTTGGTAAAGCATTCATTCGAACCTCCGGGACTTCACTTCAGTTCTAAAGAATTCCATCTTGAGATTCATTGCAACGCGCTTCTCCAATCATTCGCTATTAACACCTTTGTGTAATCTTTCCTGTTTACATGCATTTTTGGAACGAATTCCTATCTCCAACTATCGGCGTTTCACCTCATTCTTCTAACAGTTCTGGCACAACCGACGTTCGCAACTTGCATATATCCTGGATTATTTTATAAAATTTCCTTATCATCCTTTTGATTCCACTTCTTTTCTTCATTATTTCTCCATTCTCATTGTTCATTATTTCTTTTAAACATAACGAATTTCTTTTTTTTCTTAGTAATATTAATCTGTTTATTATTGGATATATCATTTCTGGGTTTCATACTGGAATGAAGGCTTTTATTTATAATATATAAATCTTTATTAACAGAATTATCGAAATTCATCGGTAGCCATTCTTTTAGCCTTGCTTACTCATCACGAATCGCGTATTTGAGTTTTCCTCATTGGTCAACATCTCTTTTCCCTGAGTTCTCATGCAGACTTCGTCCGTCTCTATCTTACACCGGATAATTGTATTTGGGAGTTTCCCAGTACTTCACAGCAACTTTTATTCAATCATAATTTGATAAAGATGTACATTTACGTTCTTCATGGAGTATTATTATAGAAGGTAATATTTCTTTACTCTATCTTGGATCTTCAGTTCTTGCAAATGTTCTCTCCACTAATTTATAGTAGCTTCCATAAACTCGTCATTCGATATGGGTATACACCCAAGTCCTTCTTGGAACGTGATTACAGATGATAAAATCTCTTTGCTTTATTTTGAATCTTCAGTTCTTGAAAACACTCTTCTTGTTTATCGCAAAGGCCCATTCATCTCGATAAAATCTTGCCCATGTCTACAGTAGCATCCCGCTAATTCTACTAAACTTTCAACTTTCACTAATGTCATTACTTCCTCCAAATTTCTAATCGCTTTGATTTCGGTTCTGAAAATCATGTCAGAGCTTGACTCAATCTAACTGGAATCGATCTTCATTTAACTAACCATTAGTTGGTAAAATTGATTTATTAACTCTTTTTAACTGATCAATTGAACAAAGTGAAGACTAGCTAACTGGAATCAAGGACCAATTTCACAAAGTCGATTTGATCATAACATTCTTTCTCAAGAACCGAGATCGCATTCATTTGGAGTACTACAATATATTTCTTTATTCTTGAACGTAGGGAATTTTTTTTGAAAATCTGGGCAGCACCTCCCCTATACCATCAACTACCAGTCGGGCTCAAGCCGACACCATCAATCAACCAAATCATGCACAATCATATCCACCCACTTCCATCAACCAAAATCATCAATTTTCACAAGTATTTTAGCTTATTTCTTATCATTACTAATTGTGTACGGTTACTTTTAAAAATTATGTCGCATCCTTCAATGAACCACACCAATCCTCCTCCTTTGACGATACACACTCAATTTCACTAATGAGTCTATTTATCTTTTAATAACCATGCAGGGTCTTGATTATCATCCTCATCTGGTGGAAACTCAATTGCCGGATCATTATTTCTTAAAAGATTTCGCAGTCGAATAGCCATTCCTTCATCTCCACTTATGTTCCCGTATCGAATTTTCGTCATTCACCAGGGTATGAGCATTAAATTCACCATCACTTATTTACGAAAGTTAGAGAACTTCACAATTTCTTGAAGAACACATTCGAAGTTCGATTACATTTAAGATTTCTTCCATCTTGAATTTTCACGACAAATATCTTCCCGCGACGAAGGGAGATTTCACGTAATGTCTGAATCATTGTTCAGAATTTCCTGGATATTTGATCGTCGTCCTGATACTCGGTTGCTCCATCTGACACACACAACTTTACTTCCTTATTTTGTAATTAATCTATTTATTACGGTTCACTAATGATTCATTTTTCTTGTCAAAATCTTCTGATTTGAAGTGCATCGCATTAACGTAATCTACCATACTGATGAGATCCTCATAACACGAACAACTGTCAGATTTGATGTCTTTGCCACGACTGTGTTGTCGGTGTTTCCATTCTTCCTTGCTCTGCTTGCAATCATATCCTCCTTCGACACATAATTCTACCTGTCGCATGGGACTATTCTATTTCTTGTAATCGTCAGAGAACAGACTCGATGTAAGAGGAGAGTGTATGAATAGGATTTTAAATGAAAAGAAGGATAAGGGATAACAATGCAATAAATAATTGGAAGAATCTGTAAGTCAATAAATTGAAGGAAGAAAAATGAGTGAAGATTTAAATGTGAATGAGACAACCATATTCGTACTCAAGATGGCCAGTCTTTCATACTATATGGCATACAACACCTGATTTGGTGGCGTCCCACCCGACTCTTTGTCATTTCGACAAAGCGTCATATCACAACATTGTTTGTCTCAATCAGGAACCAAGAATTTGAGAAGAGAAATAGTTCAGAAGGAATACAATAAATTTTCTTTCATTTTCGCCTCATATGATCTATCAACAGAAGAAACTCATACATATTCAAAACTTGAGAAGAACATATGCTATCATATTTATAAAAGAATAATATTATAGATCACCACTGGTCACCGTCCACGCTTCATTTACATATGCCTTCAAGAACCATTCGGATGAGAGATTCACCGTTTAGGTCACATTATAACTTCAGAATGTCTTCTAGAAATGCCTCCATATTCAAAGCTTTAATAATTCGATCATATCGCGTCCTTACAAAATTTATAATCATTGCTTTCAGTCGCATTCAAGAATCAAGAAAAACGTATACAATCGTATTAGAAGAAAGGATGTCAGTGTTGATCACTTTCCATGCTTCGCCTACATCTGCCTTCAGGATCGTTCAGATACAGGTTTACGATTTAAGTCACATCATTGCTTCGAAATGTTGTCTGGAAATGCCTTCACACCAATGCTTCAATAATTTGGTCTTAATCGCGTCGTTCCGAAATTTAAAATCACGGCATTAGATTTCATCCATGTCACGTAAAATATCCATCGATCACGCAACGCCTCAATTCTGTCAATAGATATATGATTCTTCTCTAATCATCTAGAAGATTGTTTTATTTATTTCAATCACCCTCTAACCGCTTGAATCATGAATTTCGTTAAATTTTTAACAATTTCTATGAATTGAGTAAATAATGTTTTAACATGTTGATTTAATTATTGATATTATTCAACAAGTTCACTTTCATTTTCATTCATTTTTTTTCCACGGAAGACTTTAAACCTTCTCCCTGCCGGTGGGTCTATTTGGCCCTTCAAATTAACATCACTAAGTCTAGTTCTATTCTTCTTTTTAGGTCATTTTCTGTTTATAATAACAAGAACATAAATTGTAATTCGACAACCAAATTATAAAATTCATTTCATGCAAAAAAAAAATCTTCTGAAAGTTGGTTAAGAAAATCTTTTCCGAAATCTCCTTTTTAAAGTTTTGGAAATCAAATATTTGGTCGTCATTACTATATTAATTACTTGCTATTTTTATGATTTACCAATGAAATGTATAATTAAAAGAATGCCCATATAAGGGTCTCTCCACTTTGGTACCTCTTCTACTTTTCCTTGGATTCTACTCGCACTTATTAGTCGACAAAACTTCATTTACCACTGTATACCATTTTATTCCTAACTCGAGCCCAATGCTGACGTTTTCCATTGTCTTTCATATTCTCGTCGTCGTCCTTGACATTATGCTTACAACCACGCATGCGATTCGACGTTCGGTCTATCGATAGGGTCGCATCTTCTTGCTAGTCTTACCTATACCTAGTAAGGTAGATATCATTCCTCGCGCAACTCCCGATAAGTGATAAGAATCTTCTCGCAACGGTGGTGCCTTCGAAACGTGCAATGTTAGTTCTTCATCAGCTTCCATCAATAGGTTGCCTTCGACGTGGAACTCGTCCTAATACCTAAGTTAAATTGTACTAATATTCATAAATCCTCACCAGAATCAATCGCATTTTCTTCAAAACCACATGAAAAGCAGGGTAGCATACCCATTCTCCGTCAATCTGTCGATTCCTCATTACTATAGAATCTGAGAACTCAATATACCTATAGCGTTGTGATATTCACCTTACACTTTCTCAACAATCCTATTTTACCAACTCCATATCGAATCTGCTAACCCTAATTCGCACTCAACTCAACTTAACATGAGTATGCCTAGGATCTTTCCTAACTTGTACGACCTATCATTCCTATCTTACTCTCACCTATTCTTATTTCAGTGACCAATAACCTGCAGCTCTGATGCCAACTTGTAACAACCGAAATCTGGGGTCAAGATTTGGTGTCACTAAACAATCATTACATAAAATAAAGAAAGAAATTAATAACCCCTTGAATCCGGATCATTTACAGGTTATGGTATGAAATAAGAATCTAACCTTTTACAACTCATAACAACTAGTATGATTTTGGTGAATTATTTGATGATGGATAATAATGTTTGGATGTTTATTTCTAATAAAATTGAGATATTTTAATTTCCAATTATCTAGAATTAAATCTAGATAATTTTGGTATTTTTCTGGTAATTTTTGGATTATTATATGATTTTATAAGAATTTATAGAATTAATAATGATTATTTCACGTAATTATAAAAATTACTTTTTAGAACCAGAAATCGTCCCACTTCAATCGTTTTTGCGTTTTTACAACCCGAAACTCTTCCAAAAACTCCTTCCTAACCTAATCTGATAATTCTGAACACTTTTCGTGTTTTGACTTCTTCAATCCGAGGTACGGTTTGACCTGTACGAGACTCGGTGTGAAATTCTCGATACGGAAATCATTATATAGATCGATAAACTCCATATTTTCAAAAGGCGAGATATTATCACCTTATTTCCGTATAAAGTATTTTATAAGAGTCTCTGTTTTGATAATTATCCAATTCTGGTATTAAAATCGTATCGTCTTTTTAGTTACTTAGCGGCTAAGTAACCTATTTTCAGATCCAATATGAAAGTTAATTATCGAATTATTAGATAAATAAAATATGGAATAGTTCTGTCAGCTATGTGTTGCTTTATTATTAATTGTGTGAAATTTGTTCAAAGCAAGGATTAATTTTATAATTAATTATTGAGCTGTATGAATTTAATTTGTATTAAAATGATTTTTAATTAAATGTTTATTTATTTCTGCTCATAAATGCTAAACATTGCTCCTAAAATTATTTTGTTGTTTTATAATTTTATTTATTATTTTTAGGATTTTATAAAATTTAGAAATCAATATTTTATTTATTAATTATGTTTAAATGATTTATCTGATTCCATTTAATTGAAAAATCAATATTTAATTCTGAAATGTTTCAAAAATCATGAAAATTTTATTTTATTAACTTATAAATATTTCGAGAATTTCAAAATTATCCCGACAATTTTCTGGCTTTCATTTATCCGCACGTCTGTTCTTTAAATTATAAAACGCAGGTCTGATTTACGTTTCAGAAATGATTTAAAAATAATTATAAAATTTTAAATTCTAAAATGCTTATATATCATCAGTTTTAAATGGTATAAGAATTATGAAGATTATTTTTGAGACTATTTTGATTCGTTCTGTTCGTAAAGTGTATCGTGATTAAATAGATTGGGGTGTTTAGTTGCGGTATTGAGGAAAGAAACCGGGTAAATAAACCCGATTTCGTTCCCTTCATTCATAAATCCCTAGGCCCTTTTTCTTCTTCTCTTCACGGGTGTCTCTCTCTCAGATTATCTCTCATCTCTCCCGATTCTTTCTCTCAATCTCTCCTATCTCTGTTCAATCTCTCCCATCACTAATCTCTTCCCATCTCTCTCTTGCTCTCCCTGGTTTTCTTTTCTTCATCTATTACCGCCTTATTCACTTCCTTCTCCGGTAATCATCGCCACTGCCTCTTTGTTTTCCGGCGGACAGTTGTTTGTGGGTTCGTGTGTAGTTCGTGTGTGTATAAAAGCTTTGTGTCTGTGTGTGTGCATAGTCTGTGTGTGTGTGTTTTGCGTTTAACTGCTCATTTCGCTGTGTTGCCGCCTCCTCGGGTCTCCGGTGAGGTGTGGCGGCGCTGCAGTGTTGCGTGTATACGCGTGTTCCTTGTGTTTTGCTCGATTGCCCTCTGCTGTTCGAAGTGTTATTGCAAATTATTTATGAAATTATCCGATGATTATTTTATTATTTAATTGAATGAATTTTGATGATTCGTCGAAAATTTATTTTTAATTATTCGAGGATAAATTGGTGAAGATTCGCGATGGAAACCCGATTTGTACGGGCACCCGCAAATTTTTGCTGCCGTCAGCAATGAGCCTCGGCGAGCTGACGGTGGACGATGATGATTTTAATCTGAGTCCTAAATTATAAATAAATAAAAATTAGTTGTAAAATAAATTTCGAAATAAAAACGAATAATAATAATTAATTAAGCAATTTCGTATCGGTGAATGGGATTGATGAATTAATTTGTGAATTGCTTGGTGGTTGGGAACTGATAAATTGGATTGTGGACTAAAATGTATTATGATTGTTGTTGTGTTTTGACGTCGATTTGATGTTCGACGGGTAGGCCAATAAACAAAGGAGACGGTGCCCGATTTTCGGGAAATTAATTGCGAAATTGCGAGAACGTAACCTATCCGAGACGTCGAATTACGATATTTTGGGGATTGAATTTTACTTAATCCTAAGGGCCGGGACATAACCGGTGCCTTGAGATGGGTCATAGTGCCTGGGGACCCGACTGGATCTATACAGATAGGTATAGATCTGCACTGTATCCTGACTGATCAGCAGGATATAGATGTGAACTAGTGTCCGGTCTAATTTGTTATTGATCGCCATTAATGGCATTCTCTCTCTCGAAAGGTTTTATGATTCCAAAAACCGGACAAACCCTGATTCTGGAGAAGAATTTGGGAATCGCTTGTCACTTTTGGACTTATAGTTGAAGGCTGGTGTTAGTCATCATTTATTCGCTCACTCACTCAAATAAATAGAATTGTTTAAAATTGTTTTAAGATTTTGTCCGAAAGTTTTTCCGTTGGTATTAATGCTTGGAACATAAATTATATACTTGATGGGCATTTTTGGCTCACTCTTGCTTTATAAATTCTTATTTCTTCCAGAAACAGATAAGGATAAAGGTGAATAGCTTTGATAGACAGCAGAAGTTAGAGAAATCTCCGCTGCGAGAGGTTGAAGAAGTTAGAAGAATATGAAAAGAGCATTAGTATAAAGGTATTTATACTTGTATTCTAGTTGTTGTGAGTTGTAAATGGTTAGATTCTTGTTTCATACCATAACCTGTAAACGATCCAGATTCAAGGGGTTATTAATTTATTTCTTTATTTTATGTAATGATTGTTTAGTGACACCAAATCTTGACCCCAGATTTGGGTTGTTACAAATAAGTTATGAGAGTGTGTATTGATTATTGGAAGTTTAACAAAGTGATGAATAAGAATAAGTAACCCTATTAAGAATTGATTACTTACGAGACCTAATTCAAGGAATGTGTTATTTCTCGGGGATTAACTTAAGATCCAGCCTGATGACATATTAAAGATTGCAATTAGAATGAGCTATGAGCATTGCAAGATCTGGTGAGATCATATGGAGTAACAAGTGTATCAGTTGCCTATAAGGAGTTAAGGAACATGGTGTATCAGGAGAACTTGGATAAGCGAATTGTATTTATTGATAACACCCTCAGCTATTTAAAGATTAAGAAAGTCTGTGCAGAGCACTCAAGGATTTCCCAATGAAGATTAGAAAGGAAGAAATTATACGCTAAACTTTCCAGAATGATATTTAGCTGAGATAAATAAGGGATTCCAATCGTTTCATCAAAGATCACCTAAGCAAATTCGGTGTAGTAATAGATGCCCTGCACAGAATGAAAGGATTAAATGGGATTAAGATCACCGAGGAGTTAGCAAAAGAATTGGAAAGAGTGGATTGCGAAGTTCAAATACCTGAAGGTGAGAAGAAGTGAAGATATGAGGTTACTTTCCAGCCTTAATTAATGGAAATGAGTAAGAGGTGTTCGAATGTCTGGCAACTAAGTTGAAAGTGAGTACCATATATCATCCGTAGATGAAAGGGCTAAAGTGAAAAGACGATTTAGACGATATAAGATATGTTGAGAGTATATATATTTTTTGGATCTAAGAGGAAACTGAGGTAATCACCTACCATTGATTAAGTTTGCTATGTTAATAGTTATCAAGCTAGTAAGGGAATGCTACCTTACAAAGTCATGTGTAAACATAAGTGTGAGTTCCCCTCTATTGAGAAAAAGTGGGAGTAGAAATGTTGGTAGGTCCTGAGTCAATTCAGCGTACCAAGGACGTAGTGGTGTTGATTCGGAAAAGAGTTGAAGCAGCTCGGGATGGACAAAGAAAGAAGACGGATTTGTATTGAAGCAGTATAGATATAGAAGTAGAATCGTTGGTTTTGATAAAATCTTCACCTTGGAAGAGATTGGTTGAGTTTGATTAGAAGGGGCGGGGCGAGTCCTAAATTTAGTGAACCATTTGAGGTATCGGGGAAGATAGATAAAGTTGCTCATGAGTTAGTGTTGCTGCAGCAATTGCAGCAAATTTATGGTGTATTTTACGTGACAATGTTAAAGCGATATGTCCCCGAATCAAACCAAGTCGTTGATTAGGAGCCAATGGGCTCCCATCCAAATTGTTCTGTGAGTGATCATCGATTCAAATCCTAGATCGTTAAGAGCGAGTCCTTAGGATTGAGTTCATGTCTATAGTGGGCATGCTTTGAATAAATCCTCGAGTAGAAGAGTCTACTTGGGAGTTAGAGTCAGATATGCTTGACAAATATCCTCACTTGTTTAGTTAAATCAGATTCTGAGGACATAATCTTTTTAAGGGGGGAAGATTATAACGACTCGTATATTTTTATATTGTTTAAATGCGTAATTATTAAATAATTACATAAATAAAATATGTCTGTGGGTTGTCAGCTGGATATTAAATTATTATTACTTATATGTCATTATTGGTGTTCGAGGATTAAATTGAATAATTATTAGTGATTTACCTGCAGTTTTATTTTTTTTATAGAAATTAGAATGTAATTCAAAAATTATTTAGAGTGTTTATAATTTCAATATGTATTTTTAGAGATTTTTAGAAATTATGAAACTCATATTTATTTAAGTTTGAATTATTTTGAGAATTTTAAATTTAGTTTGGAAAAAAAAAATTCTGATTAAAATCACCTGCGCGTGTACCCGCTAATTCGTAAAATTCGGGTATATTTTACAGCTGTAAAGTTTGTATTTACTTACGAAAATTTTTGTTTATTAATATTTTTATTATTTCGATAACTTTGATATTTTAATTATACTTTTCGTTGAGTTTTTATCCGCAATTTATTCGCTAAAATAATTAATCGCGGGTCAGGATTAACTTTCGGGAATATTATGAGGCGGATAAGTCCACCCATCCTTATCTTTTCTCCTTCAATTAGATATCACAGCAGACTCTTTTATTTTGTTTTTGTCCCTCTCTCGATCGTCTTCTTCGATTCCTCTCGGCGGTAATTCCTCGGAAACTCAATATCTCCTCCCTCTTAATTCTCTTTACCTCTGTTATCTCTCTCCTCGCGCTGTCTTTGTGTCTCTCCCTCACCCTCCCACTCTGTCTTTCTCTATGTTGTTTTCTCCGGTCTCGCCGCCCCTGTTTCTGCCGATTAGCCCCTCACCGCCGTGTTCTTTTTCCGGCGAGGCTGTGCATATCGGTGTGGATTCTGGTGGTGGTGTGAACTGTTGTTGGTGCCTCCTGTGTTTTCCATATTCGGTTGGTTCCGGATGTTCTTAGTTCCCTTTTTACTTGATTGTATCTGTATGTATATATACATGCTATTACAGTTGGGTGTTGTCGCTGTGCTTCTGGATTTCGGCTGTTGGCCGTTCTCTGGTTGTTGTGTTGCTGTATTTCATTCCGGTTGTGTATTGAATTACTTCGGGTTTTGCTAAATTTCACAGGAATAATATTTAATTATTGTGATGATATAAATTATTTACAATCGGAATTTTATTTATCGGTGAAACCTGCGATTTCGGAATCCGAATCGGGTACCTCCGGGTTTTACCGCTGTTGGCGATGAGCCTCGGCGAGCCGACAGTGGACTATGATGAATATTTCTGAGTCCTACGATTTAAAATTATAAAATACATATTAAAACATAAAAATGCGTTTAATAACGAATAATAAGTGTATTTAATTGGTGTTTGTGAATTTGCGAATTGATATTGTTGACTGGAATCGGTGGTTGGGAATTGTATTGTGGTTGGTTTCAATTGGTTGTGATTGATTTGACGTCGGGACGTTCGACGGGTTAGCCGATAATTAAAGGAGGTGGTGCCCGCCGGAAAATTAAATTACAGAAATGCGAGGCCGTACCCAATGACTATCGGAACGTCGATCGGTATATATGAGTACTCTATACGGAATCTGATTATGTGTTGTGATGGAATACTTTGCTAAAAGCCATAACCCTAATTTTGTAAAAGGACAGATATACATATTTTCTGGAAATGAACACCGAACCAATATTCGAGAACGTGAACCCTAAGTAATACGTGTATTATTATATGAAGTATGTTACGAGTCGGGTTTTGTTAACGTTCGGGTAGATTATTAGCGAGGATATGTCAAGCATAATTGAAGGTCTAAGTTAGGGTGTTTCAACTTTGTAGGTGCTAGTCGGAAGGCCCAAGAGTTGGCATTGGATAGCTTAGTGGGCAGTCGATGAGCTCAGTAAGGTTCCAATCGAAGGACCTGAGTGTTGAAGTCGAATCCAGGATAAACTAGTGGTTAGACGTTAAAGCCTGAGCGTCCGTGTCGGCTCAAGGTCAATCGTTAATATTTGTAAAGCTCTGCAAGGCAAGTACCCCTGAACAAATCTTTTACAATTCAGTAATATATGAATAATTGTTGATTTAAATTTACGTACTGGAACATAATGATTTAAGTTATGTATCCCCTGGGTTTCAAATTGTTTTGTTAACTTGTGTTTTGGGGGAAAAGTAACTTCTGAAAATACCTATCTCTAAATTTTGAATAAAATGAAAAAGTTTTGGAAGTGTGCTGTGATATAATTATTTTGACAAGAGATAGGTAAGTGATTTGGAAAACTAGATAAAAGTGATCAGATAATTGGATGAGCGTGCGCAGAAGGCCCGTAACGGCCTGAAAGATAGCGTAAGAGGCGAAATGGTTGCGTACCCTATTATAACCACCAGCCCAGCATGACAGAGACCTAGCTAGTCTCTGAGTTCCGGAACAAGTTTTCATAGGATAGCCAAGATAGAGTTATCCTATGGAGATAGCCTGATCAGCTATCTCACCAGGGATCATTTAATACTTTTATATCTGAGAAAGTGATTTTGAGGTTCCCGGGGGGGGAACAACTGATTTTATAGGTCCTGTGATGGGACAAGTTTTATGGTTCCCGTAACGGAACAAATGATTTTGGGTCCCCATAACGGGAAAAATGGTTTTATGGGTCCTGCGATGGGACGGAAGATTTGAAAATGAAAGTAGCATGCTAAAATTTAACTCTGGTATTTACACAACACAGTTAATGAAATGTTTTATAGAGCATGCTAGCTATTGAGATCCAGTTTTCAACAGTTCATCAGTTTCATCAGTTTTCACATGTTTACTTGTTTTATAAATGAGTTATAATTTATGTTCCTAAAATGTTTAGCATAAATTGTTTTTGATTATTATTCATATAGTGGTACTGCTGAGCAATTAATTGCTCACCCTTGCAAAATATTTTGTATATGTATTGCAGATACCTAGGAGATTCTCTCGTGGTAGTCGGGCAGAGCTCCAGTTCCTTCCGTGTTAGGCTCCTCTGAGGTTGTTGTGTCAGACCAGAAGTGGTCTACTGAGTTGCTGTATTAAGATAATATTTTTAAGGTGGTTGTAATGAATTAGTTTTGTGATAAATTGTAACCTAGGTCATACTTAAACCTGGAAAAGATCTTAGTGAGAGGGGTCGTGATTATGTTTTATTAGTGAAATGAATTTTTTATGTTACTTGGTGTGTTGTGGATGACTTCAACCCCTGACCCCGGGGTTGAGGCCGTCACAACTTCTCTATAACACTTAATCCGTGACTTGTATATTTCTTGACGTATAATATTTTTCTCAAAACACATTTATTCAACCACAAGCTTCTTCACACTTACTCTGAGGCATGACCTTTATGATCTTCTTCCAGATTTTATTCTTAGGCTTGAAACTGTTTACAGGAAAAATACTCCAGTCTAATCTATTTACACTTTTACAGACTTAAATGTTACAATAAAAAATGCAAACTTAGACTATTATACAACTTACTTAGGGTTATCAATTTGACTTAGTCTTGTTATTGTACAGGCATGTCTTGCACAACAATCTCCCCCAATTTGTGAGAAGATTGCTTATCACAAATTTATGCCTGTTAACAAGACTAACCCCAAGCTATAATGAACAAGAAAACTTTATAAACAAATGACAGAAATGCAATACTTATTATTTATTGGAATTAATTTAATCTAAACTTGTGTTGAAATTAAATAAATTAGGAAGTAATATTGGTTTAAATAAGTCTCAATTAGTAGAGACAATTTAGGAAGTTATGAAGATATGGTAGGATGCAATATGATTTTAATTCCTTGTTTTTAGGAGCATTATGTGTAATCAGTTTTCTATTTAAGTTGTAATACCAAAAAGCTTTGGTGAGTTAATCAATATATCGATTCCTCCAGACATACTTGTATTAGCCATATATTTTTATCATCTTGCTAACTACATTCTGGTATCAGAGCCTGTTAAGGCAATTATATGCCTAAAATACAACCCAAACACACAAACGTTGAGATGGAACTGTCCAAGGCGAAGGATGGATCTATTGGCTTAAGCTACCCAAAGCTTACTAGAAGCAACTATACAGTTTGGTCCTTAAAGATGAAAGTGTTTATGAAGGCGCAAGGAGTTTGGGATGCCATTGAAACGAAGGATCCCAAAGAAATCATAGATGAGAAAACGGTTCAGATATCCCTTGCTGTAATATATCAAGGTGTGCTAGAAGATATATTGTTGACCATCGCTGAGAAGGAGACCGCTAAGGAAGCTTGGGATGCGATCAAAATATTGTGTATGGGTGCGACGCGAGTAAATGAGGCAAAAGTGCAAACCTTAAGAAGTGAGTTTGAGTCCCTGGTGATGAAGAAAACAGATCAGGTGGATGATTTATGTATGAAGCTAAGTGGTATTGTCACAAATATACGAGTTCTTGGTGAAACGATAGAGGAATCGAGCGTGGTGAGAAAAATACTAAGAGCTGTTCCGGACAAGTTTCTACAAATCGCCTTGAATATAGAACAGTTCGCAGATATGAAAACTTTGACAGTTGAGGAGGTAGTGGGCTGTCTAAAGGCCCACGAGGAGAGAATGAAAGGAAAGTCTGAAAGTACAAATGGACAGTTGCTACTAACTCAGGAAGAGTGGGCGAAGAGGTCAAACAAAAATGGGCCACCAACAACTCATATTCAAAGACAAAGAGGTGGATTTGGAGGCCATGGCCGAGGTAGACATGGTCCACAACACCATGGTGGAGGCAGAAGAAATTTTCAGCAATACCAAAATAAAAACGAAGGGGCGAACAGAGGCTACAACAACACTCGAGATAGAAGCACGGTGAAGTGTTTCAATTGCCAGGTCTATGGACACTATGCACAAGAATGCAGAAAACCAAAGAAAGAAAAAGAAAAGGTTTAGGAGCAGAGTCAGGAGTTGAACCTTACAAAATTAGAGGACGATGAACCCACACTTCTTTTAACTGAAGGGGAGGTTGTATTATTAAATGAGGAATAGGTGTTGCCTAGTTTCGATCAGAAGGAAGGAACAATGGGGAACGGAAGCCTGTGGTACTTAGACAATGGTGCCAGTAATCATATGACGGGATATCGTGAAAAATTTAGCAAACTGAATGAAAATGTGACAGGCCAGGTGCGTTTCGGAGATGGGTCAACAGTGAAAATAAAAGGAAAGGGAACAATAATTTTTAATTGTAAGAACGGGAAGGAACATGTGCTTAAAGAAGTGTATTTCATTCCGACATTGTGTAACAACATCATTTCGTTGGGACAATTATCGGAAGATGGGAACAAAGTAGTGATGAGTGGTGACCATTTGTGGGTTTATGATGAACATGGGAAACTATTGATGAAAGTTCAAAGATCAGCCAATCGACTATACAAGATAATCATTGAAGAGAAGAACATTATGTGTATGCTATCGAAGAATGAAGAACAAGCATGGCTGTGGCACGCAAGACTGGGCCACGTAAATTTTCAGTCGCTGCAGATCATGTCAGACAGAGAAATGGCACGTGGACTCCCGAAACTAACAAAACCAAAAGCCGTGTGTAATGGCTGTTTGCTGGCAAAACTATCAAAGAAATCGTTCCCGCAGAAAACCGAGTTTATGGCGAAACACAAACTGGATTTAGTGCATGCAGATTTGTGTGGACCGATATCCCCTCCAACACCAGCTGGGAACAGGTATATGTTTTTGTTAGTAGATGATTATAGTCGTGCAATGTGGGTTTTTATGTTGAAAACAAAAGATCAGGCATTTGAAGCATTTAAAAATTTCAAGGCATTGGCTGAAAAAGAGGCAAATGATACGATTAAAGTACTACGGATGGATAGAGGTGGAGAGTTTATATCAAAAGAATTTGATGAATTTTGTGCAAATGCTGGCATCAAAAGACACCTGACTGCTCCTTACACCCCTCAACAAAATGGGGTAGTCGAGAGGCAAAACGGGACGGTGATTGCTATGACGAGAAGCTTACTGAAGGAGAAAAATATGCCGGACATGATGTGGGGAGAGGCTGTACGGCATTCAATTTATATCTTAAACTGAGTGCCAACTAAGGCGTTCAATGGTGAAACCCCTATGAAGCCTGGACTGGAGTTAAACCAAAAGTGGATCACTTACGGGTATTTGGATGTTTGGTGCATGTCAAGACACAAAATGTTGCACTAGGAAAACTCGATGACAGAAGTGTTAAAATGGTGTATATTGGCAAGGAGACTGGAACCAAGGCGCACATACTGTTCAATTCGAATACTGGGAGACTACATGTCAGCCATGATGTGGTGTTCGAGGAAGATAAAAGATGGAATTGGCAGCCCAATGAAATACAAGGTAATAACTGTTAGGTCCCAATGTGTTTGTAGAAGGGGGGTTGAATACAAACGTTACCAAATAATCGAATAAAATGCGGAATAAAAAATGTGAAACAAAATTCAAGTTAAATAAAAATATTATTAAACTTGAAATGTGTTACAACAACTGTATCGATTACAAGGTATTAATCTCAAATCAATTATCACAAATCTAGAATAAATTCGACATGAACTTTTTCTATTTTTGCAATAATTAGAATCAAATGCTAAACGCGATTTGAGATTAAGTTCTAGGGATTTTAATCCGCTAGATTGATACACAAGAACAAGATAAATAATTCTAGTGGTTTGGATTTAACATTAACAAACTAGAATTTGATCTTGAATTTTTGCAGAGAAGAATGATATTTTTCAAGGCGGCTGCTCTCTTTTGTTCTTGTATTTTGATTGAGATGAATAATGATATGCTGCTTCTCTGCTTCTATTTAATCAATCAGCTGAATCAATTGAATTGGAATGACAATCCTTTAAGCTTGCAAGACTTTCGGTAGGACAATTGAATGAACTAGCAAGACAATCTGAATGAACTAGCAAGACAATCAGAATGAACTAGCAAGACAATCATCCTCCTGATGTAACTTTCGGTGTGACAATTGAATCTGGCCTAGCATGACAATCGGTATGACAATCCTGATTGTCATGCTAGTTCATTTTCAATTGTCTTGCTGATTTAATGCTTGAATTTAATCCAATTAAACTTCTGAAAATTCCTAAAATTCCTAGAATTAATTCAGAATTAATTAATCAATTAATTCAATTAATAAATAAATTATTCTTCGCAGATATAATTTATTTTCTTAATTAAATTAGATGACTCAATTAATTAATAGAGAATTAATTCTAGTCTTGAGCAGCAACCATTCTTCTGCAAATCTTCTGAAAATCACTGAAAATTATGAATCAATTCCACCACTTCAACGTTGACACTCGATGTACTGTCTGGTTCATGAGTGACTAACTTCCGTGACGTTTCTTCATGTCTTGACTCTGACACTTTGATTTTCTTCAGATTAAATCCTTGTAATTTAATGATACCCTGACGAGATCTCTGTCACTTGATTAAATCCACAATCTTGACTTATATCACTGAGGCATGATCAATTTCTTGAACTTCTTCCAGTGAATTAGTTCCTCAAGTCTGTAGATGAACCTTGTCTCTGAATCCTTTGACAGATATTACTTTGCGAGATCTCTTTGACGGTCGATCCACTATTTACTTATTACATTCTTATTTGAGTTGAGTTGAATCCTCGAATATACAAATAGGTCTATGACATATGACTTACAATAACACATCTGGAAATTTTGTCATTGTTAATAATAATGTTAGCGAATAGGCTGGTATGTATACAGAGACGCCTCAAAGTCCTCGTACACCAAGTACTACTGGGAGTTTCATGAATGAACAAAATAGTGTTGTTTATGGGTCTGAAGTATCACGAGACTCAAGTGAACCTCAGCGATTTCGGTTGCTAAGTGAGATATATGACGATACAGAAGCGATAGAGATTTCAGATGAGCTTTTATTACTGGGTGTTGAGGAGCCGAAAATATTTGAGGAAGTTAAAGAAAATGAAGAATGGAGGCAGGCTATGAATGTCGAGATAGAGGCGATTGAGAGAAACAAAATGTGGGTCTTAACTGATTTGCCAGAAGGTCGCAAACCCATAAGTTTGAAGTGGGTTTACAAAGTTAAGAATGATACAAATGGAGATATAGTGAAGTACAAGGCCAGGCTCCTGGCGAGAGGTTATGTGCAGAAAAAAGGAGTGGATTACGACGAGGTTTTCGCACCAGTAACTCGGATTGAGACGGTGAGGTTGTTGTTAGCTATGGCTGCAAAACAGGGATGGCAAGTGCATCATCTAGACGTGAAATCAACTTTCTTGAATGGGGATTTAATGGAGGAAGTATATGTAATGCAACCTACTGGTTTTGATAAAAGAGGTGATGAGCATAAAGTCTATCGTTTGTTGAAGGCACTCTACGGTTTGAAACAGTCACCAAGAGCATGGTATTCACTTTTGAACAAATTTCTGAGAAGCTTGGGTTTTTCGAGATGCCCTTATGATCATGCTGTATATACAAGGCGAGAAGGAAATGAATGTTTGATTGTGGCCGTGTACGTTGATGACTTGTTGGTGACAGGGTCAAGTACTGAAAATATTTTGAAGTTCAAGATGCAGTTGAAAAGCGAATTTGATATGAGTGATATTGGGAAGCTGGCCTACTACCTGGGTTTAGAAGTGAAGCAAGAGAAGGAGTACATTGAAGTAAAGCAGGCAACATATGGTAAAAGAATTTTAGAGAAGATGAACATGTCAATGTGTAAGCCAGTAAAATTTCCCATGGAATCGAAGGTGCAGATCGATAAAGATGAAGGCGGGCAGTTGGTGGACTCAACATTATACAGGAGTATTATTGGTGAATTAAGGTACCTTGTGCATACTCGTCCTGATATTTCATATTATGTGGGTGTATTAAGCAGGTACATGGATAAACCAAGTGTGCTGCATTTTACTGCTATGAAGAGAGTGCTGAGATATGTGAAAGGGACACTTAATTATGGTCTGGTGTATCATCGAGGAACTGGGAATTATATTCTAAGTGGGTTCTCGGATAGTGATCATGCTGGAAGTGTAGATGACAGAAAAAGTACGACTGGTATACCGTTTCATTTGAACGAGAATCTGATAACATGGGTGTCTCAGAAGCAGAGGTGTGTGGCCTTGTCGTCATGCGAAGCGGAGTTTATGGATATCACTGTAGCAGCCACTCAAGGAATATGGTTACAAAACCTGATGAAGCAGATTGCACATATGCCTCCAGGTCCTGTAGTGATATATGTGGATAAAAAATCCGCGATAAACTTAACTAAGAATCCGATTGTTAATGGAAGGAGCAAACATATAGAAACGAGGTTCCATTTTATTAGAGATTGCGTGGAACGAGGAGAGATCGAAGTAAAGTATGTGAATACACAGGAGCAAAGGGCAGATGTCTTAACCAAGCCATTAACAGCAGCTAAATTTGAAGAGATGAGGATGCTACTCGGAGTGAAGAGTTTAGTCAAACAAGTTTAGATGAAGGGAGAGATTGTTGGAATTAATTTAATCTAAACTTGTGTTGAAATTAAATAAATTAGGAAGTAATATTAGTTTGAATAAGTCTCAATTAGTAGAGACAATTTTGGAAGTTATGAAGATATGGTAGTATGCAGTTTGATTTTAATTCCTTGTTTTTAGGAGCATTATGTGTAATCAGTTTTCTATTTAAGTTGTAATACCAAAAAGCTTTGGTGAGTTAATCAATATATCGATTCCTCCAGACATACTTGTATTAGCCATATATTTTTATCATCTTGCTAGCTACATTATTGAGAGGTTATAGAATCTTAAATAGAGAATTCATTACATAAAGTCCTAATAGCCTGGCTCTTTTCTAATGAGATCCTTAAGAGTTATCAAAACTTCCATTTTTTCTAAGATCTCAGTTCCCCTTAAGACTTCCACAAGCTTGAGCCACTCATTCAATGAATAACCATTTAGATATTTTGCTCTAAATTTAGAGAATCTGCCAACTTTGATGTTTAGAAAATGTCCATCCTTGGAGAGTCTGCTCATCCCTTTTGCTTTAAGCTCATTTGATCTCTTCTTCATTCTTGCAAGTTCTTCTGCATACTTCCTATCTCTTTCTTCCTTTTCAGCTACCCTTGCAATTTTCTCATCTCTTTCCTTCACCCATACACAGTATGCAGCTTTCCAAAACCTTGTGATTGCATCCTTGTCCTTCATTAGACTGATCACTCTTTTGAATTTTGTGGTTGAAAGTGTGTCCATTAGATTACTGCCAAGTAGAGTGAAAGAACTATCATCATAATAAATTCTAACTTCTATATATGATACAACCTAGACTCTGACTATTTTTTCAGCTAGCTATTGAAAATATTCTTTATCTGTGTGGCACCAATTTAGTGGAAGAAATTCAGTTTGATCATAGCAATTCCATAGTGATCTCTCAGTAACTGGCAGTTGCTTTGGTCTTCTTCCAACAGATTTAAAGTGTGTCTTGATTGGAGGTTTATATGAAGGTAGGGTTGTGATTTTCTTCAAGCTGGTTTGAGTGGTAGGGATTGGAATTTTGAGAAGTGAGTTTGCAGTTGGCTTGTATAGAAATTTTGGCTTTAAGGTGAGAGAAGGCTGAGTGTTTGAGCTAAGAGATTTGGTAGGTTGAGATTGTATCATTTGGGTTTGTAGGGTTTGTTGGTGTGGTCCTGGGTTGTCTTCCTTCTTTTTCCTCATTCTTTATTCTCCTTTCTTCTTGTCATCATCCTTCTTCTCATCCTTCTTTTTATCCTTGCTGCCAGTTGCTCTTTAAGATTGACTTGGATTTGAGCTAGAAGGTTTTTGTTTATCATCCTTCTGCTCATCATCATCCAAGTCATCTTTTAAATTGAATTGAATAGATGGCAACATGGTGTCAGCATTTAAAAAATACCTTTCAATAATCCTGATCATTTCTTAATCTTCAATTTTCTTGGTCTTTTTATATTTCAAATCACATTGAAGAGTCATGATCGGCCTCATGTTCCCTCTCACACAATTCTTGGGAATATTGAAGATTTTGCTTTTCTTGGTCTGTGAGCAGATGTAGGACCCCCCTTGCTTGGATATAGATAGGCTTCAGGAAAAGATGCTATATGTGCATTTTTAAGCTCATGAAGAAGATGAGTGTCCACTGTGATGACTACATAAACTTTGTCAATCACAACATCTAGCTTAGATGCCCTTAGGGTTCTTAGATTTCACTACAAGAAAAAGGTGAATAGACATCATATGTTAGACATCGGTCGAATATGCCACCGATGTCTAAACTGTTATAGACATCATCCCGCAAAAATGCGATGTCTATATTTTGAAAAAAAAATAAACGCGGCAAAGCCCCCCTTTCTTTCCCCCTTAGCCAATTTTTCCCCCTTAACGAATTCACTCTCCCTCTCTTCAGACAAATTAATTAAAAAAATCTAAACTAAAAACTACTCTCTCTCTCTCAAACTCTCTCTCCCTCGTCAATCTCTCTCAAACTCTCAGACCCTCTCTCGTCACCGGTTCTCTCCCACCCAAACTCTCTCTCCCTCTCTCTCACTCACCATCTCTCTCTCTCGTCCATCTCAACCTCTCTCTAAAACATACAAAATCTCTCTCTCTCTCTCTCTCTCTCTCTCAAGCTCTCACCGGAGTTTCACCGTTGTTTTGCCGTGGTCTCGGTCGTACTCTCTCCGACCTCTCGCCGCTGCTGCAATCTACTCAATCAAAGCAACTGCGCTCACTCTTTGTACTCTCACATTTGCACTTAAATTAGGTTTATTTCTCCTCCTTTTTCATTTTATAAACTTGAATTAACCTGCATGTTAACCATTAATTAGAATTTTGAAAACCCTGGATTTGAAAATTGTGTGTTTTTTTAAATTAAAACCCTAGATTTGAAAATTGGGGGTTTTTTAAATTGAAACCCTAATTTATACTAGGCGGATGTTTCTCTGTAATTATCTTGTTGCTTGTAAATTTTGGTTTTGATTTTATATTTGTTTAATTTTAATTGTGCTTAATTATATCTCTCTGTTTTGACATCTGTAATTACTTATAGGATAATTGTATTTTAATTGTTTCTCTCTGTTTTTCAGTGTTGTTCTGTTAGCAATGAATTAGGATAGTGGTACAAAAACATTGATAACAATTTTGTCAATTGTTATCCTAATTTATGTTTGATATTTATGTTTTACTTGTTTTATTTTAAAATTAGATAGTGGTACAAAAAAACAGTAGGTATATAATAAATAATATTAATCATATAAGTTATAAGACTGAAATTTTAGTGATATACCAGGTGGTTTTATATGGACAAGTCTTGGATAAAAGCCGATAAGGATTCTTTGCAATATGAGATTGGTATCGAAAATTTCTTGATATTTGCTGAGGAAAATGCTAAAAACCCAAAAAAAATATCGTGCCCTTGTGCACGCTGCGTTAACTTTAAAAAATTTACTATCAAGATAATCAGGGGTCATCTTTATGAATCTGGTTTTAGTTTAGGATATTTGGATTGGATTTGACATGGAGAAGGGGTTGCTAGTAGTACTAAGTCATCAGTTGGTAGTACTTGTCCTGCTAAAAAGCCCACACCCTCTTTAGAAACATATAATGTATGTCAAGCAACATATAATGATGATGAAGATTGGGATAATGAATCTGATGACTTTAAGAGGTATGTTGCTGATGTGGAACAACCTCTTTTTGAGGGAAGCGAGTGCACTAAACTAGAGTCAGTCCTCAAATTACATAATTGGAAGGCTAGGTTTGGAGTTAGTGATAAAGCCTTTACCGATCTTCTTGAATCCGTTGGCTCTTTTCTTCCTAAAGAGCATGTGCTTCCGGGTAGTATGTATGAAGCTAAGAAAACCTTAACTGATTTAGGACTTGAGTATGTCAAAATCCACGCTTTTCTAAATGACTGCGTGTTATACATGGGACCAGCTGCCGAGTCTTTATTTGAGTGTACCAAATGCCATCTTTCTCGCTGGAAAATTGGGAAAGATGGTAAAGTTAGGGTTAATGTTCCAGCCAAAGTGATGTGGTATTTTTCGATAATCCCTAGATTTAAACGACTGTTTAAATCTGCTGCTACTGCTAAATTAATGAGTTGGCATGCGGAGAATCGATCTAAAGATGGAAAAATGCGTCATCCATCTGATTATCCTGCTTGGAGAAATGTAGATGGTAGGTGGCCCGAGTTCCGTAGCAAGGCTAGAAATATACGCTTAGGATTAGCGGCCGATGGTATAAATCCACACAACAATGGATTAAACAATCGATATAGCTGTTGGCCGGTCATGTTAGTAATGTATAATCTTCCTCCATGGTTATGCATGAAGAGGAAGTTTATGATGTTATCGATATTGATTTCTGGCCCGTATGATAACATTGACATATATCTACAACGAATGATCGATGATTTAAAAAAATTGTGGGAGGAAGAGGAACCGAATGTGTATGATGCATATAGCAAATCTGTCTTCACTTTAAAGGCAGTTCTGATGTGGACAGTAAACGACTACCCGAGATACGAAAATCTGTCAGGCTGCATAAATAAGGGATATAAGGCTTGTCCAGTATGTGGTGATAACACTATCACTAGATATTTAAGTCATAGTAGGAAAATGTGTTATCTAGGCCATCGTCGGTATTTAGATGAGCATCATCCTTATAGGAGGCAGTGGATAACATTTGATGGACAACAAGAACTTGGTTACGCACCTGAGCCACTTAGCGGAGAATAAGTGTTAATGCAACAACAATAACTTGAATGTAGTTTTGGGAAGGGGGGAAGGCAAAAAAGGTAGATTATGCATGGAAAAAGATATCAATTTTCTTTAAATTGGAATATTGGAAATTTCACCACGTGCGTCATTGTTTAGATGTGATGCACATCGAGAAGAATGTGTGCGATAATATAATTGGGACACTACTTAATATGAAATACAAGACTAAGGACAGTGTTGCCTCTCGTCTTGATATGATTGATATGGGTGTAAGGACTGATTTAGCTCCAGAATTAGGTGAAAAGAGGACATACTTACCTCCTTTCCCTTTTACTTTGTCTAAAAAAGAAAAAAAACTATGTTGACATCATTCTCCAATATGAAACTTCCATATGGACATGCATCAAATATCAAAAACCGTGTATCACTGATTGATATGAAGTTGTATGGGCTGAAGTCGCACGACTTCCATATCCTACTCCAGCAGTTACTACCGGTTTGTATTCATTTCGTGCTTCCAAAAAATGTTAGGGTAAGTATAATAAGATTGTGCTTTTTTTTTCAACTCCTTGTGCAACAGTCGTAGATGTGTCAAAATTGAGTAAACTCCAAGCATATTTGATTTTGACTTTATGTGAGTTGGAAAAAATATTCCCTCCATCCTTTTTCGATGTTATAGTACATATCACATTCCATTTAGTAAGGGAATTACGGTTATGCGGACCAGTTTTTTATAGATAGATGTTTCCATTTGAAAGATTTAATAAAATATTAAAGAACTATGTCCGAAACCGATTTTATCCGGAAGGTTGTATAGCTAAAGGCTATTTGAAGGAAGAATCAGCCGAGTTTTGCACGGGGTTCTTTAGTGAGAGTAGTAGAATCGTAGGTCTTCAGAAAGATGATGACAAGTTTTCCGGTCCAGTAGGTCGTGTGACAATGAAGTCTGTTGCCGAAAAAGAACGAGATGAGGCACATCTCGCGGTCCTTCTTAATAATCCTGAAGTGGAACCATACATTCAGTAAGTAAAATATTTATAAGAATATTTATAAGTTTAATATTTATTTTTAGTAGGTGGCTCATTTTATGTATTTACAATATTTTCAGGTTGCATAAGGAACACTTGGAAAGAATTTACCAAGGAAAAAAGAAGAGTGTATAGTGGCTTTTGGGAGAGCACAATCGACAATTTCCCGATTGGTTTCAACAAAAAGTTAGTTTATATTCCTTTTTTATTTTATTACAAATTTATGCAAGTTGTGCATTTAATTGAAATTAACTTTTTATGCATCCTTACTTTACTTGTAGGTAAGTATAGAAATGAGGGAAAATTCTGAAGCCGTGCCTGAAACAATTAGATGGTTGGCTGGAAAACCTTCATTTTCAGTGCTGACGTATGAAGGCTATATTGTTGACGGGGTCCGTTACCATACGAAGGAGCGAGATAATGCTAGGGTAGTTTAAAATAGTGGTGTTTCATTAGTTGCTAGGACAGTCCAAGTGTCTAGTGCTAAGGATGTAAATCCTATAGAGTGTGAGTTAACATTCTATGGGATTGTACAAGAAATCTGGGAGTTAGATTACCACGCATTCAAGGCCCCTTTATTTTTGTGTACATGGGCAGCCACTGATAGAGGAGTCAAGTCTAATGATCTTGGTTTTATGCTCGTGAACTTCAATCGACCAGGCCACAAACAGGACAAATTTGCCACTATTGACCAAGTCAGCCAAGTCTTTTATGTCGAGGATCCATGTGATGCAAATTGGTCAGTTGTGTTATCGTCAACAACTCGAGATTATCATGATGTGTACAATGAAGATGTGGAAGAAGAGACCTCCTGGAATCCTCCCTCATTTTGTTATAATATCCCTATGTGTGATCCTACTACTTGTGATGATGATGCAAGTGTTAGCAATAAAAGACAAAATGTAGAGGGTATTTGGGTGAAAAAATCATAGAATTATAATTATTATGACTTTTACTTGTTTCATTAGTTGTATTAAAATTAAATTTCAATGAACTCTCTTTTTTGGCTCTCTGATTACACTTTGTAGTTATAATTATTGTATTATACGATAGAATTACGTGTATTTGCACCTTTTTGGCTCCCTGATTATAATGACTTGTACTTGCACTTTGTTTCATTATAATGTTTTAATTTTTCTTTAAGTTTAATGTTATAATTATTTTGCTTTTTCTTTGGGTTTTGTTTGGAGTTATGTTAGAATTCTAGGTATTTTTCATAATAATTAGCCTTAAATTTTGCATAATATTGTGGAATTATAGCATAACTATGTACTTGTTTTAATTTTGATAGCTTGTCCAAATTGAAGGAAGACGAGATAAATGGCACCGAAAATGCAAAAGAAATCAGCAAAGGCAGGCTCAGAAAATAAAACTGAAAATGCATCAGAACCCGAGGTTAGAGCATCTGGTACTTGTGATAATCATGAACCCGAGGCATCAGAACCTCAACTGGAGGAGTCCGAGCAACCCGAAGTTACCTCAACTGGTGCTGTGGCAAGAAGTTCTGGAGGTACTCGAGAGGTATGCGCAATGCAAAAAGTAACTGTGAAGAAAATGTGCAGGAAAAAATTTAAAGTCACATGTGATCAGTGGGGAATTCCTAATGGGGAAACCAGGGCCTGACTGCAGTCCTATATCGGTATGTTGGCCAGGACTATAATTCCAATTGATATTGCTAATTGGACAAGTGTAGATTCTGAATTAAAATCAAAGATTTGGATAGATATTCAGGTACTCCATAACCCCTTCAATTTTTTTGCACTTGTTCTGTTAATTTCTTAATTTAAAATTGTTATTATTCCTTGTGTTTTTTCTAGTCAACATTCAAAGTTGGTCCACACTGTGAGGACATTGTCCTAAAGTCTGCGGGCTCTAAATGGTGATAATTTAAAACCGATTTGACGAGGAAGTTTGTGCTTCCGTTTGTTGGAGACAAGAAGAAACTGAATAGGCCACCTAAGAGATATGCTTTTGTTAGCAAGTCAACATGAAAGAATTTTGTGAAGCAAAGGACTAATCCTAGCTGGACGGTATATTTTATTTTATTGGACTTTTGTAATTCTCCAACTGTTTTTCCCTTTCCTGTTAATTTTGCACATCAGTTTATATAATTCTATAAATTTATTTGTAGGGAATTCATGAAGCGCAGAGTGAAAGGGTTTCGCAGAGAAAGTATCACCATCGCTTGTCTAGAAAGGGCTATATTGGTTTAAAGGAAGAAGAAGTAAGAACAAAGTCATTACTGTCTTATTAAAAAATTGCATTTTTAATATTTTGCTGCACATTTTGAACAGATCAAAAAAGGAAAGTTACAGCCGGAAGAAGAACCCGATAGAGCAACTTTTTGGCAAAAAGCTCGGAAGCGGAAAAATGGCGAAGAGGTCGATGAAGACCTGGCTGCTGTATGCGAAAAAATTGTAAGTGTTCATGTATGATTATTTTAATCCTGTTGGATTTTTTTAATTATTTTTCATACTTAGTATTGTTTTTAAATTATCAGCATGAGAATGTTCAGGCGGTGTTGGAGTTTGAAATTCTAGGGCAAGTTGTACTTGCATCTTACATGGCGTAAGTTTCTTTTTTTTTTTCCTTTTTTCAATTTCAGTAATTTTGCGGTTTAGGTTTGTTTAATTATGTTTTTTGGTAGGTACTTGCATTCTGAGATAAGTGAATGGCCAGAATTGGCGGAGACGTTTGCTTTCATTGATCCAGGATCCACTTATTACGTGAATGCAGAATTTGAAACTTACATCATGAACCGGTTGAAAGAGGGTAACCCGGATCGACTATTCTTCTTGCCGCACAATCAGAAGTAAGTTCTTACTTTGTGATATGAAAAAGCTGAATAGTACGTAATCTAGTATATAATGTGTGAAATTTGTCTTTGACATGTTTTTTAATAAAAACTGTATGCATTGGATTTTGGCCATTATTTGGGAAGGTGAAATATATTTTCTTAATCCTCTCCCTCAGCCAGTACAGTTTCCAGATCTATAAAAGGCATTATCGAGGTAATTTTGTTTTTCCTGCAACATTTGATGAGAACTTTTGATAATCCGCGGTCTTATATCAGTTTATTTAAATGATGCAGGGTATTGAAAAGTTTTAATTCTGAAACTGGTAGGGGCAATCACAAGCCATTCAAAGCAAAATTTCTAAGTGTAAGCGCTTTTTTGTGCTTTCGTAATTATGGTTAATAAGTAGTTTAGTTTAGTTGTAATTTTTTGCTTTGGAACATGGGTCTCCTAAGCAACCTGGTGCCACGCAATGCGCTTATGTAGTCATGCGCTACATGAAAGAAATCATCAACGACACTAGATTGACTTTTACTACAAAGGTGTGCATCCTTGTTTTGGCATTGGGATTATATAAAGGTCCACTTTTCATTTTATAAAAATAAAGTTTGTTTAAATTTTTCAGTGGCTACAGAAGACTCGCATGTGTTACACCGAGAGGCGGCTTGATGAAGTACGTGTTGAAGCTCTTGGATATATCCAAGAGCACATCTGAACAGTTTCCAGTGCTACTTTGGTTTTGGATAGGTTATGTAAATCTGAACATTTGATATTATGGTTGTGGACTAGCTAGTGCATGTAGTTATTTAGGAGTTGATTTTGCGGATTGGTAGATGTTTATTTTGCGGATTGGTAGATGTTGGTTATCCGGATTGATGATGTCGATTTTGTGGATTGATATTTGTTGGATGTATGTTGTGAATGGTATTTATGGCCGGATTGTGGATATTGCAAATGCGCGTGCAATTTTAAAATTTTGTGTTTGCGTATGTAGACATTAGTTTTATTTATGATGCCTTGAAAAGTAATGTCTATTGGTAACATCCACATCATATCTTTTATAAAACTGATGTCTAAAACTTTTATTAACATCATTTTTTTCATTACAAAAGGGATGTCTACAAATATAATATGCATCACTTCTATAAATAAAAAAATGATGTTGAAAACAGGTATAAACATTAGGCAAAAATGATGTCTAAACAATACATATAAATCAGTTTTAAAATAATAAAATCGATGTCTTTATATACATAGACATCGTCCAAAACCGATGTCTAACATCTTAATCAATATCGCTTTTTTATAAATAAAACCGATGTCTATATAGAAAAAGACATCGCCTAAAAGTGATGTCTAAGATGCAATAACACATCCGTTTTATTTTAAAAAAAACGATGTCTTTAAGTCAATAGACATCGCCCAAAACCGATGTCTAATATATCTTTGGACATCAGTTTTTTTTAAAAAAACCGATGTCTAACAGCTTAAAGACATCATTTTTAGGCGATGTTTAAGGTATTCTTAGACATCAAAACTGATGTCTAAACCTTTTTTTTGTTGTGTTAGCAATTGTTCAATGGCTTATACTTGATGTAATTATCACATAAAAATAATATAGTTTAACATATTTTGTAAAAAATAGGATCTCGGATATCAGAAAATTGCTAAAAACTGATGTTTATGTTAGTACAGACATCGGTTTCTGGCCGATGTCTAGAATAGACATCGGCGACTAAGACATTGGTCAAAAAACACAAAGACATCGGCCAAAAACCGATGTCTATTAGATTTTTTCTTGTAGGGTTTGAAAGAGAGACTTGAAGGCATCGATCTTCACCACTATCATTGATGTTAATACCAATCCTCTTATGTAGGTAGTTCTCAACATTCACAACTACTACCCTGATAGAGTTGATAGTCTTAGCCGATGCTCTTTTGTATGTGATGAAGTTATTTTGAAGAGACATTCTCAGGACTGCAAGAAGTTCACTGAATTTTTGATCTTGATTTGGTCCTTCTACAGCCTTGATGAGTCTTTCTTTTCCCACATCTTGAAATTGTTGAGTTTGTGAAGAGCTTTGGCCAACCTAAATAGGCTCTTTAGACTTAGATTTAGTATCCCTGGATTGTTGAATCCTAGCCTCAATCTCCCCCTTAGTCTTGGTGACACGCATGAGTAGAGGAGTTGGTAATTCTGGCCTTATTTCTTCAGGCAGTGAGGGCAGTGGTATGTTGAGCTTCCCCATTATGGCTCCTAAAGCAACAGAATTCTGCATTTGGAGATGCTTGTGAGAGTCCACCAAGGTTTTAATATCTATTTGTTGACTCTGCATCAAAGATGTAAGAGCTTGTACTTGTGCACTCAGTGAGTCATTGGAAGATTTGAGAGAAGATACTTGGTGTTGCAGTTCTTGAACTTGGAGTGTTGATGAGGATTGAGATGTGGAGGAAGTAGAAACCCCAAAAGTGTCCTGCACAGCCATCTTAATTTCATCCATGAGCAAGGCTGAAGGAGTGTATCTGCTAGAATGCATTTGATCCAGCTTCAGTCTTGTATCATTGGAATGAATGATATGATTTTGAACTTGCTCATTCAGGGCCACAAATGAGGTCTTGAGATTCTTGACATGTGTTTCCATTCCACTGAGATCATACCTTAACATCTAGTCAGCAAAGTTTATAAATTTTTTTTTTATCTCAATTTGGGAAGGGATGATTTGATCCATCTTTTCCCTCACCATCTTTATTATTTTATCTTGATGTCCAGTCAATGTAATTTGAAGTGTGTTAGGTCACACTTTCACTGTAGAGGGGGTGAATACAGTGTTTATTACAATCAAATCAAACTTCAAGAACTTATGTAACAGAAAACAAACTTTATTTAATCAATAAACTCTGTTACAATCTGGAACTGTTATCTCTCAGTGATGAACAAAATATCACGAGAGCTGCTAGGGTTATAGTAAATAATATTCTCGATAATAATAACACTTATAGTGTAAACCCTATGTCTGTGTTTATATACTACACAGTTACAAGATAATCGTTAATTGATATGGAATATAATTCTGCTTCCTAAAATATATCAATCAGATATCTTCTATTCCAAGTATTCCATTCTTCACGGAATTCCTTCTTCATGCATATCTCTTCTTATGTTTATCTTGATCTTCTTAACTTTAATCAGCTACTGTCCTTATCTGATCGTCCTTCAGCACTTAAGTTCTGATATCTATCTCCTGATAACATAAGTACTGATATCCCTTAAGTTCTGACTTCCAGTATAAGTACTGATCAGTTAAGTACTGATTTGTTCTGTTCAAATAAGATCTGAAATCTAAACATAAAACATATTAGCCATGACATTATCAAATATATCTAACAATCTCCCCCAACTTGTAAATTAACAAAATATACAAGTTTAACAGATATTTGATGATGTCAAAAACATTAAGTACAAATGCATGAGAAATAGACAAGATAACTACAACTTACAGTCCTTAAAGTTTTTACCAATTCAACTTCTGATAACAACTTCAATCTGTATAAATATCAGAATTTAAGCAGTTGTAGATCTTCGACTTGGCTTCATCATTTTCTGATCTCTCTGATGTCAGGAGTTGTTCTGAGATAATTCTTCAACAAACATTTCTCAGCATATCTGAGTTCATCAATTATTCTCCGTTTGACATCTTTAAGCTCTGCAGTATCTTCACCAGTTTGAAATATTGCAGCTCTGAGATCATTAATCTTTGCTTTTCTCAACTCCCGATCTAGTCTTATGACATAAGCTTTGTTAGACTCTAGATTGAATTCAAGCCCCTTAATACCAAGATATGTTCTGATCTGTGCAGTATTAGGCTTCATATCAACAATATCACCATTGTGATCTCTGTACTTTGGAACATATCTGCTGTCAGACTTAACAGAATAAAGTCTTTTCTGTCTCTGAATCTGTTCTTTTAAGTAGTTTGCAGCAGTCTCTGTTATTCTGTTATCCACTTGAAGTAAGAAAAGTACATGCTCCAATTCTTCAAAATACTTCAAAGGAATAGCATTTTGTCTTATATGATAAACCCTACCATCTGTCATGAAATACAACATAATGTATTCTTTCAAGTAGGTATGGTAAACCATCTGTACAGATTCTAGTTGATTCAATCTCTCAGGAGTTGCTCCAATACCCGGTTCACTCAAGGAAGTTGGATCATCGGTAGTGTTGTGTACTCTTCTTTCATCAGCACTTCCCAATCCAGTTTTATCTCTAGCTTCCTTTCCAGTAACTACTCTTGCTTCAAAACCACTTGAAGTAGTCTTCAAAGATTGAGTCTGTTTTGCTTTAGTGAATCCTGGTAGGAGTGTTTTAGATTTATTTTCTGATATCAAGTTAACTTGAGCACTGTCAGAGGTTACTTGCTTCTTTTGAATATCAGAACTTACAATTTCTTGACTCTGAACAACTTGAGCCATGTCAGAGGTTGTTTTAAGAACTTTTCTTGAAGTCAGAGCAAGATTATCTTTTCCATCAGTAATTTCTTCTTCCTCAGGAGGTACATAAGGCTTGATAGGTTCACCAACCTTTTCTTTACCCTTGGATCTTGGATCTATCTGTGGTTGTGATCTAGCCAAAGTTTCTTCAGTATGTATCCTTTCTTTGATCACAATGCCTTTAGATTTTGGAAGTAACTTTTTACCAAAAGCTTCAGATTTATATGTGACTTTCTCTGATTTAAGTCTGGCTTCTTCTTCCTTTAAACTTTCCAAGTCCATCCCTGGATTTTCTTGAAGAAATAACTATCTTGACATTTCCTCATCAAGATCTAGAAGTTCATCAGAACTTATCCTTTTACCAGCAGCAGAACTTATTCTTTTCCCAGTATCAGAACTTGTTCTGTGACTAGCTTGTCTTGATGTAAACCTTCTACCTTGACTATGACCACCACCCATTCTAGAGTTTCCTTGGTCATCTTTTCCATCATCCTTTCCTTGCAGTGACTTGTTGGTTTTGCATTTGGACTTAATTACCTTCTCCCCCTTTTTGGCATCAGCAGGTAATAAAAGAGAGATAAGTAGTTCCACTGAGGTCTGGATTTCAGTAAGTTGCGATTGCTGAGAATCTTGATTTGTCAGAATTTGATCAATCTGAGCTTGTTGCTTCTCTTGAGTTTTCTCAATATAAGCAACCCTGTCAATGGTAGGTTGGAAGAACTTTTTCTTATCAAGTTTCCAAACTTGTTCCTGTTTAATAAAGTTCTCCTGAATCTTGTGTAGCTCTGCATGAGTGTTGGAATGAAGACCTTGTAGATGTTTAGTACTCAATGCAGTGACTCTAAGCTGGATTTTAAAATCATCAGAATGTAACATTTCATCAGCTTTAGTCAAGTGCTCAGCAAGATGTAAAGCATTTGGAACACATGAAACTGAGTTCCATTCCTTAGTCCACTCCTGACCTGCAGGAGTTTCACTCCAAGGTACTGGTGCATTCCTGATAACAAACTCCTTTAGCAGTTCAGACTTAGGAAGAGTCAGTGGAGGAGTATGTTCTGAAGGACCTGCTTCATCAGCATCTACAGTTGTAGCAGCTTCACCAGTATCTCCAACATTTGCAGCATCAGAACTTAAAGAATCAGTATCTTCTGATAAGAAAACTGTGTGAGTAGCAATGGAGGCTTCAACATCCTCTAATTGCTGATCTGATACTAAGTTCTGATCAACAGCCATATCCTGATGCTCACCTAAAATCTGATCATCAGCATCTTGATGCAGAGAAGGTGTTAGTGATAACTCAGGAGTTTGAACAGCATCAGTAACAGGTGTTGTGGAAGGATTATTTGCTGTTGGAGCTTCTAAGAAAAGTATTTCAGGCACAACCAAGTTCTGAATATCAATTTCAGCACTTGTGCCTGGATCAACAAGAGACATAGAAGGTGAATTAGCCTTGTCAGATACAGGTTCCTGAGATGGAGTTGATGGAGAAGAAGTGACTGGAGCAAATTCCTTGTCTTGTGAGATCAGAGATTCCTGATCCCCTTCCTTAGCTGCTTCCTCCTCATCATCTGAAACTGGCCTCTGTGCCCTCTGTTTCTTGTACTTCCTTGTTGATTTGGATTCCTTGGGAGTTTCAGGAACCGTTATACGTCTAAGCCTCTTGAGAAGCCTAAAACCCCCAATTGCAGAATCCTTCTGAGAAGTTGTCTTCTCAGCTTCATCTACCACAGGTTCTGAAGAGGGAATCTGATCCTCAGAATCTGATTCATCTCTCAAAGTAATCCTCCTCTTCTTCTGAGATGTTTGAGGGACAGTCTTTGTTCTCTTTGGCTTAGAGGATGTAGGCTTCACAGTAGGTACTGAAGAAGAAGGTTGAGCAGTCTGTGAAGTGGAGAGATAGGATTTGAGATAAGTTCTGAGGGTAGGTTGAGTAGAATGAGAGGTAGGGACTGAGGTTGATGGATTTTGGTTATGGTGAGTTGGTTGAACATTTGAGTAAACAGATTTGTAAGAAGCAGGATCAGCATTTACCAGAATCTGTTTCACAGACTGAGGAATCTGTAATTGTCTCACCATTGATTTCTTTGTGTCAGCATTTATCAGGTCGTTAAAGTACCTTTTTGCAACCTTAAAAGGTGGAGTTTGAGTGCTGACTAACTGGGGTTCAGCAGTACAATACGTATAAATAAGTTGACAGAATCTAGCAAAATAAACAACATCTCGATCCTCTGTCATCCTATCCCCAATAAAACCAATTATTCCAGTTGCAAAATCAAAATGAGTTTGATGGATAATAGCATACCCGATGTGCTGACTCAGAATTGGGATGGCATCAAAATTTGAACACTTGTTTCCAAAAGCCTTGGTGATGCAATCGAAGAAGAAACTCCATTCTCTTCTGATATTGGCCCGTTTCAACTGTCCAAGTTTCATCAGACTCTTTTCATATCCCAAATCAGTCATTAACCCCCGAAGTTCTGATTCCTCTGGTATAGAGAAGGTACAATCTTCTGGAAGATGTAATGCTCTTCGTACTGTACCAGGAGTGACTACATAGGAAGAATCACCCACTTGGAAGATAATACTGGGAGTTCCTCGTTTACCACCATCATCATAAACTCCAGTCCTCCATAACCGCAGAACTTGTTGACTTGAAAATAATTCAGGCTGAGTTAAGGCGTACCCAACCTCACTATGTGCAAGAAGATCTTGCACAAAATGCAATTCAGATGGAGCTTCAGCATGATCAAGAATTGCAGCATAGTTGTTTGGAACAAACTTTGCTCCATCAATGATTAAATCCTTTGGTGCCATGTGAAAAAATATTGAAATTCAAGTATGCCTGTTTGTATGAAAAACCAACGTGAGAAAGAATGAGAAAGAGAGTAAAAGTAAGAAGAGAGATAAAGTATAAAGAAAGTAAAAGATTAAAGAAATCTTCTCTCTGTTGTTCTTATACTCCAAAAAAAAATGTTACCGTTGGACACCTGTCAGACATGCAGTAATAACGGATAGTTACTGGGCTCGAGAAAACAGGAATGATTACTTACCCAGTTGCCTTGTTTCAAGGAAAAACCATTTCAGTTATCAAGAGACACAGGTTTAATTCAAAATTGAAACCGTTAGCACTGATTGAATTGTTTTTCACTGCAACATTAATATTCTGAAAATGAATCATGTTAAAAATGACCGAGATAATTTCGATGAATAAGTGCTGATAAAGAATCAGAACTTAAAAAAACAAAATTTAAAAGGTCATCAGAATATCAAGCAGGATTTAACAACACAAGATAAAATAACTCAGAGACAAAATCTTGAAGTTAAAACAGTTTTCATTAATATATCAAGTCAATACATATATGAAATAGAAATTACATCAATACAAGATTTGCCCTAAGCTTCTAATCCTAACGTCAACAGCTTTAGTCCTAGCTAAGAAGCCTGACAAAGCTGAGGATGAAGAAGAACAGGAAGAAGATGAGATTAAGTCATCTTCCCCTTCCTATCTTCGACAAACAAGATGGCGAGTCGTATGATTCGCTCTTGCTGACGGATAGCTTCTCGCCTTTCCTCCTCTAGGCGCTCCAGATGGTGATGGTAATCCATCTCGAAGAATAGAAGGTGAGCCAGCACCTCCTGTGGGACAGAGTCCCAAATCTCCTCAGGAATGGCTGTTATATGCCACTCCTGCTGCCACTCGGCACAACTGAGCTCCATTGTGAAGGTTTGTGTGTTCAAAAACATGTTGTATCGAACCATTGTGTTTTTGACAGAAGAAGGAGGATAAGTGTGTGTGATGGAAAGACTAATGTGAAGTGGTTGTGTATATAGGCAAGAGAATGCCAAGAGACGCAAAGATATTTAATGCTGACAGGTAGAATTAATTCTACCTCGTCTCCCTAGACTTTGAAAAAGAATAACAGTCATTGGAAAAGGAATGTGCACATGTAACAAGAGTGAACTGTTCAAGGACGAGTGCCATTATGTTTTAACCATAGACTATTAATCTTCCACTTCAACATTTCGAAATTGAGCTGAGACTGTTACCAAATTTTACTCACAGATAAGTCAAGTAAAGGGTTAGACTGAAAAATCAGAACTTAGACCTATACCAGAACTTAACAGTCATCAGAACATAATGTCTTAACTCGAACAAGGAATATCTATCTTAGTAAATACTCATACAAGTTCTTAGTTATGAACGTCAGAACTTAATCATCAGAACGTATAACTAGAACTTGTCCTCAGAATTTGTGCAAAAGTGACACAATGACTGTTTATCTAAAATAACATAGACCACCACAGAAATTTCATCATTCATATGGAGTGATGTGTGTGTGCATTAAGCTAAATAACAGACAAAGAGTAAAGTCTGATCTACTTCAGTACATCTTAGAAATAAGTCATAATTAAAATTTTGCTAAAGAGCTGTCATTATCCTGAAACCTACTGATAAATGAGTTCATGCATGAGTCCACCTCAACTGTTTTTGTGCTAATTTTATGCATCTTTTGAAATTCTATTTTACAGAGGCTTCTCAGTGTAAGTGAGTCACGACTGCTTATCAGAATTTATGCTATTATCAGAGTATTTCTCCAGTAATCATAGAGTGTGAAAAGTCACCAAGAAAAAATATTTTGCTTTTCTAATGCATATTTACTTAATACCAGCAATGCACTTGGGTCGTCCCATTCACATTTTTACTCTAGATCTCAAAGGAGTACCTGATATTATTCTTTGATTCTTTTTCTTTTTCTTTTGATAAGTGAGGTTTATCAGCACTTAGTACATTCAGCAGTTTTACTAGAATCAGAACTTAAACAGATGAGTAGCATTATTCTAATTTGGGACTTAGTAGTAAGATGAATAAAGTAAACTAAACTAAGCTCAAGTATCAGAATTTGCTTGTGTCATAAGATTTCCACAGAAATAATTACTTCTTTCATGGGATCATTTGTTTATTGAAGACTAGTAGGTCAGTATCTAGCACAATTATCCTCATAGGGTTGAATAGTTACTGAAACAGACATATCACTTATCAGAGTTTAGAAATATGTATCAGACAACAATCAGTACTTAAAAACATTTATCAATTAATGCACAGAATATACAAAGAGATTAATTCTGTAAATACTGATCATAAAGTCTGATAACATAGAACAAGTTTAAGCAGATTTAGAGAAAGAACCTGAAATCATTCCAAGTTCATTTACCAATTTTGTAAAGGTAGCTTCACACAGTGGTTTTGTGAAGATATCTGCTACTTGTTGATCTGTGGGAACAAAATGCAATTCCACTGTACCTTCATCCACATGTTCCCTGATGAAATGGTACCTGATGCTGATGTGCTTTGTCATAGAGTGTTGAACTGGATTACCTGTCATAACAATAGCACTTTGATTATCACATTAAATAGGGATTTTGAAATACGTTAACCCATAATCCAGTAACTGATTCTTCATCCAGAGAATCTGTGCACAGCAGCTTCCTGCAGCAATATACTCTGCTTCTGCAGTTGATGTGGAAATTGACTTTTGTTTCTTGCTATACCAAGAAACCAACCTGCCTCCAAGAAATTGGCAGCTACCACTTGTGCTTTTCCTGTCTATTTTGCAACCTGCAAAATCTGCATCTAAGTAACCTATTAATTTAAAATCTGATTCTCTAGGATACCATAATCCTAGATCAACTGTTCTTTTAAGATACTTAAAGATTCTTTTTACAGCTGTTAAGTGAGGTTCTCTTGGATCTGCTTGAAATCTTGCACAAAGACAGGTAGCAAACATGATATCTGGTCTACTAGCAGTTAGATAGAGAAGTGAGCCAATCATACCTCTGTAATCAGTAATATCTACTGAATTACCAGTATCCTTATCTAGTTTTGTCAATAGTTCCTCTGTTGAATCCACTTTCCAGAAGAAACTGAGCTAAAGTCTCATACCATGCTCTAGGAGCTTGCTTAAGTCCATAAAGTGCTTTATCAAGCCTGTAGATATAATCTGTATGTTTGGAATCTACAAAGCCTGGAGGTTGTTCAACATATACTTCCTCTTCCAATTCTCCATTGAGAAAAGCACTTTTCATATCCATTTGAAAGACAGTAAACTTTTTGTGAGCAGCATAAGCCATGAATATCCTTATGGCTTCTAACCTAGCAACTGGAGCAAATGTTTCATCATAGTCAATTCCCTCCTGTTGAGAATATCCTTTTGCAACCAGCCTTGCCTTGTTCCTTACGATTATGCCATCACTGTCAGTTTTGTTTCTGAATACCCACTTTGTACCAACAACCGATCTATTCTTGGGTCTTGGCACTAAGGTCCAGACTTTTTTTCTTTCAAATTCATTCAACTCTTCCTGCATTGCTTGCAACCAATCAGCATCTTGAAGAGCTTCTTCCACTTTCTTTGGCTCAGACTGAGAGAGAAAAGAATTGTAAAGACATTCATTCGAAGTACCTGTTCTAGTTCTGACACCTGCCTCAGGATTTCCACTTATTAAATCAGGTGTATGTGATTTTGTCCACTTCCTTGCAGATGGAAGATTTTCTCTAGAACTGGATGCTCCCCCATGATTCATGCTGTCTTCGGTTTCATTTTCTGATGCTCCCCCTGAAACTATGCTCTCTGAGTTGGATCCTTCAGTATTTAGATTTTCAGTACTGTCAGTACTTGGCTTATCAGAATTTGACGAATCTGAATTTGAAGAGCCAGATGTATGTTCTGATGCTTCTTGAGATGTGATAATATCTTGAGTATGCTCCCCCTGCATTGGTGCATCTTCCTTTGACGTAGTCACCACAGTTTCAATAACATCAGAGTTTAATCCATCAGAATTTACAGTATCAGGACTTAGACTGTCAGGACTTGAGGTATCAGAATATGAATCTTCATTTTCAAATCTCAGCTGATCATGATCAATGTAATCTTCAAGTCCAGTGATCTTCTTGTCATCAAAAGAGACATTGATAGATTCCATGACCACTTTTGTTCTCAAATTATAGACTCTGAAGGCTTTTGTAGAAAGTGGATATCCCACAAAGATTCCCTCATCAGCTTTTAGATCAAACTTGGATAGCTGTTCAGGATGAGTCTTGAGAACAAAACACTTACATCCAAATACATGAAAGTATTTGAGATTTGGCTTCTTGTTCTTCACCATCTCATATGGTGTTTTTCCATGCTTGTTAATGAGTGTTGCATTTTGAGTAAAACAAGCAGTCTGCACAGCTTCAGCCCAGAAATAGGTTGGAAGCTTTGCTTCTTCAAGCATTGTTCGTGCAGCTTCAATTAGAGTTCTATTCTTCCTTTCAACAACTCCATTTTGCTGTGGAGTTCCAGGAGCAGAAAATTCCTGCTTTATTCCATGATTTTTGCAGAACTCTTCCATTATCAAATTCTTGAATTCAGTGCCATTATCACTCCTCAAAATTTTCACAGAATCTTTGATCAATTTATCCAGATGTTTGACATGATCAATCAGGATAGATGCAGTTTCACTTTTTGTGTGCAAGAAATACACCCATGCGTATCTGGTGAACTCATCTACTATGATCAACGCATATTTCTTCTTTGCAATAGACATGACATTCACTGGACCAAATAGATCAACATGAAGCAGATAATAAGGCTCAAGAATTGATGATTCAGTCTTGCTCTTGAACGAAGATTTTCTTTGTTTAGCCTTCTGACATGAGTCACAAAGACCATCAGGAACAAACACTGATTTTGGCAGTCCTCTCACAAGATCTTTCTTGATCAGTTCATTTATCTTGTTGAAGTTTAAATGAGAGAGTTTCTTGTGCCAATTCCAGCTTTCTTCAGTTGAGGCTCTACTCACTAAACAGATTGCAGAACCATCAGAACTTGTTGAAAGCTTAGCTTCATAAATGTTACCACGCCTGAATCCCTTCAGAACAATTTTTCCTTTAGATTTACTAACTATTTCACAATGTTCTGCAAAGAAATCAACATGATAACCTCTGTCACAGATTTGACTTATACTCAGTAAGTTGTGTTTAAGTCCTGAGACCAGAGCTACATCTTTAATAATGACATTCCCAAGATTGATATTGCCATATCCCAAAGTTTTTCCAATGTTGCCATCTCCATAAGAAACACTTGGGCCAGCTTTCTCCACAAAGTCTGATAGCAGGGCCTTATTTCCAGTCATATGTCCTGAACATCCACTGTCCAGAACTAAAATATTTTTCCTGTTGCCCTGCAATCAAAAAGACCACTAATTATTAGTTTTAAGGACCCAGACTTGCTTGGATCCTTTGGCCTTTTTAGGTTTGTTAACATTTGCAGCGGATTTAGCATCAGATTTTATGTTAACAGTTTTCTTATCAGAACTTATACTACCAGACTTTGAATCAGAACTTACACTAGAAGGAACAACAGAAACTTTCTTTAAAGAAGGTTTTATTTGATAATAATCATAGTACAAACTATGATATTCCTTACAAGTATAAATGGAATGCCATAAACTACCACAATGAAAACAAGGATTTTGTGGTTTGTATCTAACAGACTGACTCTTAACTCCTGACTTTGTAGATAAGGAGTTAATATTCTTATTCTTCCTGCAAAAAGAAGCCAGATGGTTAGAACTTCCACAGTTATGACATGCTTTCCTAGTAGCATCAGGAACAGTTTTATAGTTATTGCTTTTATTCACACCTTCCTTTCCATTCCTGTTTTTCCTAGGTGATTTTACCTTGTTTGCATTCTTAACATCTTTCAGCTTATGCTTAAGCTGCTTCTTTGTCATTAAGCCTATGTTAACTTCAGCTGTCTTTTCCTGTTTTAGTTTGTCAGAAGCTAATTCCTTTTTAACTTCTGATTTCTCATTTTCAGATTTTTCAGTTACAAACTTAACAGGTTTTAACTTCGGCTTTTGCTTATCAACAGGCTTAATTTCTACAGTTCCTTTTTCATTTTTATTTTCTCCATAACCTAAGCCCTCTTTCCAGTTTCCACTGCTTAGCAAATTTTGAGTTGTTTTGCCAGAATTAGTCCAAGTTCTGATAATCTCTCTCTCCTTTTCTAACTCAGTTTTTAGAGATTCATTCATTTTTAGCATTTCATCCCTAACATAAAAAGCATCATCTCTATCCTGCTGAGTTTGATGGAACATGACTAACTCTTTTTCTAAGAAATCATTTCTTTTCCTAAAAGCAAGATTTTCAGAAGTTAATCTTTCACATGTTAAAGTTTGATCTCTATAACTAACAAACATGGTTTTAAGATATCTTCTCAACTCATTAATATCATCAGTATGAAAAGCATAAGTAGTCTGAGGTACCTTTGTTTCAGCAGCTTCAGAACTGCTCTCAGAACTTGATTTATCAGCATTTGCCATCAATGCATAGTTCTCCTCACTTTCAGAGTCTGAGGTGTCTGTCCAGCTTTTCTGCTTTGTGACAAGAGCTTTGCCTTTGTCACTCTTGGTCTTCTTGCAATCAGGAGATATGTGGCCTTTCTCACCACAATTATAACATTTAACATTAACGTAATCTCCTCTGTCAGACTTTCCTCCTCTTCCTTCAGATCTTCTGAAATTCTTCTTATCATAACTTATGCCTTTTCTGGAAAACTTCTTTCCCTTCCTGAACTTCCTGTATGCAATCTTTGTGATTCCTTTCACCATAAGAGCACACAGCTTCATCATCTCCTCATCAGCATCAGTTTCAGGCAAGCTTTTAGAATCTGAGTCATCATCACTCTCAGAACTTGATGACTCAGTATCAGACTTTATGATAAGAGCTTTACCCTTGTCTTTCTTTGAGGAAGGTGGTTTGGGGGATTCCTCTTCAGCCTTGAGAGCAACTGTCCTTGACTTTCCTCCTTTCCTCTTGCTTCTTTGTTCCATCTCAAGTTCATGAGTCTTGAGCATTCCATAGATTTCATCAAGAGTTGTTTCATCAAGATTGTAGTTGTCTCTTATTGTTGTTGCCTTCAAATCCCAACATTCAGGAAGAGCTAACAGGAATTTAAGGTTTGTATCTTCAAGATCATACTCCTTATTTACTAATGACAAGTCATTCAAGAGTTTGACAAATCTATCATATACATCAGTCAATGACTCATTAGTCCTAGAGTCAAAGTGTTCATACTCTTGAGTGAGTATTGTCTTCTTGTTCTTCTTAACTGTTTCAGTTCCTTGACACCTTGTCTCCAGTGCATCCCATATCTCCTTAGCAGTCTTGCAGTTGATTACCCTGTTTGACATTACATTATCAATGGCACTATGCAATAAGTGTCGTACCTTGGCATCCTTAGCAATAGATGCTATATCTTCAGCAGTGTAATCACTCTTTTCCTTTGGTACGGTCATTGCTGCTTCACCTGCAACTACAACAGCGAGCTTGGTAGGTTTGTGAGGCCCTTCCTTGATTCTATCAAGGTATTCTGGATCTGTTGCTTCCAGAAACATGGTCATCCTTACCTTCCATATGGGATATTCAGATGGTCTCAATATGGGAACTCTGATAGTCTCATATCGACTCTGAGTTGATGTCTTTGATGATTCCTCAGTTTTGGTAGGCTTAGTTGGAGTTTCTGTGTCAGACATGATTGTTTTTGGATCTTTAACTGTATGTGTGTTAACAGAAGGCTCTGATACCACTTGTTAGGTCACACTTTCACTGTAGAGGGGGTGAATACAGTGTTTATTACAATCAAATCAAACTTCAAGAACTTATGTAACAGAAAACAAACTTTATTTAATCAATAAACTCTGTTACAATCTGGAACTGTTATCTCTCAGTGATGAACAAAATATCACGAGAGCTGCTAGGGTTATAGTAAATAATATTCTCGATAATAATAACACTTATAGTGTAAACCCTATGTCTGTGTTTATATACTACACAGTTACAAGATAATCGCTAATTGATATGGAATATAATTCTGCTTCCTAAAATATATCAATCAGATATCTTCTATTCCAAGTATTCCATTCTTCACGGAATTCCTTCTTCATGCATATCTCTTCTTATGTTTATCTTGATCTTCTTAACTTTAATCAGCTACTGTCCTTATCTGATCGTCCTTCAGCACTTAAGTTCTGATATCTATCTCCTGATAACATAAGTACTGATATCCCTTAAGTTCTGACTTCCAGTATAAGTACTGATCAGTTAAGTACTGATTTGTTCTGTTCAAATAAGATCTGAAATCTAAACATAAAACATATTAGCCATGACATTATCAAATATATCTAACAAAGTGCTTTTATAAAGTTGTGGAAAACCTTGATTTGAGCCTTGTATACATCATTGATGGCATCACAATTTGCATCCTGACCAGCTTTATCAACAATTTTAGCTTGATTTTCTTCAACATCTGTCTGGTAGGTGAGCATGATAGCTTGGTAGTCCTGATTTGATATGTTGGATGTGAGCAGCTGATGTGAGATTTGTGCAAGGCCTCCAATCTGGTCAACTACAAGATCTTCAATGGTTGAAGGTTGATTTTCAGTTTCTTGAAGCCACTGGGAGATGAGATGAGATGGTTGAGGTTGAGAGGTGATAAGTGGATTTTATATCTACTTGGAACGCTCAATTACAAGCTTAAGTTGATGTTTTGGACTCAAGTTGTTGGTATTTTGATGTGTTTTTGTGTTTTTACATTTTAGGCACTAATTAAAGGAAGAATGGAGATTTTATTGAATATATGCTTGAAAGAGCCAAGAATCTAAAGTCAAGGCCATTCCCAAATTGTAAAGGATCTCGAGAGCTTCGCATGGACTGCTTATTCATCAAATTCTGATGAGTGGAGCAAAAGTTACAACAAAAAGAAGAAAATTCAGAATTCCAACTACAGTAGCACGGCGCGACCGCGCGTAAGGCGGGTCGGCCGTGCAGGACTTTCAGAAATAGCATGCGCCCACACTGGTATGGGGGCGGCCGCGCTGGTCCATTTAGCCAGAATCCTGATTCAAGGCCGTTTTGGAGATTTTGAAGCCCAATTCAATCCTGAAGCTTATATATACTAATAAAAAGACATTTTTAACAACAAGGAGCAATGGAGAGCAATACGAAGACCTAAAAGAGCACAAGACGACTACGAAGAAGAAGAATTTCATTTTAATGAATATAGTTGATATTTTGGATGCTTGTTTTTGATTTGTTCTTGAGCCTTAATACTTTTATCTTGTTTATTATCATGTTTTCATTGGAACCCATGGTGACGATGAGTTCGGTTATGAACTAATCGTTATCATGGGGTTCTAACGGATTTACTTATGGGTTTCTATAGTTAATTTGTTCAATATCTTGGTGTGTGATAATTGATTGATATCCTAGTATTGGTTATGCTTATCCGTCTTATGTGCGTAGCTAACATATAACATAGCGTGTTAATCTCTATGGAAGTGACAGTGAATATAGAGATTTAGAACTTGCCATGCTAGCATGATTCGTAGGTAATTTTAACCATCTTACTTGCCCTATGTAATCGCGATAGATAACTTGTTCATTAAACCTTTATGTTGTCAAATTCTGTAGACATACAGGGTCTCAACATATTTGGTGTCTATATAGATTCCATCTCTTTTATCAAGGTCTGATAGTAGGGTATTCGTGTAACGAAAGTTGGCGTTTACTAGTTTCGTGTTATCTGATTAGTTGTCATCACCATTGCATGCTAAGGTTAAGAACAATGACTTTGAATGAAGTAGTAATGAAGTTAGAATTCCATGTTTGTCTCATATAGTTAATTTAATCACTTTTATTCTTAGTTAATTGCATGTTAGTTTAATCTTAGTTATAAACATCCCAATTTGTTATTGTCTTAGCATTGAGCGATAGCCATACCATTGTTGTATAGGTGCATAATCTTAAGTTAACCAAAAAGAGTGTCTGTGGGAATGAACTAAAAAGTATTCTATATTAATTACGAACGCGTATACTTGCGTGTAATTTTAGCGCGTGTTTTCGCCCTAACAAGAGGTTGAGGGTTGATTTGTTGGGTGAGAAGGTGACAATGCAACAGAACCACCTGTGACAGGAGTCACAATTTGACTCACAGTAGGTACTGTGGTTATGACAGTGTGTTTTCCTCCACTTGAAGTGGGAACCTCCATTTGAATTGGAGGGGATTTGACTGGGTTACTGTCATGTACACCGACCTCAAACCCTTGTGCTTCTTGCAAAGTTGTTACATGAACATGATAAACTTGCCTCTCCCATAGCAGGGTCATTGGAAATTGTACTCCCAGCTTCAATTGTTAGAGCAATTTCAGTCAGGGTTTTGAGGGGAGTTATTCCTGTGATAGGAACCTCCAATTAAATTGTAGAGGATTTAGATAGCTCCCCCTCAGGAGTACTACCCTCAAACCTTAGTCTCTGAAGAGTGATTTGCACATGAAGGTGCATTTGAGATTACCATGGGGTCTTCAGTAAAAACTGATGAATCCCCCATGTTTTTGAGTTTGTCATCAAGGTCTACCCTAGCTAGCAGCCTCTCACCATCTAAATTTGGTGTCTGGGTGGTGAGCAAAGTTCCTTGAACCATGTCACTTGAGTGAGTTTGCACTTGAGGAATGGATTCAAGTGCAGTGTGTGAAGAAGAAATTTGAGAGATTAAGAGTTGTTTAGTAGTGAGTGTTGGAAGCTCCCCCTGAAGAGATGAGAAAGCTTCAATTGATGTGCTCTCATGGTGTGTGTCATCCTTGTTTCTCCTTTCATACACTTGAATTTTTTCAAGTGCAGGTGCAGACTCTTTACAAGGTGCATTTGGGAGAATGCTCTTTTCAATAGAGACACCCTGTTGCGAGGATGTCCTTAGAGTCTGTTCAAGTCCCTTGTTTACAACTACATCCTTTTGAGAGGATGCAGAGGTGTCTAGAGTGGTCAACTTAGTTTTCTTAGCCTTCTTTGGTTTCTGACCAAGGGTGACTCAGTTGGTGTTTGTTCATCACCACTCTCACTCAATACAATAAGGGTTATCTCCTTTCTCTTCTTTTTACTCACTTCACCTTTTGAGAGGATGAAGTAGTTGGTTTCCTAGCAGCTATTGGTTTTGAAGAAGTAGGCTCAACATGGGTAGGTTCCTGTGGGTGTGCTTGTGTTTGTACTTCCACAGGATCAGGAACCATTATTGCACTAGATTGTACTACATTGGTCCTCATGTTAGGTATAGGGTAAGGATAGGTCTTAAATCTTTCAATCATGAAAGGTGTTAACTTAAGACCCACCTGTACCTTATTCTTAGTAGTAAGTGATCCAAATAGGATTTTAGACACTTGCTTACAATTGCCTATTCATGACCTATCTACACCTTCAATCATGTGTATGTCATTTACTTTATGATTTAAAGCAGACATAATGAATATAGGAAGGAAAATTTCTTTACCTCTTGAGGTGAATGGCATGATGAGCCTGGTTCTCAATTCCTCCAGAATGTAGTGTCCTACATTAATCTGTTTGTTATGAGCCATTTAGTAGACCAACTTCTGAAAAATACTAGAAATGTTGTCAAATCCTGATTTCCTGCATGTGAAAGCTCTTATTACAGAATGAAACAGAAAGGACCACTCCCTTCTCAGATTTTTCTTGTTCAAGCTAGCCATCACTTCTTTTACTGACTTGAAGTCCAAAAAAATAACTTAGTTCCCCCATCATACTCATTTCATATTCACTATGCATAAGCTTAGAGAATATTTGACAAAGCTTTTCATTAGTAGAACCAAAAATGGTATCATCCACATAAATCTGAACTAGGATCATATCACCACCATGCAGCTTGTAGAAGAGTGTCTTGTCTATTGTTCCTCTAGTGAATCTATGTTTAAGTAGAAATTCTGACAGTGTGTCATACCAGGGTCTAGGTGCTTGATTTAGTCCATAGAGAGCCTTGAGTAACTTGTGTACAAAGTTTGGAAATTTGGGATCTTCAAAGCCAGGTGGATGTTGCACATAAACCTCTTCTTCCAACTCACCAATAAGAAATGCACTCTTCACATCCATTTGATATACCTTGAAATTTGAATATACAGCAAATGCCAGGAAAATCCTTATTGCTTCAAGACCTGCAACTGGAGCAAAAGTTTCATCATAATCAATTCCTTCCTCCTGTAAATAGCCTTTTGCAATCAACCTTGCTTTGTTTCTGGTAACAATTCCATTTTCATCCATCTTATTCCTGAACACCCACTTTGTTCCAATTATTCTTTTGTTCTTTGGTGCAGGAACCAACTCCCAAACTTTGTTTCTTTCAAACTGAATTAGCTCTTCTTGCATAGCAGACATCCAATCAGGATTAAGTAGGGATTCTTCAGTTTTCTTTGGCTCAATTTGTGAAAGAAAACATGCATGTAGACATTTATGTGTAGTTGCACTTCTAGTCCTCACTCCAGCATTTGGATCACCAATTATTGCTTCTCTAGTGTGATATCTATCCCATTTTCTGGTGTAAGTTTGTTGACTTGAGTTGTTTGTGTTATCTTCACTAGTGGTATGACTTACAGAACCTTCCTCTCTTTCTCCCCTGAGTTTGTGCTATCAAATTCAAGTTCATGATATGAGCTTCCATTCCAATGGTTCACTTGTTCAGTTGACTCTTCATTTGTTCTGTGATTTGCATTGACTTCAGCTTTATCATTAGAATCACTATCAATGTTGAGATTTTTAAACTTTAGGGCTTCAGCTTCATTTTCATCAAGGCATTCCAAGCCTGGGCACTTGTCATCATCAAAAGTAACATCCGTGCTTTCCACAATTTTCTTTTGTTCAGTCGCATAGACTTTATATGCAGTTCTCTCCAATGAATATCCTTGAAAAATTGTGTAAGAAATTTTAGAGTCAAATTTTCCAAAATATTCAGAGTTTTCCTTTAACACATAACATTTGCTTCCAAACACATGAAGATGCTTCACAGTAGGCTTTCTCTTAGATAAGATTGAGCAGGGTGATTTTCCAAGATTCTTATTAATGAGATATTTGTTTTGAGTATAGCATGTAGTGTTTACAGCTTATTCCCAAAAACTAGTTGGAAACTTTGCATCTTGCAGCATTGTTGTAGCAGCTTCCACCAATGTTCTATTTTTCCTCTCAACTACTCCATTTTGTTGATGTGTCCTGGCTGCTGAGAATTCTTAAACAATGCCTTTATCTTTGCAGAATTCAGTTAAAGTTGCATTCCTGAATTCTGTTCCATTGTAACTCCTTAATCTTTTCACACAATTTTGATCTTCAGCCTGTTTCTCAATCTTCTTGATGTGTTCAATTATGATGTGTGGAGTTTCATCTTTAGAGTGCATAAATTCTACCCATTTGTATCTTGAGTAGTCATCCACCATCAAAAGTGCATATCATTTTCTTAAAATTGACTGGACATTGAGTGGTCCAAATAAGTCCATGTGAATAAGTTGCAAAGGTGCACTTATAGTGTGACAGCCTCAACCCCGTGGTCTGGAGTTGTCACCAATATCAATAATAAAAGAATATAATCCAAATCACTAATTACACATAATCACGACCCTTTTTACCAAGACCTTTTCCAGGTTTAAGTATGATTTATGTTACACAACTAACACAACCCAAAATACTTTACACAATCCTGTCCACTAATTTAATACAGCAACTCAACAGACCCACTTTGGTCTAACACAACTACCTTAGAGGAGCCTGACACGGAAGGAACTGGAACTCTGCGTTAATTATCACGGAAGAATCCCTTAAGCATCTACAATACATATATAAAACATTCTGCAAGGGTGAGCAATCAATTGCTCAGCAGTACCACTATATGAATAACAAGTAAAAACGATTTAAAGTAAAGCAGTTATAGGAACGGAATTCATAACTCGTTAGAAAACAGGTAAAAAATGTATAAACTGGATATCAAAACTAGCATGCTCTGAAAATCAATATTATATGTAGTGTGATGTGTTAAAATACCAGAGTCCAATTTTAGCATGCTATTTCCTTTCCGAAACCACTGTCCATTACTGGACCCATAAATCATCTATCCCGTTACGGGGACCACAAACTATTTGTTCCGTTACGGGAACCACTAACCACGTCAGATATAAAAGTGGATGAATTCTAGGGACAGCTGATCAGTCTATCCCACCATAATTTTTGTTCCGGAACTCAGAGACTAGCTAGGTCTCTGTTATGCTGGACTAAGCGGCCTACCAGTGCGCGCATCCGACTTAGCCTCTTACGCAACCATGCTGGGCGGTTACCTGATAACGACCTCTTACGCAACTGACCATTCAATATCTGATTCGTGTTTATCCAGTTTCCAAAATCAATTACCCATATCCCTTTTTAAATGATTACAACACACATTCTAAAAATCCTTTTTAATTTTTAATCACAATCTAGAGATAGGCATTTTCAAAAGTTACTTTTTCCCCAAAACATCTTTTTGTAAAACATATTAAAATAAGGGGAATACATAACTTAAAATGTTCTGTTCCAGTACATAATTGAAATCCATAACTATTCATATATACTGAACTGTAAAAGATTAGTTCAGGGGTACTTGCCTTGCAGAACTTTACAACCATCACTGATCGACTCTGAGCCGACTCGGACGCTCAGGCTTTATCGTCTAACCACTAGATCACCTTGGATTCAACTTCAATACTCAGGTTCTTCGGTTGAAACCCTACTGAACTCGTCGACTGTCCACTAGGTTATCTTTAGTCCAACGTCCTCTTTCAGTTTCCCGACTATAACCTATAGGGTCGAAATACTCTATGTTAGACGTCTAGGTATGCTTGACATATCCTCGCTAATAACCTACCTATTCGATATCAAATCCTGACTCATAATTATTCATATTATAATCATACATACAACACTTAGGGCTCATTTTCTCGAAAATCGGTTCGGTGTTCATTTTTCGAAAATACGTATACTCGTCCTTGTACGAAATTAGGGTTATTGGTTTTGGTAATACGTTTCAACATACAATCAGGTTTCGTATAAAACATAAGTATATATTTACTTTTACTAGCTCGACGTCCCGATAATTATCGAATACGCTCCCGCGTTTCCGTAATTCGATTCCCGGAAATCGGCAACACCTCCTTTATTTATCGGCTAACCCGTCGAAGCAAATACGACGTCAATCACAATAATCAATCAATCCAAACAATTAATCCCACAACCACCATTTATAATCCCAACCACTCAACAATAACTTCAATCAATTACGTAACCAAACTTTCGATATAATCTTAATAATCACAATCACTTTAACCAGTTCATTACAATATTCACAAATTAACTAATTCGATCCAAAATAAAAATCTAAAACTATTTTTAGTTATTTTAAAATATTAGGACTCAGATATACATCATCATCGTCCACCATCCGCTCGTCAAAATTCATTGGGACGGCGGTAAAATCGGCGGGTACCCGGTTAATTCGGGTTTCCGACACAAATTCTACCGATTAAAATAATAATATAATCCTGCAAAAATCATATCATAAAAATCAGTCAGCAATTACTCACGGATTTATTAAAAAGAAATGCATTACAATTAGTCGAACCAAATAACAAGTGAAAATTAGTAGTCGGCCACCAACAGAAATAATGAACTTCCTTTCATCCCCGAAACCAACACACACAGGCATAGACTAACACACACAAAACACACGCACACAAACACACCCACTCGACACACACACAAGTGACACCTATGCACACACTCACAATCGCACAACGAGACACACACAGCAACAATCACAGATAATCACACAAATAGGCGAAAAAAGAAAACAAGGGAGGAGAAAGAATTGGGAAAAAGAAGATAAAGGAAAGGGGAAGGGAAAATAACCGGTGTCGGTTACCGGAGTTGGGACAGCTGCGGTGGGAAACGGAGGGAGTGAGAGAAGCGTGAGGAAGAAGAGAAGGAAAGAGAGTGAGAGTAAGGTTCGGGAGAGAGAGGGAAAAAGAGGGGGACGAGAGAAATTTAGAGAGATTGTGAGAGAGACGAGAGATGAAGAGCAAGAGAGAGATTGAGAATGGAAGGAGAGAGCGAGTAATTTTGATTAATTAAATTTTTTAAAACATAAGTTGTATAAACTGAAAATGCAGGGGTTTTGGACACATATCAAGTGAATTAACACGTGTCCCCTCCCTCTGGTCTTAATTCTGGACTGAATTTAATGAAATAACGTAATAACACTCGGGTAACGCTTTATCGGAAAAAATCTGAAATAACTTTAAAAATCATAAAATAATTAATTATATAACACATAAAATTTTCATAATTTTTGAATCATTTTTGAAATTTATAAAAATACCCCACATTAAGTCACACCGAGAATCATTTAAAATGAAATAATTACCGAAATATTATTTTCTAAATTTTATAAATCCTTATAAATATTCAATGAAATTATGAAGCAATAAAAATAATTTTATTGGCACTTCACAATTTTATAGAAGTTAATCACATAAACTCTTTATAAAAAATGGAAACTAATAACACGACTCTGCTAACAAATAAAAATAAAAATATACCGACTCTCGAGAATATAATCACATCATAATCAGATAAAATCGAGCACCTAATTATCAGACAATAATTTTATTTATTTACTTAATTATTTAATAATTACACTTTTAAATAATATAAAAGTAAACGAGTCGTTACATCCTTCCCCACTTAAAAAGATTTTGTCCTCAGAATCTGACTTAACTAAGCAAGTGAGGATATTTGTCAAGCATATCTGACTCTAACTCCCAAGTAGACTCTTCTACTCGAGTATTTATTCAAAGAATATTCACTATAGACGTGAACTTATTACTAAAGACTCGCTCTTAACGATCTAGGATTTGGATCGATCATTCCACACAGAATGTAACGACCGAGAATTTTGCGTCGTAAATAAGAAAATAAAGTATGTGTTATGTGATGAGATTATAATTATGTGATTAACTGGTGATTATTTCTCTTATCTGTATACTAGAGTTAAGGATCGTGGATAAAACGTTCCAATTTAAAGAGTCAGCTTAGAAGTCGAGCTGTGGTTTCGGGCCGTCAGGTAGAACAGAACTCGTCCTAATATCGAATTAAATAATATAAAATGTGAATTATATGTGAAGTAAATGAATAAAGTATTTCGTCTTAAGAGACGTGTTGATTGGCAAAGATAATGAGAAGCGTAATCGAAACGCTGAGCGTCGGGCCGTCAGGCTGAACGTGAACCTGTACGCGTAAAAGGAGATAAAGTTAAAGAGAGATAGATTCTATGATCAGACCTGAGTCGTTATGTGACTATATGTGTGTGATTGTTTGACTGTGTGCATGACTATGTGTTCTGTGTCAATTTTGTGAATTTTAAGGGAATTATGTGACTTAAGTAAAGGTTTAATTAACCCTCGCGCATTTTTATAAAATCATCTGAGAAGGATAAAAACATGGGATTTGTTCTGTTATCTTCGTAAAGACCCTAGAGACTTTTTAAAAATAAAAAGTGAATTTGATTGTTGATCTTTGCATTTTTTTAAATTGATTTTATGTGGGAAATGTATTTATTAAAGCAAGTTTGCGAAATTCATATAAAATCAACCGTTCGCTCAATTTCTTATTATGAGTAATGGATAAAAAGCTAATTTCGAGACCTACGTGTTAAAATTGTCATTTTCAATAATCCTCGACTTTCCGAGAGAGAAATATTTTTATTTTGAATTTCATTGCATTTGAGTAAAAAGGGAAAGAAAGTGCAAATTAAAAAGGGAGTTAATAGATTACTATTTTGCCCTTAATCTTAGTGGAGTATAAAATACTCCTTCCCCCATTTTCTTCTTCTTGCCGTGCACTCACTCTTTTCTCTCCTTTTTTTCTTTCACTCTCTCTCTCTCTCACTCGAACAACTCTCTCTCGGCTCTCTCTTCAATCTCTCTCGATATACTTCCTTTTTCATTGATCAAACTTATCAACCCTTCCTAATTCTTCTTGCTAAATGCTTATGTATGGGTAGAAGTGTGTGCATGTGTGTGATTAGGCTTGCATGCCGGTGTGTGTGTGTTGTGTGTGTTCGGTGTGTGTGTACACCCGAGAACCCTATGGTTCTTCTTGTTGTTGATTGATGTCATCTTGTTAAGCTTGATTCCTTCCAAATGATTGATAGAAAGATGTGCATGTTAGTTTATCTTGCGTAATTGAGAAAATCGGGGGTTTCGTGGTTGGACACCCTCGAATGAGGGCACCACCGTGAAGCGACCGCCACCGGTGATGAACTCCGGTGAACCGGTGGTGAGTTGTGATGTGAAAACTGAACTCTAAACTAAGTACACTTTAATTTTAGTGGTTGCATGAGGTCATTATCTATATAACCGAATGGGTTTTGTTTTTTTTAAAGTGATCAAGTTTGTTTCGACAATGAAATCAATGGTGGATAGTTGTTAATAGAAAGTTTGTGATTTATAAACTTGAAATGATGCATGCATGTTAAGATTTCTTGGAAAATTTAGAAAAGGGCTTTGCTTCAATGATGAAACTCAAGTGGGTGTTTGATTAAATGATTCCATTGATTGTGTGCATATGATTGTTGCTTGCTTAGAAAATCAAAAAAATTGAGGTTGCATGTGGATTTTTGCTTCGGGTTTTGTTAAATAAAGAATAGGAATTCGGTTTTTTGTGAATTAATCTTGTTGAACACTAAATCTATGTGGCCTAAAAGTGATTGCATGATAGTTTTAAAGAAGATTAATTAATGCATGTTAATGATTAGTCTTTGAGTAGAAAACTATGTTTTTGCCGAATGAAAACAAGATAAAAGGGGGTTAATTATTGATTGAGCAAATGCATGTTGGTTGAATGAGTTAGGTGTTACATGATTTGGTGTTTAAGTGAATGGAATGATCTTGTTAAAAACTAAAATAGGTAAAGAATGTGATGTATTGCCTTGTATGTTAAAATCCATTCTTGTATGTTGATTTATGGAAAAACTCGAATGGATTCTTAGGAATAAAAAGGTGAAATTAAGTGCATTGAATTGCTAAGTGAGATTTTGATTTGCATAACAAAGATTAAGTAATGTTGAGTTCGAACTTTAATAATTAAACAAAAGTGTTGATTTCGATCCTTAATGAAAGTAGGATTCGGATTTTTATTTGGTTAAAAAGGGATGAAGTTTAAGTGCTAAATGATCCTTGTGAATTGCATTAGTTGTGCTTGCTTATATGAGGTTGAAAATGAATATATGTGGATATGTTTTGTATGTATGGTTCGAATTAAGGAGCAAAAGAAAAGGAAATTAAGTTGATTGATATAAGTGATAGTATATATGTAAATGATTGGATGTAAATAGGTCTTGTACTCATAAAAGAGTTGTGATAGTGTGATTTGAGAAATAGCCAAGGTCAAGCGAGTGCGCTTTGATGGTTAAGTATATAAGGATATAAAAGCTACGAGAAAAAGGTATATGCTATGTGCTATGTGTTATGTGCTTATATGTATAAGCTATATTCGTATGCTCGAGTCAAAGATATAATCGAGTTATCGTATAGAGTGATCGTTCCGGGAATGAGAGTTGAGAATCTGATTAAGATTTTGGTTTTATTGTAGATTCGGAGCGTGAGGGCATTCAGACTAGGAAAGGAAAGGATTTACTAGGTGGCAGTAGTTCAACCCTCAGGAAAGCAATTTCAGGGAAGTAACTCTGATTACTTGTGTAAATGATTATAAAGGAAATGTTGTTCATACCATGTAGAGTATTGAACTGTTTAAGCATGAAACCCTTGTTTTATGAGACCCTTGTTTTATAAAACCCTGTTATTGATTTGGAGAATCCCTGTTCTTGATAACCTGTTATTGATAAGCCTATTGATCTCACTAATTGATAACCAGACCTTTCTGTTCAAGTTACCTATAATGCCATGAATCATATTGAACCTATTGATTTTCTTGGTTAACTCTGTTTAATGATACCCTGTTTCTCTTGATCACCCTATTGATCCCTAAGTTAATGCTGATCCTTCTAATTTAGTGCCTTGTTGTCCTTGATACAGAATTCTTGAGAATTGTTCCTTGCGTATCTTTGGTTCACTCCCTGAACTTTGTTTCTTTAAAATCTGATGTAAGAATGAGTTTCGACTTGAAAGAGTCCGAATGATTTCAAATGCTTGGTAATGATAAAATGGATTTCAGAAAACCTATTTGTTTTTTTTCTAACTCAAGGTTTTCCAAATGAATTCCTGATGGATTGGATTGAGACGTAAGAGGCTAGTGGGACTAGTCCAGTCATGGTAAGAGACTAGTGGGACTAGTCCAATTTAAGGCTGAAATTATGTCGATCGGTACCTTAAAGACCGGAATGGAGGTCGATACGGGCTGATCACCCGTATATAATGAAATGGAAAGATAAGTGATCCAATCAAAGGTTCTAATTGATTATTTAAAAGGGAACTGAAATTTTTATTCAGTAAATTGATTTTGGAAATGAAAATGGTTTATATTGCCTTGAAAAGAGTTGATATTGTTATTGTGGAGCTTAAAGCTCGAGAACCCTGATTCTTGAAATTGTTGATCATATAATTAATTCTATCTTGAAATATTGTTGCTTTCCTCTATCGAAAGATCTATTTTGATCCTATAATGATTTGTGATGAATGTCGGCTTTCGTCCTGTTTCGAGCCTTGTTTCTTGAAAGCCCCTACTATTCTTCAGATACCTTTCCTTATCCAAACAAAAAAAATGGAAATCTGCCACCTAGACTACTGCCCTAGTTTAATAAAGCGTATTGTGATTTGATATTGTAGAACTTCTATATAGTTACTTGCTGAGTTTTATACTCATTTGTTTTGTCTTAATCTAACCATGGCAGTTAAGCAAGAAGATGGCCAGGCTTAGGCGTACTGCTCGTAAGAGCGTACCTGGTGGTCCCTACCGTGTTGAGGGCTTTCGGTTGCCAGAGCAGGTAGTGGTGTTTATGAGTGAGCTCGCGCCTAGAAAGAGGTGTATAAAGATACAATGGGTTATCTGTCGGTTCCCAGCCGGAATCGATATTGTTTATTTAATAATATTTTGGGTTTGTAAGTTATATTTTATGATTGGTATTGTAGTCTTGTCTCATACTTTATCCTGTTGATCCTATTAGTAGTTAATCGGGGTTTATGCATAATTAATTCTTAGATTAGAGGTGTGTGAGTCCACATTTCCTAACCCCGAGATTGAGGGCATCACAAGTTGTTATCAGAGCTACAGGATCTAGTCCCTGAGACAAGTTAGGTTTTAAAAAGGGTATTTTGGGAATATATCTATATCGCGAGAGAGTTCGACTCATGTAGAGTTGTGTTAGACTATTAAGGTATAGTCTAAGGAAAGTGTTGATTAGAAAGTGGAAATTAGAGTTAGGGTGTGAGTTAGCTGGAAGCTTTATTTAACCCTAACATTGTTTCTTGGTTGCTGTTTTGTGTTTTCTCTCAGGATCCTAGTAGTGGTAGTGACTCAGACTCAGAGATTAGCTTGACTGGTACCCCTGTGGACCCAGTTCCACCCTCTCCAGAGGAGCCTGTGTATGTTAGTTCAGACCCAGAGGAGGACCCTTCTGAGAGTAGTGAGATCCCCATGCAGATTTCACCCCTGAGGCCAGATTCAGAGACCCCTGCCCCTGAGCCAGAGTCAGAGATGCCTAAGACTGTTCCTGTCAGTGTTGGTGGCAAGTTAGCCCAGGATCGAGATTTTGTGTACTCCCGCATTCCTGAGTTGGGAGCTTTGGTAGATAGGATGATTCGAGACTCTAGGCAGAGGACTTCAGTAGTGATGAGGAATGGAGAGCTAGGATTCAGATGGTGGAGCAGGTTGCCAGGAGGAGATTGGATGAGGGACCATCCACTAGTGATGTTGATGCTGATGCTGAGGCCCAGAGGCTGCATAAGATCATTCGCTGGATGTTGTTTGTGTTGAGAGAGATTCTAGATGATTAGACGGGACTGTTGGCCCAGCAGACAACTAACGCAAGCCTAAAAAACGAATCTCATAATTGTTTTCAGCGCCGGTAGGCTTTGGGATACTTGGTCAGATGCCGGGATCCCTTTTCATTTATCTCGTTGTATTTCAGACTAGTGTAGTAGTAGCAGTAGTAGTTGGAAGATAGGGGTAGATAGGGGGATGTTTTCCAGTTTTTCCTCTATTTAGCCCTGCTATTTATTGTACCTTGTTTCAGAACCTTAAAATCCAAAATATTCCCTATGTAACCTTTGATTAAATAAATCTATTATCTTGCTTTCCTTTGTGCACCTTGATTATCTTGTAAACTGTTATCAATGCCATGTTTTAATACAATTATGCTTAAAGATCATAAAACCCTATTCCGTGTCATGATAAAACAACACTGATATGAGAATTATGTAGTAATAGGATTGCATGCGCAAATTGGGTAAAACTTAAAACCCGTAAAAGAGATTTCATAAAAATTGTGGTTATATATATGCCATGCTATCGTATTGCTAAATAATTGCTCAATCAAGTTTGTAAGAAATGGCCAACTCACCAGATCACCAAGAAGAAGAAATTCCCACCCAAGACCCAGAAATAAACCCGGAAACCACTATGATGAGCAGACTTGCTCAGCTTTTGCAACAACCTGTGGCCCCAAAAGTTGGAAATTTCAAGCACTTTCAATCTGTTCATCCTCCAGAGTTCTTAGGTGTGCCAGAACCGATTAAAGCGCAGTCGTGGTTGAGAGAGATGGAAAAAGCCTTTAAGTTAGCAGAAGTTAAGGATGATAAGAAAGCTCAGTACGCAAGTTATTATCTGAAAGATGAAGCAAGTTTCTGGTGGGAGTCGTCTAAGGCGTTGTTAGAAGGCAAAGACTTATCTTGGGAGAAATTCACTGAGATGTTTCTGGAAAAGTATTTGCCAAGTTATATGCAAGATCAGTTGGAGATGAAATTTTTGGATCTTAGACAGGAGGAAATGTCGGTAGCAGAATATGAGGTGTAATAAGCTGGACATAACATGCTTCAAGTGTAACCAGAAGGGGCATTATTCTTCAGAATGTTCAAATGGAATAAGGAAGCCTGATTTGGCTTGTTTCAAGTGTGGCAAAGTGGGCCATATGGCCAGGAATTTCAAAGAGCCTGTGCAGAAGGCTAATGTTCACAGAATTGCTGGACCGCTGTCTCTCCCAGCACCATCAGCTCAACCCAGAGCTAGAACCTTTAACTTGACAATGAAATATGCGGTGCAAGATGTGGACGTGGTAGCAGGTATGCTTGTTATAAACTCAGTAGAAGTAAAATTTTGATGGATTCTGGAGCAACTAGATCTTTTATCTCTGAAAGTATTCTTGATAAAGTAAAATGTGTTGCGTACCCTCTAGAGCCTAATTTGATTATAGAGGTAGCAAATCAAGAGAAAGTTGTTATTAATAAGATTTGTCCTGATTGTGATGTGTCTATAAAAGGTCGGCACTTTTCTGCTGACTTAATTCCTTTTAAGTTAGGAGAATTTGAGATTATACTAGGAATGGATTGGTTGTCAACCCATGAGGCACAAATAGAATGTAAAAGTAAGAAGGTGAAGTTAAGAACCAAGGATGGTGAGGAAGTAATATTTAAAGGAAAAAGGCAACAGAGGAAATTTCTAACGGTTATTGAGGCAAGAAGATTAATACGTCGAGGATGCGAAGTTTATTTGGCTCATGTCGTGGACGTGGAGAAAGAATCTGTAAAGATCGACGATATTCCGATAGTAAGAGATTTTCCGGACGTGTTTCCTGATGAATTGCCTAGACTACCTCCAGACAGAGAGATCGAGTTTACGATTAACTTGGCTCCTGGTACGGAACCAGTGTCGAAAGCTCCCTATCACATGGCGCCGGTCGAAATGAAGGAATTGGCAGCTCAGTTGCAAGAGTTGTTGGATAAATGAGTAATCCGACCGAGTGTATCCCCGTGGGGCGCACCGGTGTTGTTTGTGAAGAAAAAGGATGGAAGTATGCGGTTGTGCATTGATTACCATGAGCTGAATAAGTTGACGATTAAGAATAAGTACCCTCTACCGCGGATCGACGACTTGTTTGACCAATTGAAAGGAGCTTCGTGCTTTTCAAAGATTGATTTAAGATCTGGATATCATCAATTGAAGATTAAAGCGGAAGATATACCCAAGACAGTGTTCCGAACGAGATACGGACATTATGAGTTTTTGGTGATGGCATTTGGCTTAACGAATGCACCAGCTGCATTTATGGATCTTATGAACATAGTGTTCAAGCAGTATTTGGACAAGTTCGTGATTGTGTTTATCGACGATATACTGATTTACTCCAAAACGGAAGAAGATCATAAGGAGCATTTGAGAGTTTCCTTGGAAATTCTGCAAAAAGAGAAGCTGTATGCGAAGTTTTCAAAGTGTGAATTTTGGCTAAAGGAAGTGCAATTTCTTGGTCATGTAGTTAATAAAGAAGGAATTAAAGTGGATCCAGCCAAGATAGAAGCTATAATGAATTGGGAAAGACCCAAGACTCCGACGGAAGTCAGAATTTTTCTGGGATTAGCCGGATACTATAAAAGATTTGTGCAAGATTTCTCAAAGATTGTCGTTCCATTGACAAAGTTGACGAGAAAGAACGAGAAGTTCGTTTGGATAGAAAAGTGTGAGGAAAGTTTCCAAGAGTTAAAGAAGAGATTGGTAACCGCCCCAGTGTTGGTATTACCAGATGATAAAGGGGAATTTGTGATATTCAGTGATGCTTCCTATAAAGGACTTGGATGCGTGTTAATGCAACACGGGAAGGTAATAGCATATGCGTTAAGGCAAATCAAGCCGCATGAGCAAAAGTATCCAACGCACGATTTGGAACTGGCAGCAATTGTATTTTCCCTTAAGATTTGGAGGCATTATATGTACGGAGAAAAGTGCGAGATTTATACGGATCATAAGAGTTTAAAATATATCTTTACTCAGAAAGAACTGAATATGCGACAAAGAAGGTGGTTAGAATTGATCAAAGATTATGATTGTGCGATAAACTATCATCCTGGAAAGGCAAATGTGGTAGCTGATGCTTTAAGTCGAAAGGAAAGGTTGAGTATGTTAACGTCATCGGAAGAATTAATCAAGGACTTTGAAAAGATGGAAATAGAGGTGCAGACTCCAGAATGTGGAGATGAAGCTATGTATGCAATGTGGTTTCAACCTGAAATTTTGGAAAAGATTCGATGCTGTCAAGAGCAAGTGATGAATCGCGAAAAAGATAAGTTGACGGGAGAAGAAATTAAAGCTCAAAAGAATGGAAAAGGGATATACCATGTTAACTCACGTATTTGGATACCTAATGTTGTGGAACTAAAGCACGAGATTTTGCAAGAAGCGCATAACTCGAGATTTTCAATTCACCCTGGGAGTACGAAGATGTACCAGGATTTGAAAGAAAATTTTTGGTGGCCAAACATGAAAAAGGAAATTGCGGAATGGATAAGTAAATGTTACACGTGCCAAAGAGTTAAAGCGGAACATCAAAGGCCAAGCGGATTGCTTCAGCCACTGGACATACCTGAACGGAAATGGGAACATATCGCGATGGATTTCGTGGTAGGATTACCTAAAACCAAGTCAAATCATGATGCGATTTGGGTGGTAATTGATCGATCGACAAAGTCAGCACATTTCTTGCCGATGAACGAAAGGTTTTCATTAGAGAAGCTGGTCAAATTGTATCTGGATGAGATCGTGATGCGTCATGGAGTTCCTGTATCTATCGTGTCTGATAGAGATCCAAGGTTTAATTCGGGATTTTGGCGACAATTCCATGATCATTTGGGAACGAAATTGAAAATGAGTACGGCATATCATCCGCAGACAGACGGACAAAGTGAAAGGATAATTCAGACGATTGAAGATATGTTGCGAACCTGCGCAATAGATTTTAAAGGAAATTGGGACGATCATTTGCCCTTTAATTGAGTTTTCCTACAACAACAGTTATCACGCAAGTATTGGCATGCCGCCTTATGAAGCGTTGTATGGAAGAAAGTGTAGATCCCCTACTTATTGGGACGAAGCTGGTGAGCGCAAGTTAATTGGCCCAGAGCTAGTTCAGCAAATGAAGGAAAAGATTGAAATGATACGAAAGAGATTAATTGCAGCTCAAGACCGACAGGCAAAGTATGCGAATCAAGAGCGGAAAGATGTGCAATTCAAAACTGGAGACAAAGTCTTGTTGAAGATATCTCCTTGGAAAGGTTTAACTCGTTTCGGAAAGAAAGGAAAGCTGAGTCCAAGGTACATTGGACCATTTGAAGTATTGTGACAAGTTGGGAAAGTGGCGTATGAATTGGCGCTGCCGCCGCAAATGCAACATCTGCACAATGTGTTTCATGTATCTCTCCTGAAAAAGTATAATGCTGATGCGAACCATGTTATCGAGTTGGAACCAGTGGAAATCCAACCAGATTTGTCGTTTGTTGAACAACCAGTGCAAATTTTGGATCAAAAAGAAAGGACGCTTAGAAATAAAGTTGTACCTCTAGTTAGAGGGTTGTGGAGAAATCCGTTAGTCGAAGAATCGACTTGGGAATTAGAAAGCTAAATGAAAGAAAAGTATCCCCATCTGTTTGCTTAGATTCTGGGGACAGAATCCTTTTAAGGAGGGTAGATTGTAACGACCGAGAATTTTGTGTCATAATTAAGAAAATAAAGTATGTGTTATGTGATGAGATTATAATTATGTGATTAAGTGGTGATTATTTGTCTTATCTGTATACTAGAGTTAAGGATCGTGGATAAAACATTCCAATTTAAAGAGTCAGCTTAGAAGTCGAGTTGTGGTTTCGGGCCGTCAGGTAGAACGAAACCCGTCCTAATATGGAATTAAATAATATAAAATGTGAATTATATGTGAAGTAAATGAATAAAGTATTTCGTCTTAAGAGACGTGTTGATTGGCAAAGATAATGAGAAGCGTAATCGAAACGCTGAGCGTCGGGCCGTCAGGCTGAACGTGACCCGGTACGCGTAAAAGGAGATAAAGTTAAAGAGGGATAGATTCTATGATCAGACCTGAGTCGTTATGTGACTATATGTGTGTGATTGCTTGACTGTGTGCATGACTATGTGTTCTGTGTCAATTTTGTGAATTTTAAGGGAATTATGTGACTTAAGTAAAGGTTTAATTAACCCTCGCGCATTTTTATAAAATCATCTGAGAAAGATAAAAACATGGGATTTGTTCTGTTATCTTCGTAAAGACCCTAGAGACTTTTTAAAAATAAAAAGTGAATTTGATTGTTGATCTTTGCATTTTTTTAAATTGATTTTATGTGGGAAATGTATTTATTAAAGCAAGTTTGCGAAATTCATATAAAATCAACCGTTCGCTCAATTTCTTATTATGAGTAATGGATAAAAAGCTAATTTCGAGACCTACGTGTTAAAATTGTCATTTTCAATAATCTTCGACTTTCCGAGAGAGAAATATTTTTATTTTAAATTTCATTGCATTTGAGTAAAAAGGGAAAGAAAGTGCAAATTAAAAAGGGAGTTATTAGATTACTATTTTGCCCTTAATCTTAGTGGAGTATAAAATACTCCTTCCTTCCCCCATTTTCTTCTTCTTGCCGTGCACTCACTCTTTTCTCTCCTCTTTTTCTTTCACTCTCTCTCTCTCTCTCACTCGAACAACTCTCTCTCTGCTCTCTCTTCAATCTCTCTCGGTATACTTCCTTTTCATTGATCAAACTTATCAACCCTTCCTAATTCTTCTTGCTAAACACTTATGTATGGGTAGAAGTGTGTGCATATGTGTGATTAGGCTTGCATGCTGGTGTGTGTGTGTTGTGTGTGTTCAGTGTACGTGTACACCCGAGAACCCTATGGTTCTTCTTGTTGTTGATTGATGTCATCTTGTTAAGCTTGATTCCTAGCAAATGAATGATAGAAAGATGTGCATGTTAGTTTATCTTGCGTAATTGACGAAATCGGGGGTTTCGTGGTTGGACACCCTCGAATGAGGGCACCACCGTGAAGCCACCGCCACCGGTGATGAACTCCGGTGAACCGGTGGTGAGTTGTGATGTGAAAACTGAACTCTATACTAAGTACACTTTAATTTTAGTGGTTGCATGAGGTCATTATCTATATAACCGAATGGGTTTTATTTTTTTTTAAAGTGATCAAGTTGGTTTCGGCAATGAAATCAATGGTGGATAGTTGTTAATAGAAAGTTTGTGATTTATAAACTTGATATGATGCATGCATGTTAAGATTTCTTGGAAAATTTAGAAAAGGGCTTTGCTTCATTGATGAAACTCAAGTGGGTGTTTGATTAAATGATTCCATTGATTGTGTGCATATGATTGTTGCTTAGAAAATCAAAAAAATTGAGGTTGCATGTGGATTTTTGCTTCGGGTTTTGTTAAATAAAGAATAGGAATTCGGTTTTTTGTGAATTAATCTTGTTGAACACTAAATCTATGTGGCCTAAAAGTGATTGCATGATAGTTTTAAAGAAGATTAATTAATGCATGTTAATGATTAGTCTTTGAGTTGAAAACTATGTTTTTGCCGAATGAAAACAAGATAAAAGGGGGTTAATTATTGATTGAGCAAATGCATGTTGGTTGAATGAGTTAGGTGTTACATGATTTGGTGTTTAAGTGAATGGAATGATCTTGTTAAAAACTAAAATAGGTAAAGAATGTGATGTATTGCCTTGTATGTTAAAATCCATTCTTGTATGTTGATTTATGGAAAAACTCGAATGGATTCTTAGGAATAAAAAGGTGAAATTAAGTGGATTGAATTGCTAAGTGAGATTTTGATTTGCATGACAAAGATTAAGTAATGTTGAGTTCGAACTTTAATAATTAAACAAAAGTGTTGATTTCGATCCTTAATGAAAGTAGGATTCGGATTTTGTTTTGGTTAAAAAGGGATGAAGTTTAAGTGCTAAATGATCCTTGTGAATTGCATTAGTTGTGCTTGCTTATATGAGGTTGAAAATGAATATATGTGGATGTGTTTTGTATGTATGGTTCGAATTAAGGAGCAAAAGAAAAGGAAATTAAGTTGATTGATATAAGTGATAGTATATACGTAAATGATTGGATGTAAATAGGTCTTGTACTCATAAAAGAGTCGTGATAGTGTGATTTGAGAAATAGCCAAGGTCAAGCGAGTGCGCTTTGATGGTTAAGTATATAAGGATATAAAAGCTACGAGAAAAAGGGATATGCTATGTGCTATGTGCTATGTGCTTATATGTATAAGCTATATTCGTATGCTCGAGTCAAAGATATAATCGAGTTATCGTATAGAGTGATCGTTCCGGGAACGAGAGTTGAGAATCTGATTAAGATTTTAGTTTTATTGTAGATTCAGAGCGTGAGGGCATTCAGACTAGGAAAGGAAAGGATTTACTAGGTGGCAGTAGTTCAACCCTCAGGAAAGCAATTTCAGGCAAGTAACTCTGATTACTTGTGTAAATGATTATAAACGAAATATTGTTCATACCATGTAGAGTATTGAACTGTTTAAGCATGAAACCCTTGTTTTATGAGACCCTTGTTTTATAAAACCCTGTTATTCATTTGGAGAATCCCTGTTCTTGATAACCTGTTATTGATAAGCCTATTGATTTCACTCATTGATAACCAGACCTTTCTGTTCAAGTTACCTATAATGCCATGAATCATATTGAACCTATTGATTATCTTGGTTAACTCTATTTAATGATACCCTGTTTCTCTTGATCACCCTATTGATCCCTAAGTTAATGCTGATCCTTCTAATTTAGTGCCTTGTTGTCCTTGATACAGAATTCTTGAGAATTGTTCCTTGCGTATCTTTGGTTCACTCCCTGAACTTTGTTTCTTTAAAATCTGATGTAAGAATGAGTTTCGACTTGAAAGAGTCCGAATGATTTCAAATGCTTGGTAATGATAAAATGGATTTTAGAAAACCTATTTGTTTTTTTTCCAACTCAAGGTTTTCCAAATGAATTCCTGATGGATTGGATTGAGACGTAAGAGGCTAGTGGGACTAGTCCAGTCATGGTAAGAGGCTAGTGGGACTAGTCCAATTTAAGGCTGAAATTATGTCGATTGTACCTTAAAGACCGGAATAGAGGTCGATACGGGCTGATCACCCGTATATAATGAAATGGAAAGATAAGTGATCCAATCAAGGGTTCTAATTGATTATTTAAAAGGGAACTGAAATTTTTATTCAGTAAATTGATTTTGGAAATGAAAATGGTTTATATTGCCTTGAAAAGAGTTGAAATTGTTATTGTGGAGCTTAAAGCTCGAGAACCCTGATTCTTGAAATTGTTGATCATATGATTGATTCTATCTTGAAATACTGTTGCTTTCCTCTATCGAAAGATCTATTTTGATCCTATAATGATTTGTGATGAATATCGGCTTTCATCCTGTTTCGAGCCTTGTTTCTTGAAAGCCCCTACTATTCTTCCGATACCTTTCCTTATCCAAACAAAAAAAAATGGAAATCTGCCACCTAGACTACTGCCCTAGTTTGATAAAGCGTATTGTGATTTGATATTGTAGAACTGCTATATAGTTACTTGCTGAGTTTTATACTCATTTGTTTTGTCTTAATCTAACCCTGGCAGTTAAGCAAGAAGATGGCCAGGCTTAGGCGCACTGCTCGTAAGAGCGTACCTGGTGGTCCCTACCGTGTTGAGGGCTTCCGATTGCCAGAGCAGGTAGTGGTGTTTATGAGTGAGCTCGCGCCTAGAAAGAGGTGTATAAAGATACAATGGGTTATCTGTCGGTTCCCAGCCGGAATCGATATTGTTTATTTAATAATATTTTGGGTTTGTAAGTTATATTTTATGATTGGTAGTTGTAGTCTTGTCTCATACTTTATCCTGTTGATCCTGTTAGTAGTTAATCGGGGTTTATGCATAATTAATTCTTAGATTAGAGGTGTGTGAGTCCTCATTTCCTAACCCCGAGATTGAGGGCGTCACACAGAACAATTTAGATGAGAGCCCATTGGCTCCTAATCAACGACTTGGTTCGAATCAGGAACATATCGTTTTGATATTGATACGTGGAACACACTAAATATATACTGCAACTGCGGCGGTAACATCAACTCATGGGCATTTTTTTTTTACCTATATTTCTCAATATCTGGAACGGTTCAATATATTCAATATATTTAAGACTCTACTTGTTTCTTCTATTCGAACTCAACCAATCTCTTTCAAGGTGAAACTTTTATCAATACCAATGATCCTATTTCTATATCCATACTCTTTCGTTATAAATCCATCTTCTTTGTTTGTCTATCCCGAGCTACTTCAACTCTTTTCCGAATCAACATCACTACATCCTTGGTGCGCTGAATTAACTCAGGACCTAACAACATTTGTAACGTCTGGGAAATATTAAGTAATTATTTTTATCAATAAATAATTATTATGTGATTTTTATGTGAATTTTGGTGAATTATTTGATGATGGATAATAATATTTGGATGTTTATTTCTGATAAAATCTAGATATTTTAATCTTTAATTATCCAGAATAAAATATAGATAATTTTTGTATTTTTCTGGGATTTTTTTTGGATTGTTATGTGAATTTATAAGAATTGATAGAATTATTAATGATTATTCTTACATAATTATAAATTTTTTGTAGAATCAGAAATCATCCCACTTTAACTGTTTTTGCATTTTTAAAACCCGGAACTCTTCCGAAAACTCCTTTCTAACTTAATCTAATAATTCTGAACACTTTCCGTGTTTTGACTTTCTCGATCTGGGGTACGGGGTGACCCGTACAAGTCCCAGCGTGAAATTTTCGATACGCTAATCATTATTTAGATCAATAAAAAAATTCATATTCTCAAAAGACGAGATATTATTATCTCATTTTCGTATAAAATGTTTTATAAGAGTCTCTGTTTTAATAATTATCCAAATCTGGTATTAAAATTGTATCATCTTTATAGTTACTTAGCGGCTAAGTAACCTATTTTTAGATCCGATCTGTAAATATAATTATCGAATTATTAAATAAATAAAATACTTGATAAGTCTGTGAGCTGTGCTTTGCTTTATTACAAATTGTGTGTGATCTGTTGGGTACAAAGATTAATTGTATAGTTAATTATTGAGTTGTATGAAATGTTTTGCTTTTAAAATGATTTTATTGGATATTTATTATTATAAATGCTAAAATTATCTCTAAAATTATTTTTGTTGTTTTATAATCTTATTTATTATTTTTGGGAGTGTTATGGATAAAAAACTAAGGTTATTATTTGCTGTATTTATTACTAAGATTCGGGAGCTCAAGGCCTTTAATGGCTGCTCTCGTGTTTCGTGGCTCGATCTGCCTTTACGAGATGCCTACGTATCTCTGTGAATTAGAGAATCAAGCCAAAAAACGTAGTTCTGATCTGTGGGGTGAGGCTCCTTATATAGATGTTGGGAGTCCTTGAATTGGACTTGGTATAGGAGTCTTGGTGGGCAAGTCTCATAATTAGAATGGACTTTGGAGTCCTAGATAGTAGGAAACTGATTCCTTATCCTTTTAGGTCCCCTTGAGGCTAATCTCTAAGGATTTATATCCTTATCGGGACTCTTCTCAACATCTGATTTTTCCCTTATTAATTAATTACGAAATTAATTAATAATCAGGGCTTTTGGGCCTTTTTTATTCCATCAGGCCTAATCTGGTCCATCAGGCTTAACCTTTCTGGTCTGAGTATCATATATCTTTTTATTGGGCCTAGCAGCCCACAGATTGTACAATTAATGCAGTATTTAATTATACAATCATAATTTATTTATCCCTATCATTTGCCCCCCAACTTTTGGGAAACATTGATTAGGTTTCACAGAAGTTAAGTCTATTCGTTCCCTTACAGGGTTTCGTTTCTCCGTAAAGTGTGGAGCGACCTACACATTTACAATGAATTTTTCCTTTTATTCAGGAATTATCTTAATTTCCAGGAATTTTTTCCTTATTTCCGGGATTTTTTCCCTAATTTTCGGGGATTTCCCCTAATTTTCTGGGATTTTTTCCTAATTTTCTGGGATTTTCCCCTAATTTTCTGGGATTTTCCCTAATTTCCGGGATTTTTCCCTAATTTTCTGGGATTTTCCCTAATTTTCTGGGATTTTTCCCTAATTTTCTGGGATTTTCCCTAATTTTCTGGGATTTTCCCTAATTTCCGGGATTTTTCCCTAATTTTCTGGGATTTTCCCTAATTTTCTGGGATTTTTCCCTAATTTTCTGGGATTTTCCCTAATTTTCTGGGATTTTCCCTAATTTTCTGGATTTTCAGATTTCCAGCCCTTTTTCGACCAGGATCCTAGTCGAAATTTCGACCTAGATCCTAGTCGAAAATAGGGGTCAGCCTTGCCATCCTGGTCGAAGGAATTCGACTAGGATCCACGACCTGGAATTCGACCTGGATCTAGGACCTGGAATTCGACCAGGATCCTAGTCGAAAATTCGACCTGGATCTAGGTCGAAAATTCCACCTTTTTTTTAGCTTCTTGTCATGAGCCTATCGACTAGGATTTCGACTAGGATTCTAGTCGATATTTCGACCTGAATCCTGTTCGAAAATTCTTTGGTTTTCTTGCTTCCTGGTCGAAGGATTTCGACTAGGATCCATGACCTGGAATTCGACCAGGATCCTAGTCGAACTTTGACCTGGGTTTTTAATCCCCATTTTTTGAAAGATGCTTGGTTTATTCGACCTCATTCATGGTCGAAGCTTCGACCTCAATTCAGTCCCGTTATTCCAGCTATTTTCGGGTGTCTGCTCGAAAGATTTCGGGCAGGATTCACGACCTGGAATTCGACCTGGATTCTGGTCTTTTTTACCCGTTATTTTCGGGTGTCTGCTCGAAAGATTTCGGGCAGGATTCACGACCTGGATTTCGACCTGATTCCTGGTCTTCCACTAGCCTTCTTTATTTAGCTTTAATTTAGGGTATTGTATTTTCCAAATCCTAATTGGATTTGGGCCTGGCCTTTTTTGTTGGGCCTTATTAAATTTTACTGAGCCTGTATTATTGGGCTTTTCCAAATCTTATTGGGCCTCTTTTATTGGGCCTTTTCAAATCTTATTGGGCCTCTTTTATTGATCTGGGCTTAATACACCCTGTTTAGAATGCTCTAGAATTCCTAGGAATATTCTGGAATATTCTTTTTTCTGGGCTTTTTCCTATGGGCTTTTGTTCTCAATGGGCTTTTCGTCCCTTCAACTTCCTTTTCCTCTTATATAAAGGAATGAGGAAAGGCTATTACTCCTCACTTTCTCATTTCTTAGTTTTCTTCTTTATCTTCCTGCTAAGATTCTCAGAGGAATAACAGCAAGTCGGAGCTCAAAGCCTTTTTCATGAGCGCTTCTTCAGGTAAGATTCCTCCCTTTGCTTTTCGTGTCTATTTTTCCATTGTGTGCCATTTTAAGATAGCCTATTTACGTGCCCCTTACTTTTTTCAGATGGCTGACAAAAGAATGACTCGCTTGGCCAAGATGAACGTGGCTAGAAAGTCCAACGATTTTCCTATTCGATCGAGGTATACTTCCTTAATCGACATGATCAACACTCAAGGGGACGAGTATCCGTCTGATGCGCATCTGGACGCGCACGATCATATTAGTGCTTTACGGGATCCCAAGGAGCTGGAAAAGTTGAGCAGCTGCTTCAAAATCAAGGAGCCTTTTAAGCTGGTTCTTGCGGGTCCGGCCGACAGGGCCTGTCAGTGGAAGAAGGACGCGCTATGCGTCTATAGGGATACTCTAAGGGCAGGTATTAGACTCCCTTTTCATCCATTCATTCCTTTGCTACTGGCTGATGTGGGCATCAGCCCTTGCCAACTTCCCCCTAATTCCTGGAGGTTGATTCTATGCTATCTGTCGTAATGCGCCAAGCACAACGTCCCCACATCTGTTGCTGTCTTCAGGAAGATTTTTCAGTTCAAAAACAACCCTGATAAAAGTCCGGGTTGGGTTTCTATCAACCAGCGCCCCACTATCCCCCATATCGTGAATGGGAAGTCCATCCCTGACAACAACTTGGGGTGGAAGAAAGATTTTTTGTTTGTTATTTGGGAAGGTGGAGATTGGGGCTCCCTGTTTCGATCATCCTTTGGGCTGGCCGTGGACGGGAGCCCAAATGACATAACTTTGTCTGAGGAGGAGGCTAGAGGTTTCAACCTCCTTACGCAAGACAACGGTACTTCCCATTCTTGGGACCTTATCCGGGAGACCGTCCTGGTAGAACGCGGCCTTTCGCCCGTTAATAAGAAAAGTAAGTTCCCTTTCTTACCTCCTTTATTTCCTGCACTTTTATTTCATTGGTTTTCAACTGACTTTGTTTGTTGCAGTGGCTGAGAAGATTGAAGAGGCTACCAAGCCGAAGGACCTGGAGACAACCAGGATGAAGAGGGCCGGGAAGATCTTTAAAGACCCTCGACTGGGTGACCGCTTCCCCGAGTTCCTTCTTCAGGCAACGGAGCCAGATGAGGAAGGCCCCAGCCAAGTTCTGCGCACCAAGCAGAGGCCAGGGGCCTATTTTCAACCTGCTTGGGGGATCCGGGGCAAGGACTCAATTGTGGGCAGCACGGCGCTGTCCAAGGAATGGTCTAAGCATTCCATCTCCCCGGTGGATTATCAAGATTTTGTCCTTCAACAGGACTTAGAGGGGATTGAGCTATTTGGAGCCCAGGCTCTGGCGACGGTACGTCCTTTACTTATGCCCTTCGTACTTATCTTTCCATGTTTCTTTTCTAAACTTTCGCTGTTTCTCTTGCAGGCTAACGCCCATTTCCAAGGGGCCATTCACCAAGCTAAGGCTTGGAAGGTTGGCCTGGAAGATGCCAACAAGAAGTTGGAGGAGGCCAACCAAAAAATAGAGGCCCTTGAAGCTCAACTGGCCTCTTCCACTTCTGACCTGGAGACGGCCCGGGCCGAAAATGTCATTCTGAAGGCGCAGAAGGACAAAGTCTTTGATGGCTGGATGGACACCCAAGAATTCAAGGACTTGATGGTGGAGCATGATGCCCTTCTTCACCCGGTTAGCTATAAAGAGGGCTGGGATGCTGCTGTGGAGGCCATCCAGGATGAGTTTCCAGAGGTCCTTGAGCAGTCCCCCTTTCCTTGCCCTGTGCGGGTTCCAGAGCTTGGAGGTGTTACTGAGAAGCTTGCTGTTATGATCAAGGATGAAGAGGAGGAAAATTCTTCCGAAGAGGAGTTTGAGCCTATCGCTAAGAAGGCCAGGGTGGAAGAGCCTCCAAAAGCAGCGCCTCAACAGCCAGCATCTCCTGCAGAGGGAACTTCTACAGGGACTTCGGAGGGGACAACCGAGACGTCCGAAGGAACGACTGAGACTTCCGAGGAGACTTCGGATAGTGGTTCTGAGGAATCTCAGCCTTCCAAGGCCTAACTTTTTGTATATCTTCTTTTTGAACTTTATTCATATCTAAACTTGTTACCCTTCGGGGTTATATTTCATATGTTGCTTTTCTTGCCTCTTTCTGTTTTAACTTTACAATCTTAATACGCATTTGAACTTTAAACATCCTTAGATAGAAATAATTTCAAACTCTTTAATATGAAGTCTGGTTTTCCAAAACCTTACACAGCATGGGTTCGACCCTAATCAACAATAACTAGATAATGTAAATTCTACTGGAATATAAAATCCTACGCAAGCAAAGCTTCAAGGTGCTTTTAAACCTACTTGTCACAATCACAAGTGAGAATCGTACTTCGCCTATCTTACACGTAGTAAACCTTCAGGTTTTGTGCGTGCCAGGTCCTCGGGACTTTAAAACCTTCCATAGTTTCCAGCTTGTAGGTTCCTCTACCCTGAACACTCTTGACTCTGTACGGCCCTTCCCAATTCGGGGCAAGCTTTCCTTTCTGTCCGACACCAGAAGCCTCTATTTTTCTCAAGACTAGGTCACCTTGTTTGAAAAACCTCTTTTTAACCCTTAGGTTGTAGTAGAATGAAGCCTTTTTCTGATATTCTATTATCTTTGCATGTGCTTTATCTCGCACTTCATCGATTAAATCCAGGGCTAACCTCTGCCCTTCCTCATTTTCTTCTGCATTGAAAGCCTGAATCCTTGGAGAGGAATGTGATATCTCTACTGGAACTACTGCTTCTGCCCCATATGCCAACATGAAGGGAGTTGCTCCTGTCGTGACTCTACAGGTAGTCCTGTAGGCCCATAATATTGGAAGTATCTCATCCACCCAATTATTTCTTGACTTCTCGATCCTCTTCTTTAGTCCATCCAAGATTATCCGATTTGCTACCTCTGCTTGCCCATTGGCTTGCGGGTGAGCCACAGAGGTGAATCGTAACTCAATTTCATTTTCTTCACAATACTTCTTGAATTCCTCATTGTTGAATTGTGTTCCATTATCAGTGACGAGGATACGGGGAATTCCATATCGGCACATAATGTTTTCCCACAGGAATTGTGCAACCTGCTTAGTTGTGATTTTGGCCAAGGGTTTGGCTTCGATCCACTTGGTGAAATAATCAATGGCTACAATCAGAAATTTCCTTTGTGCCGTGGCCATAGGAAAAGGCCCTAGAATATCCATCCCCCACATGCCAAAGGGAATAGGCAAGTTGATAGAGGTCAGCATCTCGGGGGGTTGTCTAACAACTGGTGCATGCTTCTGACAGCGATCACACTTCTTCACATATTCTTTGGCATCAGCCATCATTTCTGGCCAATAGAAGCCTAAACGAGTTATCTTATGAGCCAAGGCCCTACCCCCCAAGTGTTGTCCACAAATACCTTCATGCACTTCTTCAAGAGCTAAGCGTGCCTCATCGGGCCTGAGACACCTCAAGTAGGGAACCACGAAAGATCTTTTGTAAAGAATCCCATCTATCAAAGAGTACCTTAGTGCCCGAACAGTTAACTTTCGTGCTTCAGTTGCATCACTTGGCAACCAACCGGTCTGAATGTGAGCCTTGATGGGATCAATCCATGACGTCCCCAAGCCTATGGGAGCCACTAGCTTAACATCTATGCTTCGTGTCTTCAAAACACGGAAGTACACACTTCCTGAACTTTCTCCAATCTCAGACGAAGCGAACTTTGATAGCGCATCTGCCTTAACATTTTCTTCCCTTGGAATGTGTTCAACATGGCATTCATTAAATTGGGTCATCATAGCCCTTACTAGGCGGACATACTTAGCCATCGTATCATCTCTTGCCTCAAATTCTCCCTTTACCTGGGATATGATCAGCTTCGAGTCTCCACGGACCTTTAAGTTTTTGACTCTAAGTGTCCCAGCTAGACCAAGGCCAGCTATCAGGGCTTCATACTCTGCCTCATTGTTTGTGGTTGGAAAATCTAGCTTCATAGCATACTCAATTAAGAACCCATCAGGGCTTTGCAAAACCAACCCTGCTCCACTGGAATTTGTTTTTGATGCTCCATCAAAATAGAGAACCCAATATTCTTTCTCCTTATCATCCTTCTCCCTGTCCCCATTGTCGACTCCCTTGTCTTGAGGTATGGTATCTTCCTGCCCCCCGACTTCTTGGTTGGGTATGGTACATTCCACCACGAAGTCAGCTAGTGCTTGGGCTTTTATAGCCGTACATGGCTTATACTTGAGATCAAACTCTCCCAACTCTATTGCCCACTTAATCAGTCTCCCACTTGCCTTGGGACTGTGAATGATATTTCTCAGTGGCTGATTTGTTAGCACTTCAATCTGGTGAGCTTGAAAATAAGGACGCAGCTTTCTTGAAGCCATTACCAAGGCTAAAGCGAATTTCTCAATAGTTGAATAATTCAACTCAGCACCATGCAAAATTTTGCTGACATAGTATACGGGTTTCTGGACTTTCAGTTCTTCCTTAACCAACACCGCGCTCAAGGCGCTCTCTGAAACAGCCAAGTACAAGAATAAAATTTCACTCAGAACTGGCTTGGCCAACAACGGGGCCTGGGCCATATACTTCCTTAACTCTTCAAATGCCTTCTGGTTTTCCTCACTCCATACAACGTCTTTGATGCTCTTTAGCGATTTGAAGAATGACAAACACTTGTCCCCCGACTTGGAGATGAATCGTCCTAGCGCAGCAACCCTTCCTGTAAGCTTCTGAACATCCTTAACAGTTTTTGGTGGTTCCATGTCCAGGATCGCCTTTATCTTATCCGGGTTAGCCTCAATTCCCCTCTTTGAGACCATCAGTCCCAAGAATTTTCCAGATCCTACTCCGAAAGCACACTTCGTAGGATTCAACATCATCTTGTGGTACCTCAGGACCTCAAAAGCTTCCCTTAAATGGGCTATATGATCAGTCTTTACTAGACTCTTGACTAACATGTCATCAACATAGACTTCCATAGTCTTACCAATAAGATCCTTAAAAATTCTATTCACCAACCTTTGATAGGTGGATCCTGCATTCTTGAGACCAAACGCCATAACAAGATAACAATAAACACCAAAGTCAGTGATAAATGATACCTTTGGGATGTCATCCTTATGCATTTTGATCTGGTTGTATCCGCTAAATCCATCCATGAAACTCAGCATCTCATGTCCAGCAGTGGCATCAATCAAAGTATCAATTCTAGGCAGCGGAAAACAGTCTTTGGGGCATGCATCATTCAGATCAGTGAAGTCTATACACATTCTCCACTTTCTATTAGCCTTCTTCACCATTACAGGGTTTGCTAACCACTCCGAAAATTGAATCTCCTCAATGAAACCAGCCTCTAAGAGCTTTTCTACTTCCTGTTTTATAGCCTCTTTTCTTTCCGGGGCAAAATTTCTTTTCTTTTGTTTCACTGTCTTCCGGCTTGGATCCACGTTTAGCTTGTGAGTAATTAACTCCGGGTCTATGCCTGGCATATCAGCTGCTGACCATGCAAACACATCACTATTTTCTTGCAAAAATTTCACTAACTTCCCTCTAAGGGGCTCCTCTAATGTGGCTCTGATGAAAGTCATCCTCTCAGGATTCTCGGGGTCTAAAGGAACCGAAACCAATTCTTCTGCTGGCCTTCCTCTATTCTCATCATTTTCTCGAACATCCATATCTTCAATAGGAAGAACCTGCCCCCCGACTCCATCTGCCCTCAAAGAGGCCACATAACAGCTTCTAGCCATTTTTTGATCTCATCTCTCTTCTCCAATCCCGTTTCGGGTGGGAAACTTCATGACTGAATGGTAGGAAGAGGGGACTGCCTTGAAGGCATGTATCCCTATTCTCCCCCTGATAGCATTATAAGTTGAACTAGCCTTTACCACCACGAAATCCAGCATCTGCGTTGCTTGCCTTGGCTCCGTACCTATGGTGGTTGGCAATTTGATTATCCCTTCTACAGGACATTCTACTCCAGCAAATCCATATATCGGCATGTCGGTTGGTGTCAACTGGGAGTCGTTATACCCCATCCTTAGAAAGGTGTCGTGGAGCAAGATATCCACAGAAGCACCATTATCCACAAGGACCCTCTTAACCGGGCTATTTCCTATTATTGGTGTTATGACCAGCGGGTCGTCATGGGGAAACTTCACACCCTCTAGGTCGGAATCATCAAAAGCCAATGTTATTTCTGTCCTGGCCCTCTTCGGGGCTTCTCCAACAATATGCATAACCTCTCTAGTATATGCTTTTCTGGAATTTTTGGACAATCCAGCAGCAGTTGGACCTCCAAAGATCGTGTTTATCACAGGCCCTCGAGGTCTCGGCCCTCAATAAATGGTGTTTATAACTGGTCCTCTAGGCTGGGGGTTTCGCCCCTGATCGTCTTGGTCCCTCCTACGATCCTCAAAGTTCTTCCTTCCATTATTATTCCTATCCCCTCCTTCTCCAGTGTATTTGTTCAATCTTCCTTTTCGAATGAGGAACTCAATTTCATCTTTCAATTGCCTACACTCATCGGTGTCATGGCCAACATCTTTGTGAAACCTGCAATACTTGCTCTTATCTAGCTTGGCGGGATCAGCCTTCAAGGGCTTAGGCCAGCGAACATCTCTGTCTTTCTCAATCTCCATCAAAATCTGACTTCTAGGAGCATTCAGCTTAGCGTATTCAGTGAACTTTTGCCCAGGTCCTCCCTTCTTGGGGGTTGAATCAGGGTTTTGTTCGGTTCTAGGATATTTGTCCTTTGCAATATATTCTAAATCAGTTTTTCACTTCTTGCCTCCAGTGGGCTCATTACTTACTACGGTCTTCCTCATGCTTTCTTCAACCTTGATATACTTCCCTGCCCTCTCTTGGAGTTGCAACATGTTTTCAGGGGGACGTTTGGCCAAGGACATCTTGAAAAACTCATCCCTGGTTCCTTGTTGCAGTGCTATCATGGCTACCTTATCATCAAGGTCTGGGACTTTTAAAGCCTCCTTTGTAAAATGATTCAGGTAATCTCTCAAGGATTCCTTAGCTCCCTGCACAAGACTCATAAGAGATGCTGAACTTTTCTCATGGACTCTTCCACTGATGAATTGCTTAATAAAAGCCTGACTTAATTCTCTGAACGATCCAATAGAATTTGGGGGCAGGCGACTGTACCATCTTTGAGCCATACCCGACAGGGTTTGAGGGAAGGCCCGACACTTTATAGCATCATTCACGGGTTACAGCAGCAGTGCATTAGAGAATGTCCTAACATGATTAGCGGGGTCTCCCGTGCCATCATAGGCTTTGATAGTGGGCATCTTGAATTTCCTCGAGATATGGGCATTCATTATCTCTTCTGTGAAGGGTGGAGTTGGATCATCAGGATCTCCAAGGGGAAGGAGATTGCTTGGATCAGTTCTTGGGACAGCAGCCCTTCTTCCTACCGGACCATCCAGGTCTATGACAGGAGGAGGATTTCTCCCCTTAGGAGGTATCTGGGGTCTGGTGGCCTGGTGAGCCTCCAAATCACGTCTCAGCCTTTGGATTTCAGCCTCATGAGCCCTGATCCTTTCCTGCACTTCTTGGGGATTCGCCCCTGGGGTGCTTTGGGGGCATTGCCTTCCATCGGCCATTGGCTCTTTTCCAGGACGCCTCCTTCTCGGGGCCACTTCATCATCCGAAGATTCGGAGTCTCTTTCACTGTAAGGACCAGAAAATTCCTGATCCTCAGGGATAGGACCCAAACCTCGTATATAGGGGGGCGACTGCCCTCGTGCTTCGCTTCGCCCAGCATATTCGCTTCCTCCAACCTCAGGGTGAAGGGGCATCCCGTAAGGGGGGTTAGTAGTAACAATAGTTGAATATTCATACCCGACGGGTCGAGAATTCACAGGTATATGTACTTGTTGAACTTGAGGATTCGTACCTTGAATAGTCGGGGGAGTTGTCCCTTGTGGCTGAGGATGAGTTGCCCCTGTCTGGGCATCCCCCTGAGTAGATGCATAAGTTGAATGGGGAGGAACCTCCACGGTTGATGAAATCACCTAGGTTGTCTCTGATGGTGTTCCTTCCTCTAGAGCTCCAATTGTTCTCCGTGTTCTCGCCATGGTTGTTGTTGCGATTTCCCACAGACGGCGCCAAATGTTATGGATAAAAAACTAAGGTTATTATTTGCTGTATTTATTACTAAGATTCGGGAGCTCAAGGCCTTTAATGGCTGCTCTCATGTTTCGTGGCTCGATCTGCCTTTACGAGATGCCTACATATCTCTGTGAATTAGAGAATCAAGCTAAAAAACGTAGTTCTGATCTGTGGGGTGAGGCCCCTTATATAGATGTTGGGAGTCCTTGAATTGGACTTGGTATAGGAGTCTTGGTGGGCAAGTCTCATAATTAGAATGGACTTTGGAGTCCTAGATAGTAGGAAACTGATTTCTTATCCTTTTAGGTCCCCTTGAGGCTAATCTCTAAGGATTTATATCCTTATCGGGACTCTTCTCAACATCTGATTTTTCCCTTATTAATTAATTACGAAATTAATTAATAATCAGGGCGTTTGGGCCTTTTTTATTCCATCAGGCCTGATCTGGTCCATCAGGCTTAACCTTTCTGGTCTGAGTATCATATATCTTTTTATTGGGCCTAGCAGCCCACAGATTGTACAATTAATGCAGTATTTAATTATACAATCATAATTTATTTATCCCTATCAGGGAGTTTATAAAATTTAGAAATCAATATTTTACTGATTATTTATCTTTAAAAAATGATTTTCTGATTTTAGTTAATTATAAAATCAGTATTAAATTCAGAATTGCTTCAAAAATCATGAAAATTTTATTTTATTAACTTTGATTTATCTCGAAAATTTTAAAATTATTTCGGAAATTTTTGGACTAAATCCACCCGAAAGTTCATTCGTTAAATCATTAATTTTTGACATATTACATATCTCAATAATATCTTAAAAATTACGAAATTGATGTTTTATTTGATTCGAAATATTTGTAAATTTAAAAACTATTTTAAACGATAATTTGAGTTATCGCTACTCACAAATTATACCGTAATATCGTTAAATAGGGAATAAATCAGAAAAGAAAAATAAACAAAAACAAAACCCTAAATTTACCCCTGCACCCCCCACCTCCTTTCCCTCGACCCCATCCCCAATCTCTCATCTCTCTCCCCGATTTATCTCTCTCTCTCTGCGATTTCTCTCCCAAATCATTCCATCTCTCTTGTTTTTCCAATTACCTTATCCTCTATTCCTTTTCCTTTTGCTGCTTTCTCTCCTGGCTGCCCCTGTTCTCGGCCTTGTCGCCGCGTTTTTGATTTCTCCGGCGAGTAGTCGCCGCCTGCCTCCTGCTTCCTCGATATATATATGAACCTAGGTATATGTTTGGATGTGGTATTCTTATTTTACTACCTGTTGTCGCCGCCCCTCGCCATTTTCGGTGAGGACGGTGGCGCGTGGCTATCACTGATGCGTCTTTTTGTTTCCGGTTACTTGTGTTTTCGGTAGACGCGCGTGCGTGTATCGTTTTTACTGGTTGATTCTTTATGGTTTCCTGATTTTCTGATGAATTGAAAATGGTGGAATTTGAGTAATTATTTTTGGTGGTTTATTCGATTAATTTTACTGATTCGAAGTAAATATTTACAGTATTTATTCGAATTATTTGGTATAATATTTCGAATAAAGTTCCATAATTATTCGAATTATATTTTAAAGGTTACAATAATTAATCGGTGAAATTCTTGTCGGATGTCCGTTATAAACAGGAACCCGTGAATTTTATCGCCGTCGGCGGTGAGCCTCGGCGAGCCGACGGTGGGCGATGATGATTTTTATCTGAGTCCTACATTTATTAATTAAATAAAATTAGTTCGGTAAAAATTAATTGTGAACGAAAAATACAAACAAAAACATAAAAGTATGGATAATAATAATAAATAATTGAAGTTGTACCGGTGGTTGGGATTGCAAATTGGATTGAATGTTGTTGTTGTTGATTGTGATTGACGTCGAATTATTCGACGGGTAGGCCGATAAACAAAGGAGACGCTGCCCGATTTTTTGGAAATTAATTCCGAAAATACGGGAACGTAACCTATAATTATCGGAGACGTTGAATAACCATATATAATTATATTATATGAACTTAATTGCGGTTGAGGCAAAATAAGTTAAATAATCGATTACCTTGTTTTTCAAAATGACGAGTATACGTATTTTCCGAAAATAAATACCGAACCGAGTTTTGAAGTTGCAAACCATAATTGCTATGTGTATTTCAATAATACCTATAAATATGAGACGAGATATGAAACCTTATGGGTAGAAGTCATAGTGATTTGATTTTCTGAATTAGGGTATTTCAACCCTGTAGGTCCTAGACGGAAAACCCGAGTATCGCCATCGGACTGGGAATGATCTAGTAATTAGATGTCGAGATCAACGAAGTTCCAATCGAAGGACATGAAGGATAGGATTGTATCCAGAATAGGATAGTGGTTTGACGATAAAGCCAAACATTCAAGGCAATTCAAAAGTCAACCGATAATAGTGGTTAAAGCTTATCAATGCAAGTATTCCTGAACTTCCTTTTAAAATATTGCAAATATTTCTTCGTTCCTATTCTAAGTTCGGAATAGTTAAATATTTTACATTTCGCTGCAATTACTCTGATTATGCATGTTCTTTTCATTATTGTTCCTATAATTCAATTGCTCTCTTGAGCAAATACCCATTCTTTCGTGTTATTTGCGAACCCTGAATTGGGATATTTTGAATTCAAAATGATTTGACATCAAAACACTCTACGGGCTGGATGTTTATTGTGAGGACCGGTGATGAGCTGGATCCTATGGGCCGGGGATGGACCGGACCCTTGGGAGATAGAGCCTAGGTACCTTCCTTATTTGCTGCAACTAGTGCAGTTTCTCCCTAATAGTTGTCTCAGTTTGGATACTACTATGCTTCTGAGGAGACAGAGCTGTGGGTTCTCTCATTGTACCTTCCTTATTTGCTGCAACTAGTGCAGTTTCTCCCTCTTCACTTAGTGGATCCTTATACTCCAGGGATTTGGTTAAGATATTTTGAGATTATTTTGTAGGCTCTAGAGGGTGGTTATGAATTTTGGTAAAAAAAACTCACGTCCTCTTATACTAACTTGATCCTCAAGGATCTATGTGCGAAAATCATCCATGTGTAATGAATCAATGTCAATTAAGTCAAGAAAATCATCAAAAGTTCCACTATGTGAAGATATATTCATACCTGAGAAGTCTGGCCCGTTGACATCTATTTCTGATTGTTCTGGGACAGATTCTTCTTTTTGTTCAGCAGCGATATGCTTTTGATGGATCATTTTGTTGTCCTGTACCTTCTTCAGCTTAATGTGCAGCTTCAGGTTGCTGAGCAACGTAGCAAAGTACTCCCTGATGTGATCTGTTAGTGACACTTGAGCTCTCTTCTTGTTGTCATTGGGATAAGATTTGTTCTTGACTAACTTAACAACCATGGTTTCTGAAATCACAAGAGGTTCTTCCAAGTGATCACTTCATACTAAGACTTTCCGCTTTTCCGTCAGCTTTGCATCTAGTACTATCTCAAGGAACTTGGGATAAAAGATGTGAATTTGATGTTGAGCCTGATTCTCTAAGATTTTTTCCATGAACAAAAGTCTAATTTTTATTCTAAGATTTTCAACAACAGCTACACCAATGATTTGATTGAACTTGGCCAACCCATGAAATCCACTAGTTTTTGGAGCCAGACAATATGATAGTATGTTAAAAAACATATGCCATTTCTTTGATAAATGACTCTTGTTTAAATGTCAAGAATAATTGTCATTTTCCATTGTGCAATTTATGGCATTAAAGAAGCTTAGCAGTTCCCATCTTTTTGATTTCTCACAAAAATGATCACGAGAAACTTGAAGATGTTTATTTAAATCGTTATTGGTGATTCTGATTGTTTCGTCACCAATTAAGAAAGAAAAACCAAGCTGGTTATCGTCTGATGTGTCTGCAGCTATTGTGTGAATATATCTGAGAAGTAGAATCTAATTCATAGTGCACAATTATGTGTTCATTCAGAAAACGAATCCATTTTTCGAAAATACCCATTTCTACTAGACCGCGTTCTATAATCGAAACATAATTTTTTTTTGGAATCTTCATATTATTCGCCATTTAATTAAAAATGAGAATAAAATATTGATTTTAAAATAAATTAAATTGTGCACCAAAATTTAAATCTTGAATTAACAACGCACAAATATTATGGAACAAATTTAAATCTTAAAACCCTAATGCAAGTGATTCAATTATTATTCAATTAATCAAATTACACAATAGCCAAACAATGCCTTATTTTTCAAAACACTATGAAATCGAGATTTGTTAAAATCCTGATGAAATCAGTCAAACATTATGTCAAATTAAAGCTTAGGTTCTAGGCTTCAAGAATCTATAAATTTTATAAAATTTTGGCAGAGTTTTGTTAAGGTTCTGATCAGTTGAAAAATTTGGACTCGAGTTCGTAGTTGCACCTTTGAAAAGTTGTGTGTATATCTATGTAAAAAAATAAAACATTGAAAGGATATATATATAAACAGCAACAAAACAAAAAAAATCCAAGTATTGACTTGCGACTACAAGGGAATTTTCCATTTGCGCAAAGATTGATCCATTAGTTGCGACTACTGTGGGAGATCTTACTTGCGCCATTTAACTTAAAAAATTTCTAAGTTGCGACAATAGGAGATTCCACTTGCGACTACTACGGTAATTCTCACTTGAGGCACCTTACTTAGTAAAAATAAAATTCCTAAGTTGTGACTACAGGGAAACGGCACTTGACTTAGTATAAAACTAAGTTACGCCTATAAAGGTTTCCAGTTGCGCTTACTAGGAGAATAAGTCTCCCTTAGAAACTTTTCTAAGTTGCGACAACGGGGTTGCCACTTGCGCCTCTTGTGGTGTGACTTAGAATTGTTTCAACATTTAATCAGGATTAACTATTTCCCAAAATAAAATCATTTAGATTTTAAATTGAGAAATATTAATAAATGATTAAGTCCCATAAATATTATCTTAAAATTTTCCAACAAATATATCATTCACTGATATAGGTCAGTAAATTATCAGAATAATTTATGCTGCTATTTTCATTTGAATTTTAGTGAACCCCTTTAAGAGTTAAATTATTTAAAGTCCACCAAAATTAATAAATCACAACTTTATTTACAGAAATACAACAATCATCACTAAATTGATAATATTATAACTTAAGGTGTCAAAATTATGCTGCAATAATTTTACTCACAATTTAATCAATAATGATTAAATTATTTTCAAATAATTTTGAAAATATAATGCTTAAATAATTATCAATTAGATAAAAACACACAAATATTTGAATTACGAGAAAAAAATAATGACACACAAATTCACATGTCCTAATAATAATTTCATCAATTAACAAGTGAATTTATTTGAAACAAAATGCATTATTTGATTTCTAATTTACTCAATTAGAAAGAATTAACATCCCAAGTTCACTAACTAGCTTTTAGAAAGTATTTTCATCAAGCGATTTTGTGAAGATGTCTGTAATTTGATCTTCTGTGGGTACAAAATATAGTTCCACGATGTCATTTGTGACATGTTCTCTAATAAAATGGTACCTGATATTAATGTACTTTGTTCTCGAGTGCTAAACCAGGTTATTGGAGATTGTTATGGCACTAGTGTTGTCACTAAATATTGGAATCTTTGACATCACAGATCACAATCCCGGAATTGGTTCCTCATCCATAAGATTTGAGCACAACAGCTTCCAGCAACTATGTATTCAGCTTCAGCAGTTGATGTGAATACTGAGTGCTACTTCTTGCTATGCCAGGAGATAAATCATCTTCCAAGAAACTGACAGCATCCTGAAGTACATTTCTGATCCATCTTACAACCTACAAAATCTGAATCCGTATAGCTAACAAGGTCAAAATCTGTACCATTAGAGTACCAAATACCAAGATTTGGAGTTCCCTTAAGATACCTTAAAATCTGTTTAACAACTATAATATGAGATTCTTTAGGGTTAGCTTGAAATATAGCATATAAGCATGTTGCAAACATAGTATCTAGACTACTTGCTGTAAGATATAATGATGAGCTGATCATTCCTCTATAGCTTGTGATGTCAACCTTCTTACCAGTTTTGTCCTGATCAAGCTTAGAAGCTGTTGGCATTGGAGTCGTTGCCGGAGTTGAATCTTCTAGATTGTACTTCTTGAGAAGTTCTCTGATATACTTAAATTGGAAAATGAATATTCCATCTCTCCTTTGACTCACTTGTAATCCAAGAAAGTAGTTCAACTCTCCCATCATGCTCATTTCATATTTACTCTACATTAGCTTATAAACCTCTTGCAAAGATCATCAGTAGTAGACCTAAATAGAATGTCATTAACATATATTTGCACCAATATGATATCAGTTTTATGCATTTTATGAAATGGATTTTTATTTATAACACCTCTAGCACAACCATTTTCAAGCAGAAATTATAGAGTGTGTCATACCATGTCCTTGGTGCTTACCTGAGACCATAGAGATCTTTGAATAGAAAGTATACAAAGTCAACCAGATTTGGATCCTCAAATCCTGGAGGTTATTCTACATACACTTTTTCTTCTAACTCCCCATTCAGGAATGCACTCTTCACATCCATTTGATTACTTTAAAGTCTAAATATGCTGCGAATTCCAGAAATATCCTGATTGCCTCAAGCCTAGCTATTGGAGCATAGGTTTCATCATAATCTATTCCCTCTTCTTGAGAGGAACCTTTAGCTACCAGTCTGGCCTTGTTTTTCGTCACAATGCCATCTTCATTGAATTTATTTCTAAATACCCACTTGGTGCCAATCACTGACTTGCTTTTTGTCGGGGTACCAGCTTTCATACCTTCTGCCTTTCAAACTTATTGAGTTCTTCTTGCATAGAAATAACCCAATCTAGATCTTCAAGTGCCTCATCCACTTTCTTAAGTTCCATTTCTGAGAGAAACCCTGATAAGTGACATTCATTCTGTGTGGCACGTCTAGTTTTCACCCCTATTTCGGGATCACCAATGAATAACTAAAAAGGATGGTCTCTATTCCATACTCTTTGTCTAGGCAGATAAGATCTTGATGTTTCCTCTTGTTCAACATTATGTTGATTGTGAACTGTAGATCCTCTTCCTGCTCCCCCTGAGTTGTTGCTACCATGACTTGCTGATTTTGATCTGTGAGTAATGGTTCCTGTAGGGCTTTATGTATGATTTGCATTACCACCAATACCTTCACTTGATTCAAGATCATTGTTACCACGTACATTAGGTATTACATGAGCAATCTCAGGTTCGTCTTCAGATAAAGGATCATCCAAAAGATTCTCAAATTTCAGAGATTCTGAATCTTTTTCTCTTTGCAGGCTTGCCAAATTGGTGTCGTCGAACGTTATATTAAGGCTTTTAATCACCTTCTGATCAATAATCACATAAACCATGTATGCTTTAGATTCCAGAAAGTAGCCAAGAAATATACCTTTTTAGCTTTAGCATCAAACTTATCCAGATGCTCATTTCCTTCTTTAAGCACAAATCATTTAGCTCGAAAAACATAAAAGTATTTCAGTGTTGGTCTTTTGTCAGCCATGATCTCATATGGAGTCTTGTCATGATCTTTATTAATCAGGGTACGATTCTAAGTGTAACACACAATGCTTCAGCCCAGAATTAGGTAGGAAGTCTTGTTTCACTTAGCATAGTCCTTGATGCTTCAATTAAGGAGCAATTCTTCCTTTCTACTACTCCATTTTGTCGTGAAGTTCTTGGTGCTGAATAATATCTCGAAATACCTTTTGTTGTGCAGAATTCATTAAGAAATGCATTCTTGAATTTTGTTCCATTTTTTGATCTAATCTTTTTGACAGGTAGTTTCGCTTCCATCTCAACCTTTTTTATGTGATCAACAATTATCAATGGCGCTTCATCCTTTTATTGTAAGAACGACACCCATGTGTACTTTGAGTAGTCATCGACTATCACCAAAGCATATATCTTCCTTGATAGCGATAAACATTTACAGGGCCAAATAAATCCATGTAAATAAACTGAAGAGGTTCAGCTATACGTATCATTTCCTTACTTCCGTGTGATGCTTTCTTTGACTTCTCTTTTTTACATTCTTCATAGAGTCCCTAATAGAATTCCATCTGTGGAAACCTGTCACCAACTTCATCTTTACCAGTAAGTTCATTGTATTGAAATTCAAGTGTGAGAGCTTCTTGTGCCCTAACCAACTTTTTTCTGATGAATCTTTGCTGTAAAAACACCTCATCACCCTATCACAGGTAGAACTCAAGTTAGCTACAAATAGATTACCTTTTCTTATTCCTTGAAAATCATGCTTCTCATCTTTTCTATGAGAGACCAAACACCTTTCTGGTCTTAAATCAACACTATATGCCTTGTCACAAAATTGACTGACGCTCAGAAGATTATGCTTTAACCCTTCTACAAGAGAGAGGTTCTCAATGATGACATTTCCAATTTCCAAATTATCATTCCTGTAACAAATCCTTTATAGTCATCTCCAAAGGTAAATATAGGGACAACTTTCTCAACAACACCTGTGAGCAGGGACTTTTTACCTGTCATGTGTCTAGAACAACCGTTGTCCAGAATGTACATGATCTTTTCCTTTCGTACCTTACCCTGAAAACATAGATTGATTACGAAGACTTTGGTACGCAAGCTTGCTTGGGTCCTGAAGGTTTAGGAATAGTAACAGGATCATCATTTGATATAACCTTAACAGACTTAGCTTTCACTTTGACTATTTCCTTCTCAGTTCTAGTCTTGATATCTATGTTGACAGATTTAGAGACATGAGGTACTACAGTCTTTTCCTGTGTGTGCTCATTACTCATGCTTGTATTAGTGTCAGTGCAAGTGCTCACAATTACATGAAAAGCTTTAAAATACTCAGACATGGTAATAAATGCATAATGCATACAACCAACTACGCCACAGGGCTCATGAAAACTAGGCAAGATGCAGGAGATTCTAATTTAACTTTTGTGCATGCATGTGTAAGTTGTGCATCAGAATTACATGTATTACACAATTTTATTAATGCATATGAGGAAAATGCAAAATTAGACTTCTTATTCACACTTACCTTGCCATTCATGTTCTTTCTAGACTTAACCTTAACACTCTCATCAGACTTAGAGTCATCAATGGTGTCTGATTTATTAAGTGTGACTGGTCCTTATTTATCCACCTTGTTACCTTGGTCAATTTTGGATTTTGCCTTACTAACTGAAACCTTAGGAGTCTTAAGGGATACCTCTACCTTCTCTTTCTCCTTATCATCAGCAATAAATTCCTCATTGATCAACAAACTTTCCTCATCTAAAGGTTCTTAAATAGGTTCTAGTGAACAATGGAGGTATATCATCCTTAATAACATATGGTACCTTCTCTGAAATAAATATATTTGTCTCTAATCCACCAACATGTTTCTTACCTGCTAACTTAGAATCTATAAGTCCTATGGATGTCTTGGACTTAAACCTCTGATCTATGTATTATCTCCTTCTGAGTCATATTTGCATTCTTAAACGCCTATAACTTCTTCTTTAAATCAGCAATTTGGGTTCTAAGAATGGCTTATATGTATGCGTTGCACTTTCTTATTCTCTAGGTACTCATTTTTTTGCTTAATGTCTTTTAAGGAAACTGCAAGCAATTTTAGTTCTTCATTCCTAGAGTTCAGACTCTCAACTCTAAGAACTAACTTATCATTTTCAAGTTTATATGCAAGCATGCTTCTTTGGACATTATACAATTCTAAAGTAAGTTCATATACTGTAGAATTGTATTCAGATTTAAACATATCAATAGTGGTAAGTTCAGAAACCTGAGATAATTGTGGTGATCCCTCTATAGAGTTTGCCATAAGAGTTAGATTCACATATTCCTCCTCTTCATCCGAATCATCAGCATCCCAGCTTCTTCCTCAGCAATGTATGCCCTTCCTTTCTCCTTATCCACATATGCATTCAGTTTTTGTTTCAGCTTCTCATTCTCTCTCTTCAGATCTTCCTAAGTTTCTTTCTTTTTGTAAGAATTCTTTCCTTTTGCTACCTTGGGCTTTCTACATTCAGATGCGAAGTTCCCCAATTCATTGCAGTTGTGATATCTTATTTTGTTTTTCTCTACCCAGCTTGACTTGTATCCTCCTCTCGAGGTTGACCCTGACGAGTAGCTTCTTCTCTGAAATCTGTCAGATGAACCCCTTGACTTGTAACCGGGTTTTCTTCTAAATCTAACATGACTAAATTTTGAAGCCATGTAAGCTATTGATTTATTCTCCAACTCTTTAAGTTCCTCCTGAGCATAGAACTCACTTTCATGTTCTGGCTCACCTTGAGAAATTTCAGCTATGACAATTTCCTTGATTGTCGAGGAGGGTTTAACCTTGACTTCTGAAATTTCAGGTTCACGAGCATCAAGTGCAGTGGTTTTTGCAAGTTCTGTACTCTTGCTATCAACAGAACCAGGGCCATAGATTATAGCTCTCTGCTCTTGTTCCAATTCATTGGGTTTTCAATTTTCCATAAATCACATCCAAGGGCATCGTGATAAAGTCAAGTCTTTCTCTGATGGATGTATTCTTCTTTTCCAAGTGAACTAATAAAGTCAGCATGAACTTCCTGTTAGACTCAAGTATTGGATAAACTTTTCCTTGTAATTTTATTTTGCCCAGCAGTCTTGCATATCTTTGAAAAAGAGAAGTCAGTGTTTTTCCGGGTTGTAGTTTAAACTCTTCATATTGAGTCGTCTACATATCCATTTTGTTTTCTTTGATTTTAGCAGTACCTTCCAATAACAGCTCAATGGTTTCCCACATTTCCTTTGCACTATTACCTCTTAAGAGTTAATGCCTCTTATCTTTATAGGTTGATTCCACTATTATGAGTTGAAGGCTTGTGTCCAGATTTATCACCTCTTTGTCGGTCTCTGTATATTTGGACAGATCCCTGGGAGTAGATGTAGAAGGAATTCTTACACCGGTTGCGGTAGAAGATTCAGCAACCACTTCCATCGGAACATAAGGACCATTCAGTAATATCCCAATATATAGTGGATTAGAAGCTTTAATGAACAACATCATCTTTTTCTTCCATAGGTTGTAATTTTCTCAATCAAATTGAGGAACTTTGATACTTCTAAATCTTTGGTTGTTCATCATCTTGGGGGAATAAAATTTTTTGAGATTCAAAAATTTCAAGATTGAGCTTGATACTTCCAAATCTTTGGTTGTTCAACATCCTGGCAGAATATAAATTTTTAAGATTCAAAAATTTTAAGATTGAGAATTTTTGAAAATTAAAAAATTTCAAGAAATTTTTTCAAGAACTTCTTTGATTTGGTTTCTTTCTCTGGATCTTGCTTTGTATGTCAATCAACAAGCTCTAATACCAATTGTTAGCCCTAAAGTATCGTAAAATTGGGGGGGGGGTGAATATGATACCTATAATCTTTTTCGATTCATTTCAAGTTCTTCGTTAAATATACAGAATCAAAATAGACACAAAACAATTTGAGGAATATATTGTTTTATTAATATAAATCTTGAGGCTGCTACACTCTAATCAATCAAATGATTAGCTACAATAAATTCAACAGCGTAATAGTATATTTACAAGCATAATAAACTTGGCCTTTAATGATGCTTCGTAAAATACAGTTGGGAGCTGAAGAAGATAACTGAATGAATTAAAATTATTCTGCTTCTTTTGAGTGTAGACTCCAATTCATTTGTACACATGGCTTATTCTCAGCCAAATACAAAATGTATTACTTCTGAGTACAATGAATTCACCAAGTCACAAGTGCCGACTAGAGAGTGTAGCTTTTCCTTAGAATTAAATCCACTTACGCACACAGGGGAAACAAGTGAGACATTGCCTTAGAAATAATTTTAGTGGCGCCTAGAGTGAAATAATCTCTTTCATTAGAATATTTCTCTAGTGGCGCCTAGAGGGAAATAGTTATTTCCTTAAAATATTTTCTCCCGTTGCGCCTAGAGGAGAAGCAACTTCATGCCTTAGAAATATTTCTGCACTGGCTCCAAGAGAGAAAAACAAATCTCTTGACTTAGAGATTTGGTTCACTTGCTCCAAGAGGGAAAATTATTTTCTCTTGATTATTCTTCAACTCACTTGCGCCTAGAGGGGAATAATTCTATACTTAGAATATCTTTCATTTGTTCTAACTCCCATTGTACTGTATTAGCATGATTTCTTCTGTATGGATTAAATTACTCATTTTCTGATGTGCTTCCACTTGGTGCACCAGTATAGTTCACAAATGACTCGTACTGAATTGGACTCACTCAAATTTTATTACCATTCTGAGCTTCAATCACTAAAACCCTTGATCTTCAATAATTCAAACCAATACATTTCTTTATCACTAGAAGTATTTTGACATTTTATTCTTCACGGAGGCTTGAACATATTAATGAACTTTTCTTTATGACCTAGTTATGGACTTGGAGCATTAATTCCATATTATGATTCTTTGTATTTATCCAGCCTTCATCTTCAGGGTTCCCGTGCTTCAGAATTAATATTATTTATCTGTTTTTATTTCATGTTGAGTTATATTTCCTCGGTTACATATTACATTACATTATGCTTTACAATAATAATATATAGATATGTGGCTAGACGGTGCCACTGCGAATATGCTCCTTCCCTTTTCATTGTCTTGCCTAATAATACGGTCATCTGCTTTATTCACTACACCATAAAATGCCTACTGTAACACCAAAAAAATGTTGCGTTAGGGGGTAAATATGTTGCTCTTGCCCCACTTTTAAGCTAAGATAAAAAAAATTTAAAGACAGGTTTTTTCATGTTGTCTTAGGGGTCTAAGGTAACATCTTTGGTGCCTAAGGCAATATCATGTTTTAACTTATTTATATATTGCCTTAGCTTGCTAATGCAATAGAAATAGAGATCGGTTGTAACTTGTTTTTAATGTTACCTTAGAGTTTTAAAATGTTTTTAAAAAGTGGGCCCCACGTGGACCCACTAGCTGACATGGCAAGTGTGGGTCCCACAGTGCTGAGTTGTCTTGATGACATGGCAAGTGGGCTCATAGAACCTAATGTAACACTTTGAGAAGCTGTTGTAACATTATAACTAGCCTAATAAAACATTTTGAACATAATATGGTAACAGTTTAGGAGGCTATTGTAACAATTTCGCACAAACAAATTGAAATGCTTATTCTGTAAACTGAAGAATCCAATTATACAATTTCGTAACTGCAAAATAATGCATCCAACCCAAACATTAAACATCCAAATATACAACAAAATTAAACGTCCAAACTAACTATAAACTAGTTCACATTCTTTGCTTAACAACAGCCATAAGAATTTCTATACTTAATCTTTCCTTCTTCACCTGGAGCCTGATTCATCATTCTTGTCAAATTTATATTCTCCGAAAGATTCTACAACATATGCACACCCCTGCATGCCAAATTTATTAAAAATTAGCTAGTAAACCACTGGTCATTCAGAGGACCATTTAATAATAAATTCACACCACACTAAAACTGAAAAGTGCCACAAGAAAACCAGCTTATCCCCAAACCCCTAAAGGTAAAGTGATCTTCTTGTGCTTTTAAAATTTCTACAACAATGTGATGCACTGAATTAAAATTCAAAGGGTAGCAAAAATCCTCGAACACCAGCAACAAAACTCGAGAACATAACATTTATGAAAATAACCAGTATCGCCTCAAAATAAATAAACAGTTTCTGATATTACATAACGCGAACATATTAAAATATAAATGAAAAGTATACAATACATGAAAATTGGAAACGGAATGCTATATGTAAATGTTACCGAACCTTGATAAAACACAGAAAAGATCCAACCAAAGACCCCTTAACTGAAAGAATTGCCAAGACTCTGCATCTATATATAACTTGCAAAATCATAAATAAAAAATTTATAATCAAACTACCAATAAATTTAACACATATACAACTTAACTTTCTCCACCTTCTCTATTCCCTCCTCCAACTTTATCATTTTCCCATCAAAACTTTTGAGCTCGTGTGACCCGATATCTGAAACAACTGCCTGGCAAGAACCAGGGGAAAACAACTTGCTATTTTTGTTTGGGCTAGTTCCCATAGACACTATGAACTAAAGAACAGAATTTCTAAAATTTTGATGAACCCGTCTCAAATTTGAACTCAAGTTTGAAGCTTTTGCAAACAGAACTGCAGTTGGTTTCACTGTTAGAACTCTTATGGGTTTCATGGTGCATGAAACAAATGCTGATTCTTGATTTATTTTATTTTTTGTCATGTTTTGTAAGTTGAGATATTTTAGGTGAAGAAAAAACAAGGTAGTCAGTGACTCTGATATTATATACTACTTTTAGATTGAAGTAACAAATACAATGCACATGTTAGATTTGATATATATGTTATAACATGATTTGATATCATTTGTGTTTATATCATAGACTTAGGTAGGAAAATATTTGACTTCTTTTAAGACAGTTCTCTGTACTGTGCGACACATGCTTGTTAGTACAGCCAAATAAACGAAATCAACACAGTATACAAACCTTGAGTAGAAAACTATGAGTGTCTTTAGCTGTTTGTAAATCTAGAAGACCGTCTCCCCTCATTACTATGCTATGCCTATGGGATCAAAGCTGGATCCTCACTTCCAAAGTAGGAGAAACCAAAAGTGATTGTACCTCCCATATTTTCTATATTTTTAACAAGAGTACATGAAATTAATTATAAAATTGTGTATACAACAGTGATAATATCTGCATTATAAAAATGCAACATTTTGCTTATTAATCTTAATTAACACTACAGGAAAGTGAACATAGAAATAAATTAAACTATTAAAGCATGGTATTGCATTTAATCTGAACATGAATTACCTTATTGTCATATACAGAAGGAACAATCTCTTCATCGACATCAGCAGAACATTTAATTTTATAAAGCGCCTTCCTGTCCAGTTTACCAGAATATCTAGTGCCTTTATTCCATTTAATTATGAGACCATCATACATGTTTAAAATCTGTTCATGCCATAGTTTGGTACATTAAAAATTTTATCGGAGTATATTCCTATGTAGATATTGTGTCAAGTTTTGTGCATAGTTGATCTTCCTTTTAGGCCAGCGACCAGGGGGTGCATCACATGACTGAGTGACTTTTTCATGGTGAAACCAACCATGTTGTGTAAAAGTGATAAGAACATTTGGAGAGCTAAAAGTACTTCCTTTAATGGTTTCTTACGCTAACCTTTAAAAAATATAGAGAAGAAACTAACAAATCACATTCTTGTTGTCCGTTTCAATCCTATTCAGGATTACCACCCATGTTGTTCCTGAATGACAGATAAACAAATTTATGGAAATTAAAAGAATGTAGGTAGTTTGGTACAAAAATATGTACAACATAGACAAATGATGACTTTAACAATGCGAAGTTTAAGTTGCATAGACTAATCAGTGATATTGAGTTTTTTAGCAAACATCAGTGATATTCTTAAGAATAACGCAAATGAAAAAACATATGTAAGTAAAAAAGAAAGAAATACTTACAATATATCTTACAGTTGTTGATAATGTTGAGGATTCTGCAGCATCCTTGTTGCAATTTCATGAAGGAAAATTCTAATCATCGGATACGTAAAGATGTTAGGCAACATACTAACCATCAAATTCTAACCATCAGATATGCGATGGGATAATTACTTAGTAAAGAAAGAGTTTGATAGAACAACTCTGCTATTGGTTAGTTTTACAATCCACTCTCAGCATTTACCTTCTAACCATTTGAATGCACTCATTCGATAAAATATAAATCTGATGAAATCAAACTAAAACTCTGTTACTCAGTCGAATACGCAAGCCTTTACAATTAATAAACTAAACTGCTATAACATGCTAATGTCTGGCTGTAAGTGACAGGATGAACATAAGAATGTAACCACTACCTTTAAACATGAGTAGCGAATTTTCACTTATATAGATGTTCGATTTCCAATCATATGACAAGAATAGGCAATGTGAAAACAAAAAAATGTATGCTTATACAAATTCATACACTTTCAAGGAAAGTAAAACCATATTTAAGATCAACTGGAGGAAACATAGTATCAAGAAGGTATAATCGACATTTAAAGGTAGTCGATTTCTTCATCTCCTCCGGAAGATAGCTGAGAGAAAAAAAAAAGAATAAACAAGTGAAACTATGACCAACTTATGGAAGCTAGGAATCATCATAAAATAATTAACAAGAAATCATCATCCAAGTCAGTTCCATCTTAATCATTCAGTAGGATAAAGAACCCCAGGCAAGTGCACTCGTGACTCCCTCTGCCCCAAAAATTAGTTCTATTAGTTAATTTTATGCATATTAAGGATATGCTTTGCCCCACTTGCACGAAGAACTAGCTTTTTCGTATTATAGAAATATCATGATAAAAAATTACAATCACAAACTTCAAGGACATTGTGCAAAAAAATTTGAATTAATATCTTAGAGTAGATTTTAGTGATTTAAGGAATATCACATCACATATATTTATATATATAGAGAGATAACTTGGAGACTAGCCCAAGAAGAGTGGAGGCTTTCTTCAGAGCTTGCCCATGAATTCCGAAACTTCTACGATCTATTAATGTAAATCCCTAATTTTACCGCAAACTATAAAGCCTAATTGAATTTGGGAATGAAAAGTCCCAATTGAAATCAATTGAAAATAAAAATAGAAGAGGTAGTGAAGATTAAAAGAAGAGATCGCAAATTTAAGAGAAGAGAAGATTTGATTGAAAGGGAGAAAGGCCACATAGTTGGGAGAGATAGTCTGAGAGATAGGAAAGGGTGGGAGGGAGGATTGAAGCGTCTATACCCTGAAAATGTGGGCGGTCTTTTAGACCAAAATTTTGGCGGTTGTTTAAAAAAAATTGGGCGCTTCTAAAATTTCAGTGACTAAAAATTTGCATACAATTTTTGATATATTATTATTACTAATATTATAAATAAAATTTTAAGTTATTTTAAGAAAGAAAAATAATTATATATATTTTTCACTTTTAAAAATTCTTAGATTTACAGTTTTATATAGTTTTTATATATATTTAAATGATTATTACTTTTGAAATGATTATTTTGATTTTTTTTAAATTTTTCTGAATAAAATATTTATGTATCTTATATCTCGTTATTTAAATTTTAATATCACTTTAATTTTTTTATAATGAATAAAAATTAATATTTAATCTCTTAAGAAAATATAGAGTATTTATATTTTAATACTCCAAGGTAACACTTTGACAAATATCTTGGAAGCTGTAACACTTTGCAGCTAATGCAACACCTTGTCTTTGGCTAAGGTAACATAAAAAACATAATATTAAATTAGCTCATAACTATCCTATCTAAGGTAACATATTAGGTAACATTCTTTTAAGGAGGGGTTTGCGATAGGCCATCTATGGTGTAGTGATTCTTAACTGTTTGGGAATATAAGAATAGCAAGAGTGAGCAACCGAGTGCTCAACAAGTATAGATGACAAAAAAAATTCACAAGATAATAATAAAAAGGGTGCCAAGAGCAATATAAATTTAATTTCAACAGTGAATAATCAACATCACATACATTATGCTCTTATCTGGCACTTCACCACTTGAGTTAAGATAAACTGGTCATTTTCCATCCCTGATATATTAGTGATGTGATCCACTATCACAGTGTACCATCCTCATGCGAATCTTACGCTCACCCGATCACATATCATGTCCTTGTTTGCTGAGTTCATATCTGCAACTAACAGGCTTCCCTTCCTTACTCTTTTCAGAGCAAATTCACCGGTCTTTTTTCTTGTGATTGAGAAATCTTCTTTGAAAAAAATAACCTTAAATCTTTGTCTATGAATTGACTGACACTTAGAATATTCACTTTAAGACCTGCAATTTGTGCTACATCTTCAATTTCAATATTTCCATTAATCAAACTGTCATATCCCATTGTGAATCCCTTGTTGTTCTCCAAAGGTCACGAAAGGGCTAGCCATCTCCTCAAACTGTGATAGCATGGCTTTATCACCTGTCATGTGTCTGTAACATCCACTATCAATGATCCACATGATTTTATTCTTCTTTCCTTGCACCCAATGAGTTTTAAGTGTGTTTAGCTACCCAGGTAGTGTTTGGCACTTTATCCTTCTTGATAGAGTTAACAGAAGTATAACTTGAACATTCAAAAGAAACATCATTCTAGTTTGATTAACATTCTCTTCTTTAATCACATAATCAAAATTGACTTCTTTTAGATCTTTTCTCAACTTATGACAGCTGGTCACTACATTCATGTTGCATGGAATGTAATCAAACTTGTCACAGAAAGAGTAGGGGTTATTGGTTTGTGCCTTATTATATTTGCAGGCTCCATATTTTGGGTCACTAACAACCTTTTTGCAAAGGTGAGTTAAATGATTTGTTGAGCCATATTTTTTACATTGCTTTCTAGGAGCATCTGCAACATATGCATAAATATTTCCTTTGTTGACATGTAACACCCCCAAATCCGGGGTCGGGGATCCGGGTTGTCACGAGTTCCATTTCCCTTAATAACACCCAATCTTAATAAATAATCAACTACTCTGTACTGTGACCCCACAATAAACACACACACCACAAGTTATAGCCTCAGAGATGAATATCCAAAAATAATCACAAGTCGTTTTATTCCATAATTATATGCCAATGCACCTTAAACAGGTTTCTGAATAAATTTACATTTCTTTGCCATTATTACAATTCATAATATACATAAGTTTGGTACATCATTAGTTGAAAACTTAGCCTATTGGTAATTTCTACCTCAGCTACAGCGGCCTCAACGCTTCTAGAAAGTTGCGGAACGTTTCCTATCCGCTTGCGAATTCGGAGCTTGGTCCTGTTCATCTTATCTATCTGATGTTGTGTGATGAAAGAAGAAAGCAAGGGTGAGCAGCAAGCCCACCAAAATAATATGTATAATGATTAACAATATATGAGCCTTCTCATAGTACTCATGAAAGTCTTGGTCAAAAGAAATGAACCAAGTTGATATCTTAATGCGATGAAGTCGCAAAATATTCAGTATATATATATACATATATACTTTTCAAAATATTGGAAGTCCTCTTCCATGCATAATACACACAGAGTTCCAGTGTATAACTGTATAAAAAAAATATCGTTGCAAGGTGATCTCATATATCTAACCTTGTCTCAACATTTTTCTGAAAATCTTTGTCATGCATAAGATAATCATTTACTAGATATAAGTTTAAAAGATGAAGTTACAAGATACTCCAATATACTTATATCTTTTCCAAATACTACTTGAACTACCACCGTTCAAGTTATAATTAGTTCAAAAGTTCATCACATAGATGAGACTACAAGATAATACTTGAATAGATTCAACCTTTAAAATATCATCAAAATAAAATGAAGTTATGAGATACTTCATTTGATGCAAACATCATTTTGAAAACTTGACCCTGCCAACACTCAACAATCGCCCAACCGTAGCCTTTCTATCGAAGTGCTCTGGGTAGAGTTGCAGAAATATCCAATTGGATGATGAACTCATTACGGGAGTTTGCCGCGCCAGGAAGACCACTTACGATGATCAGTCGTACTAGTGCAACCCCACCATTTTCTACATGTAGAGGAGAACCTGTCGGATTTACTTGTCAACCGAACACTGAACTCCTAAGGAATGGACCGCCTTAGCGGAACTTCCAGGCCATTTGGGCCAATATAATAAGGCTGGGCCGGCGCCACTCGACCACTTACGCCACTCCTAGTTCAGATGAAATCCATGACTCTGAAACGTAAAGCTCGTTCCCACTTTCCCCAAGTAGAAACTTGTTGATACGGCTCCACCAAGAAGTCGTATCTAGTTGGAAAGGAAAACTCACCGATATTTCCCAGGCGATGCCTGTTAATGGATTAACTTGTTCCAAGAATTTTACTTCTAGAGTGTGGGGTAAGTAATCAAAAACTCTTTTATCAAGACAACAACCTTGTTGCAAATATAAAATACACCACAGAGCCGGATCCCTCCGATTTTGAGCGAGTATTTAAATCCTCTTTTTAAAAGGAAGATCTTAAATATAAAAATGAGTTTTGGGATCCGCTCTAACTTTTAAAATTCATTTTAAAGACTTGAAAACACTTTAAAGAGTGTTTGGAATAATGCTGATTTAATAAAGTAAATCAGTCTCAATATAAAGAATATCTAAATATTATTATTTAAATAATATTCCCATAAAGAATAATTGAGGTAGAAGTTGGAAAACTTATACTTGAAATGAATAGTAAATAATCAAATATATACTTATACGAAAGTAATATCTTTATTTGAATATCAAAAGTATGTTTGATTATCGAACCTTATTCTTTAATAAAATAAAGAATATTAATAAATAATAAGTGGAGTCATAATACCTCGAATGAATATTATAAATAATATTCATTAAATAAAATAAAGGAGTCATACATCCTCAAATGAATATCCAAGTAATATTCATTAATAAAATAAAGTTATCGAATAAACCTTATTCGATTAATAGTTTTGAAAACTATAACCATATATATATATAATTATATATATATAATCTACTTGGGATCCTCGACTCCCGGTTTTAGAAAATGTTTTCACCTTTGGGTCCCTATACTAAGGGTATATGCAAATTACCGCCATTCTCTAGCATAGGTATTATCAACTGAACCAACAGATATATATGGCAAGAATACGAAACAGGCATGCATATGTACCGCAAGAATTTGCTAATATAACCATCATGCATCTATTACAAGATAATGCATATACAAGTGTATAAATCACAACAACAGTATAACGGATAGAAAACTTGCCTGAGCAGCTGGGGGTTACAATCGGCTCGGGATGAGTCTGGTAACCTATAAACAACAAGTAAGTTGGAATTAAACCAAAGTCACTTGTAAATCTATACTTTAACCAATACGAGTTTTAAGGCGATTCCTTCGAGGGTGTCTTACCAACTGCCTATTACACCTTACATAAATGTTTCATACTTCAATTAGTCCTTTAAGGTCTTTAACCTATGTTTCAAAGTAAGGCGAGGGGTAAGGGTTCGTTCGCGAAACGTCGTTACTTAAAACGGCCGTTTCTCCTAAACCGTTCATCGGAATCAAACGAACCACATATCAAAACGAAGCTCGTAACATGAACTATCTAAACATGGCAATGGTCAAAACCTAGCAGTGAGTTCAAGGGTTCTGATGTTAAGAACAAAAACAGTCTACGGTAAATCGGGCATTACGACGGTTATGTTTACGTGATTTCCCAATTTTATACCCTTCCAATTCAACCCATAATCAAGCCACAATCACATCCCAATACAAACTCCATCTATACCACATCGTAATAGTCCCAATCAATTCAATATTAACATTTATACTTATGCTTAAGTTTGAATTTAACTATACCTAAGTTCTTTTAACCAAAACAACAAGATTCACCATCCATTTCACTACCACTCCAACCCAAATTCTAAACCAACAAGCATTAAGCTACTATATCACCATAACAACTAAAATCATCCTATTTAACAAAGTAAAGCTAGGGTTTGGAGTTGATATACCTTCCTTGAAGTGGTGTGAGTAGCTAGGAAGCCTTAAGAAGCCTTGAGATGACTTAGGGATGCTTGGATCTTAAAGGAAAAATAAGAAAATCAAGTTAAAATTCTTGAAGTCACTATTCATTGTCTTCTTCATTGATTTCTTGAAGAAGATTGTGAATGATTTGGAGGCTTAAACTCATAGAATAGCCATAACTATGCATAAGGAATACTAGGGAATTATCTTACCAATTTAGGAAGCCTTGAACTTGGATTTTGAAAATTCTTTTCTTTGAAATAGTAAAAAGCCGAGAGTAAAGCTTGGAGAAGATGAAATGTTTTGTGTTTTTGTTTTGATTTGTTTTGGTTGGTTGCTTATTTGATTTGTTTTAGGTTAATTACCAAATTAACCTTGGTTTTGTGTGGTTAATATTCCACCACATTTCCTTCCTTCTTATGTCATGCTTGCATCACTTTGTGATGTCATCATCCCTCCTTTGTCCTCTTTCTATTGGTTGGATAACATTATCCCCACTAATCTCTTTGATTAGCTTCTAATTGTTTGCCTAATGACCGCTGATCTGTTATACGGTTCGCTTAACTTTCGTTTTCGTTTATCATTTGAGGGATCATACCCGGGATCTTATTACTTAGGTTCCCTTAACCTTTCTCAATATATTATATTCCTTTTATGACCCTCTCTTATAATCCTTTAATTTAAATCTTTTTTATCATGTTACCTTATACTCAATTCTTTCCGTATCTAGTGGATTTCCGGGAAAAATGAAAGTGTTCGGAATTGGATTCTGACGATCTTTACATACACTTATATACCATATAGAGTACTAATAAAATCTCAGAATATCCATACCAGAACCCCTACATAGTGTGGCATGAAAAGTTTTCTCATTCAGCATAATCTGCAAAATCACTATTCATAAGGGTTTCAAAAATTTCCAAAAATTGGGGTTATTACAGTCTCCCCTCCTTAAAAGGATTCCGTCCCGGAATCAGATAGAAAATGAATAGGGATACTCTCTTAGCATTGCACTTTCTAACTTTCGAGTAAATTTTCCCACATTGTGGTCCCACCACCAAACTCTGCCTAATTTGATAATCCTTCTCATAAGCACTTGTTCCTTTTCACTTTATAACCCTTCCTGGTTGCTCCATATAGGTTACGTCGGGTTGCGTGTCTATGTGCTCATATGCCCCTATTTGTCTGGCATCCGAATTACACTTCCTTAACATTGATACGTGAAACACGTTATGACTTGCTACATGTTCAGGGGTAATGCTAGCTCATATGCTATCCTCCCAATACTTCTTAATATATCCAAGGGTCCAACAATGGGTGGACTTAGCTTTCCTTTCTTTCCGAATCTCATTAACCCCTTCCAAGGGAATACCTATAACAACACTAGGTCCCCTACTTCCCATTCCTTGTCCTTTCGTGTCAAATCAACATACTTCTTATGTCCATCTTGGGCTACTACCAGCCGTCCTCTGATTAAATGTATTAAATCCTTGGTTCTTTGGACCACTGCTGGTCCGAGTATCTTGCGCTCTACAACTTCATCCTAACATAAGGGGGATCGACATTTTCTTCCCTCAAAAATCTCATAAGACGACATCTCGATATCTGACATACGATCTATTGTCGTAAGATAACTCAATCCGCATTAAGTGATCATTCCAAATTCTTTCAAGTCTATTGCATGGAATTTTATCACAGCTTCTAGCACTATAGCTTTGGCGTCTCAATACCCATTCTTTTCCAGTTTGTAATCGCTACTACCTTCCGTTCCTAATATTATACTGGTTATACTTTTGCTCGTTAGTGTTCTATAACCTTTTAATAACCACGTCAACCTTAGTATCACGAATGTGTTTCCATTCTGAATACTACCACAACTTTATTACTCCTTTTTCAGCTGTTTCTATTTCCCAAAGTTTGATCAATCATATAAAAGTAAATGAATTTGTTGAGAGATCACTATGATCATGAACACTTGTTATATCACATAGTTAGTACAGAAGGTGGCCAGCCTTTAGTACTTGACAAGCAATTAAACAATAGATGGTATCCTACTAGGCTTCTATCACACAGATAGATAGTCATTCGGCAATACCTCCCCTTCTGGAAGGGTTGTTCTTCTCAGCTTACATGAAATGAAAAGAAGAGAAAAGAACGAATTGAAGAGAATTGTATATTTGAAAAAAAATATACTGCCACAAAATATCTGGCTTGGAACCTACCTCTGAACTATAGAGGTTTGTCATAGGAGAACAAAACATATATGTATACATATCAACATCAAGTATTATAGCATCGTATTTCACATGCCTAAATATTCTTGCTATTCCATCCATCATTCTATGGACCCATGCTCTTCCTCGAGCTTATACACAATCACCTTTGAAACTCCCTCGACATTGAAAATCGAATCTGGGATCTCATTCTAGACATCATCGTTACTAGAATTCTATGCTTGCATCGCAACCTTCCTCGTATAGTAATACGACTCTCTATTGATAAGAAGGAATAAATATTCATTAGGTAGATACTCTACTTAATTAGTCTATCAATGATAATTTATACACTACCACGACCTGATTAGTGGTACTTAATCTCAACATCCATTCCAATACAACTCTCATGGTTGTAATCAGCTCATTACTCGCAGAATCATTGCTGCCTTACTATGGTCCTCCACTGACCTACTGTCATCATTCACTTTCCATGAAATCTTAATATCTAACCATACAGAGTCCATACATGTCGTATAGAATACTTCTAAGGAGTTAACATAACCACCAATCATAATTCATGAAGAACACTCCAGATCCTGATGTACATTCATGACATGAAGCAGATAAAATTGCAGAAGAGTTTCAATCAAAGCAACGATAGCAGGTTAATACCATTCTTAATCATATGCCTTCAATAGAAGACTTAACTCAAAGGTTCATTTAGTCCTTTTTAAAACATGGTCCTGGATTATTCTCAAGATAGGACCTTCTAAGATAGATAGCCCGCTCATGGAGATTACACGAATTAAACCTTTACCAACTACTATTACGGTTGGGTATTGCACAGTCATCAGAAGGAATGTCAATCTTCCAAACCATAATACAACCTTCATAGCTTTAACCATCATCACTGTATTCCTTTGGCACACGCACCTATAATTATCCTCTTACCTTTAAAGTGTCGGCCACCTCTTTGGCCTTTCCTGATAGTAAAATTTCCTTACAGTCAATGTCATTTTAACCACCTCCAAATAAATTTTCTACCTCATTTCAATCACAGCTTTAGTGAAGATGTTTTCCTTAAAATCTGATGAGTAAAAAAAAATCACTATTTTCCATAAGTTATTGCCTCAGTCTTGAGAGGTTAATCACTATCGCGACTGACTCTCGATCGTACTTAGAACATCTTTTATCTTAGGTCCTAATTGCCCTGAACAATTTCGACCTTTACTGGTTTGATCCATACTTTCTCGTGGTTTAACACGTGCCCCAATTGGCATCATTATAATTACGTCATATTTCCTTTATCAACATTTCTATTCTTGAGAATTTTGAATATTACCTTTCTCCTTGTAAAACCTCTAAGGTTATGCTTCAATCGTTCCTCCTGTATTCCCTAGATACAGGGCATATCAAAATACCATTTACTACTACTAGAACCATTGTCTATATACTTCTGAAAAATTTCTCCACTGATCCTTAAAGGTTATTATTACCTTAATCCTTTCCAATTCATACTGTCAAAACTCATACTATCCCTATTAAGGGTGAAATGCCAACCTGTATGCATTCCCTTAGGATTCGTTTTAAGTTACCGATGTTTTATCCTTAATTTCACCTTTAAAAAGGTACATGCATCCTTCCATGGATAAATAAAGTCATATATCCCTGATAAGGGTATCTTATTCAATCATTTCCACCTCGATAGTCTATACCGAATTTCACAATAGCATCCTTATTCAAGTTAAGGTCAATCCATATGGCCTCCAAAAGATAAAAATGGTTATCCGCTTTTCTTTCCTGATTTGGTAATGATCACATGGATGATCTGGAAGATATTGGTCGTGTTCAACGTGAACTTCTTCTTAATAAATCCTTATTTACTTTTGTTGTTTATCTCAACAGTCATCTCAATGTTGGGATATCTTTCATACCTGGCGTCTCCTTTCCTGGGTATCAAGCCACCGGTCTTACACTTCACATTCTTGAAGGTCACTTCCTTCATCCAATTTTCCTAATTTCTTACTTCCGTGTCTCCTCAGTCTATCCACGTCTCAATATTTATCCTTCGAATTATCTCAAGGTTTCCTCGAATCCTCCCAACTTATAGGGGATAAAATATATGTATCTCTTATGCCTTCAACCATCAATTTTAACTCATGGTGAATCACCCTCATCCTGACGATTACATACTTTTCTATTTCTATTGCTACGAGTCTTTAGGGTTTCCTCATACCCAACTTCCTTATCATTCCTCAAACTCTATTGCCTTTATATTCCTTTTCACTTCAGTTTCTTTTTATTTTCCTTTCTCTTATCATTATTTCATGAACCAACCCAACATAAGCATCGATTTCAAACATCCCGTCATTCTGGATTCGTGTCCTCAGAACGAATCTTGACAACTTTTACAACTTAGATTCATAATTCATCATACTCGTCTGCCTTTGTTCTGGCTCTAAAGATTTTACACTATCTCCATAACCTTGGGAAGTACTTTCCTGAAAATAATTGACTGAACTTAAATCAGTTTATTATAATCTCTTGCTCCGTGCCTTCCTTGGTCTTTCACCAGAGGGTGGTCTCTCTCTTAGGAGGGTAAGTGACAAAAACAGTCTTTTGTGGTTCGTCAATCATTTAGAATCTCAAATGATTCCTATATTTCCTTTAGCCAGGCTCTTGCCTCGACTGGGTCAACTTATTCCTTGGAACACTGAGAGCTTAGCGATTTAAGGGTCCTGAAAGAATTTCCCACTACATTGTTTCCCTCAAGGTGGTGGTTGGGAGTAAAGTATAAGTTCTGTTTAGACAGGTCCATGAATTTCCGTATAGGAGTACCGTCTCGGGTCTCCTTATCTCGCTCGACTTTTGCTTTCTTAGTCTAATTATTTCTTCCTACTCCCCATAATTGGGGTCACCTTTTAATTTAAAATCCTCATTTTCCACTTTATTATATTCCGGGTTCTTTATATCTTAATTGCGACCTCCCTGATTATCACATTCAAGGTTTTCCCCTAATCTTATTCCTTGTGGGGGCATATTACTTGGAAAATTTTGAGAATCTCCGGATATTTGTCTTACTTACTTTACTTAAGTCTTCCCCTCGTTTAGTCCTTGCACGATTGCAAATTATGAATTCTTAAGTTCGATAAACTTCATGACACTCTCTTAAGTGTTAATAGTGCAATTAACAATGTGATCTTATCACAAACAAACTGATCTGAACTAAAATTAACAGATATATACATAACCATTTGTTCGAGGGTACAATAACTGAGCATATTAAAGAGAATTACATCATTTGATCTAATCACTTATAACCCAAAAGTACTACCATAGATAATCATCTAGTCATTAAAACCAATCATCCATAACTTAGGCTAATCCTCCAAAAGCGGTGCTGCATGAAATTCTTGTCAGATTGTTCAGACTCTGCACACTATTATGGATCAAGAAATGCGGGCACGTACGACATCCCTAACCTGCTCCATTAAAGCGGTGATGAGGTCTAGGATAGTTGCAAGTAGAGCTGGATCAATCTGACCCTCAAGATGGCCTCTAGCTGTAACACGGGTGGTAGCCTCAATCCTTTCCATACTATGAGCTAATCCCGCCGGAAGTACCCTGCCCTCAATCCTTGGTGCAGTAAGTCGATCCAACAGATCACTCCTAACATTACGGGCCTCGGACAGGCCACCCAAAGTCATATGATAATTGGCGATAAGAGAAGCCTGAGTGGTAGCATCTAGCAGTCCATGGGGTGCAGGTGGTGCAGACCCAGGAGATCCAAATGGATAACAAAGCACGGCATCAGGTGACAATGGTGCAGGAGGTAAAGGTGGCATTTCCTCAGTAGGTGCTGGGCTCTGTACCGGGGATGGAATAGGAATTGGTGGAACCCCATGGATGTCTACAGGAACCTCTGGAAGAGGGTCTGATACTGGTATAATTGGTGTCGTGGAAGGCCCCACTCCTTCTGCCCTCACTAACCTTTGTGCCCTTGGTAACTTTTCATCCTCTAGTGCCACCCTCGCGGCCATTCTTGCTCTGGTAGTCGCCCTGACTACGGTCATCAATTCCTCAGCGGTCCTCTCTTCATTCTCATTAGGATCCTCCATGAGATCCTCATCAGCCACAATCCTTTCCGGAATAACATCCTCAACCGCAACATTCTCAATATGAATCTCATCCGGTCCCTCATTAGGGTACTCCATCGGATTCACAATTTGATCTCCAACTTGTAATAAAACATCCTCATGCGGATGCTCCTGAACCTCAGGGTTCGGTGCCCCGCTGCCCTATACGAGAACGAACTATGTTACTATCACGATATTTATAAGGGTTCCCGTAAGGGTTTTAACTGTCAGTACTACGTTAGGTAGCCCGACTATGAACTTGGCAAGAGTTCTTATTATCTTAGTGAACTTATTATCTTAACGTCACATCATCTCTGAGGTTTATAACGCTTAGCTCTGATACCACTTCTGTAACACCCCCAAATCCGGGGTCGGGGATCCGGGTTGTCACGAGTTCCATTTCCCTTAATAACACCCAATCTTAATAAATAATCAACTACTCTGTACTGTGACCCCACAATAAACACACACACCACAAGTTATAGCCTCAGAGATGAATATCCAAAAATAATCACAAGTCGTTTTATTCCACAATTATATGCCAATGCACCTTAAACAGGTTTCTGAATAAATTTACATTTCTTTGCCATTATTACAATTCATAATATACATAAGTTTGGTACATCATTAGTTGAAAACTTAGCCTATTGGTAATTTCTACCTCAGCTACAGCGGCCTCAACGCTTCCAGAAAGCTGCGGAACGTTTCCTATCCGCTTGCGAATTGGGAGCTTGGTCCTGTTCATCTTATCTATCTGATGTTGTGTGATGAAAGAAGAAAGCAAGGGTAAGCAACAAGCCCACCAAAATAATATGTATAATGATTAACAATATATGAGCCTTCTCATAGTACTCATGAAAGTCTTGGTCAAAAGAAATGAACCAAGTTGATATCTTAATGCGATGAAGTCGTAAAATATTCAGTATATATATATACATATATACTTTTCAAAATATTGGAAGTCCTCTTTTATGCATAATACACACAGAGTTCCAGTGTATAACTGTATTAAAAAAATATCGTTGCAAGGTGATCTCATATATCTAACCTTGTCTCAACATTTTTCTGAAAATCTTTGTCATGCATAAGATAATCATTTACTAGATATAAGTTTAAAAGATGAAGTTACAAGATACTCCAATATACTTATATCTTTTCCAAATACTACTTGAACTACCACCATTCAAGTTATAATTAGTTCAAAAGTTCATCACATAGATGAGACTACAAGATAATACTTGAATAGATTCAACCTTTAAAATATCATCAAAATAAAATGAAGTTATAAGATACTTCATTTGATGCAAACATCATTTTGAAAACTTGACCCTGCCAACACTCAACAATCGCCCAACCGTAGCCTTTCTATCGAAGTGCTCTGGGTAGTGTTGCAGAAATATCCAATTGGATGATGAACTCATTACGGGAGTTTGCCGCGCCAGGAAGACCACTTACGATGATCAGTCGTAGTAGTACAACCCCACCATTTTCTACATGTAGAGGAGAACCTGTCGGATTTACTTGTCAACCGAACACTGAACTCCTAAGGAATGGACCGCCTTAGCGGAACTTCCAGGTCATTTGGGCCAATATAATAAGGTTGGGCCGGCGCCACTCGACCACTTACGCCACTCCTAGTTCAGATGAAATCCATGACTCTGAAACGTAAAGCTCGTTTCCACTTTCCCCAAGTAGAAACTGGTTGATACGGCTCCACCAAGAAGTCGTATCTAGTTAGAAAGGAAAACTCACCGATATTTCCCAGGCGATGCCTGTTAATGGATTAACTTGTTCCAAGAATTTTACTTCCCGAGTGTGGGGTAAGTAATCAAAAACTCTTTTATCAAGACAACAACCTTGTTGCAAATATAAAATACACCACAGAGCCGGATCCCTCCGGTTTTGAGCGAGTATTTAAATCCCCTTTTTAAAAGGAAGATCTTAAATATAAAAATGAGTTTTGGGATCCGCTCTAACTTTTGAAAATCATTTTAAAGACTTGAAAACACTTTAAAGAGTGTTTGGAATAATGATGATTTAATAAAGTAAATCAGTCTCAATATAAAGAATATCTGAATATTATTATTTAAATAATATTCCCATAAAGAATAATTGAGGTAGAAGTTGGAAAACTTATACTTGAAATGAATAGTAAATAATCAAAGATATACTTATACGAAAGTAATATCTTTATTTGAATATCAAAAGTAAGTTTGATTATCGAACCTTATTCTTTAATAAAATAAAGAATATTAATAAATAATAAGCGGAGTCATAATACCTCGAATGAATATTATAAATAATATTCATTAAATAAAATAAAGGAGTCATACATCCTCAAATGAATATCCAAGTAATATTCATTAATAAAATAAAGTTATCGAATAAACCTTATTCGATTAATAGTTTTGAAAACTATTATCATATATATATATAATTATATATATATAAAATCTACTCGGGATCCTCGACTCCCGGTTTTAGAAAATGTTTTCACCTTTGGGTCCCTATACTAAGGGTATATGCAAATTACCGCTATTCTCTAGCATAGGTATTATCAACTGAACCAACAGATATATATGGCAAGAATACGAAACAGGCATGCATATGTTCCATATCACATGCTACAATATATCGCAAGAATTTGCTAATATAACCATCATGCATCTATTACAAGATAATGCATATACAAGTGTATACATCACAACAACAGTATAACGGATAGAAAACTTGCCTGAGCGGCTGGGGGTTACAATCGGCTCGGGACGAGTCTGGTAACCTATAAACAACAAGTAAGTTGGAATTAAACCAAAGTCACTTATAAATCTATACTTTAACCAACTTAGACTCTATCGCTCGTTTTGCGCTTACTGATTCTCTTAAGTTACTCGAGTACCCTCGGCTCCACCATTTTTAATAATTTAACCAATACGAGTTTTAAGGCGATTCCTTCGCGGGTGTCTTACCAACTGCCTATTACACCTTACATAAATGTTTCATACTTCAATTAGTCCTTTAAGGCCTTTAACCTATGTTTCAAAGTAAGGCGAGGGGTAAGGCTTCGTTCACGAAACGTCGTTACTTAAAACGGCCGTTTCTCCTAAACCGTTCATCGGAATCAAACGAACAACATATCAAAACGAAGCTCGTAACATGAACTATCTAAACAAGGCAATGGTCAAAACCTAGCAGTGAGTTCAAGGGTTCTGATGTTAAGAACAAAAACAGTCTACGGTAAATCGGGCATTACGACGGTAATGTTTAGGCGATTTCCCAATTTTATACCCTTCCAATTCAACCCATAATCAAGCCACAATCACATCCCAATCCAAACTCCATCCATACCACATCATAACAGCCCCAATCAATTCAATATTAACATTTATACTTATGCTTAAGCTTGAATTTAACTATACCTAAGTTCTTTTAACCAAAACAACAAGATTCACCATCCATTTCAGTACCACTCCAACCCAAATTCTAAACCAACAAGCATTAAGCTACTATATCACCATAACAACTAAAATCATCTTGTTTAACAAAGTAAATCTAGGGTTTGGAGATGATATACCTTCCTTGAAGTGGTGTGAGTAGCTAGGAAGCCTTAAGAAGCCTTGAAATGACTTAGGGATGCTTGGATCTTAAAGGAAAAACAAGAAAATCAAGTTAACATTCTTGAAGTCACTATTCATTGTCTTCTTCATTGATTTCTTGAAGAAGATTTTGAATGATTTGGAGGCTTAAACTCATAGAATAGCCATAACTATGCATAAGGAATACTAGGGAATTATCTTACCAATTTAGGAAGCCTTGAACTTGGATTTTGAAAATTCTTTTCTTTAAAATAGTAAAAAGCCGAGAGTAAAGCTTGGAGAAGATGAAATGTTTTGTGTTTTTGTTTTGATTTGTTTTGGTTGGTTTCTTTTTCGATTTGGTTTAGGTTAATTACCAAATTAACCTTGGTTTTGTGTGGTTAATATTCCACCACATTTCCTTCCTTCTTATGTCATGCTTGCATCACTTTGTGATGTCATCATCCCTCCTTTGTCCTCTTTCTATTGGTTGGATAACATCATCCCCATTAATCTCTTTGATTAGCTTCTAATTGTTTGCCTAATGACCGATGATCTGTTATACGGTTCGCTTAACTTTCGTTTTCGTTTATCGTTTGAGGGATCATACCCGGGATCTTATTACTTAAGTTCCCTTAACCTTTCTCAATATATTATATTCCTTTTATGACCCTCTCTTATAATCCTTTAATTTAAATCCTTTTTATCCTGTTACCTTATACTCAATTCTTTCCGTATCTAGTGGATTTCCGGGAAAAATCAAAGTGTTCGGAATTGGATTCTGACGATCTTTACATATACTTATATACCATATAGAGTACTAATAAAATCTCAGAATATCCATACCAGAACCCCTACATAGTGTGGCATGAAAAGTTTTCTCATTCAGCATAATCTGTAAAATCACTATTCATAAGGGTTTTAAAAATTTCCAAAAATTGGGGTTATTACATGACACCTATCTTTTCAATTCTCTTTTTCTTTTTCTTTCTAGTGCTTTCATTCTTGATCTCATTAACCGGTGTCTTAGTAATTGGACTAACTTTAGGCTTCTTCTCATATTCAGTGTTGAGAGTGGATTTTGCATTCTTCTTTTCTTTATCGTTATCTTCAATCTTCTGCTTGATAACAAGCTCTACCTCTCTGAAGTTTACCTCGCAAGATTTGAACAAGAGTGAATTCACCTTTTTGAGCACAACATGAACATATTTGTTCATACTTTCCTTTTCCTTATCAACATTACTTTTCTCATGAGATGCAATAGCCTCATAATCCAAGCCAATAGCTATGTTAGCACATGGCTTGTTCTTTTAATGGTATTGACTAACCGATTGAGATGCATTTTTAAATAATTTGAGCTTCAAATCATTTTTCTCAACTTTTTCTCTTAGCATAACTTTTACTTCCTCTGCACACTTCAGCTTGTTCTTCAGGTATTCATTTTCAGTTTACCTGCTTCTAGACTAGAAAACTGCACCCCTAGTTCTCTTTAATATCAAGTTTCTCATTCACTTTTGACAGCCTACTCACTAATTGTCACCATGCATGTGTGAATGTGAAACATTTCTACACTCATCTTTTGAACAGTTTCCTTATATTGTGTAGCATTCAAATCAATGGTGGTTAGAATAGGTACCTCGGATTTAGATGCAGACGACTCTCCTTGCTCCAAGGCTATGAGAGCATAGTTTCCATATTATTCAACATCATCTTCATTATCCGTGCCATCCTAACTCTTACCTTCGGCAATATAAACTTTTCCCTGTTATCTCAAGTGCTTCATACTTAGCTTTAAGCTCCAAATAAGCCTTATCCTTCTTCACCTTCTTTGGCTTTCTACATTCTGTGGCAAAGTGACCAAGTTCATCACAGTTATAGCATCTAATCTTTGATCTTTCCACAGACCTTGACTTGTAACCATATTTTCCAGTTGTATTTGTCTGAGTCTTTCCTTTCTAGTTGTTTATTAGGATGTTTGGCCTTTACCCTTGAAATATCTAGGCTTCTTGACTCTGATGTTTAAAAATTTCTTGCTAGATAAGCCATAGATAGGTCCATTTCATCCAACTCATCAAGAGTATAGTACTCATCATCTTCCAACTAGAAGATAACTTGTTTTTGAGGTTCCTTGTTTTTCTGCTCAACAACTTGAATAACTTTAGTCGGGTTTAATTTCATCTTAGTCGTTTTGTTATCATTTTCTATCAAGGCACTTGATACATCGACGACATGCCCTTAGCTTATTTTTAATAATTTTCTTTGCATCATTTCCAGCTCATAGGTTTTGAGAATACCTTACAAAACCTCCAGAGTTATTCTTCCTAGATCTCTTCCTTCTCTTATTGCCGAGATCTTTTGTTCTAAATAGTCAGGAAGAGTGAACAAGAATTTAAGGTTAACTTCCTCAGCTTCATAGTACTTGTCATGAAGCTTCAAGTCATTTATCAACTTGTTGAATCTTTCAAAGACCTCAGGAATGCCTTCTTTAGGTTTGGCCATGAAACCCTCATATTGAAACTAGAATCCTTCTTTGGTTTGACCTCACCTCTTCAGTACCTTCACACAAGATCTCTATCTTTTTCCAAATTTTCTTAGTTAACTCACAGTTGATAATGTTGTTGTACATCACATTATCAAGAGACTCAATGGGAATGAGTTGCAAGCTGTTGTTAAGTGAAACTTTCTCCTTCTCTGGTTCAGTGTAAGTAGATGGATCTTTAGGAGCAAATTGTCCAGGTATGACCATATCACCATATGTTGTGCCAAGAACCCTTACCATAGGAATGAAGGGTCCATGCTTAAGAATTTCAATATACAGTGGATTGGTCATCTTGATGAACAACATCATCTTCTTCTTCCATAAGGTGTAGTTTACTTTGTCAAAGTCATGAATCTTGATACTGCTAAGTTTATGTGCACTCATACTTCCAAGATCTAATATTCTTACTTTTAGATTTTACTCCGATACCATTTGTTATGTATGAAATGTAACACATAGGGGGGTGAATGTGTTTTCTTGATTTTTGTTTGACAGTGACAGTTTGTGGCTAATGGAACTAAACAGTTGAATGAATATGTAGTGATAAAATACTAAATGTAAATATACAAGAAATTTATCAAAAACTCACTTAACTTGTATTAAATCAAATTTATCTTGCTACAAATATGTGTTCTTAAAAATAAGAACTCAGCTTCTTATCTTGAGAGAATTACAAGATATTTCTAGATTTGTTTTTTACATCTAAAATAAACGACCCGCGACATGTTTTATAGATCAACTGCACAGTTTACAAAAGCTCATTTGTCTCTTTCCATTTCTAGTACATCATATATGTGCAGAATCTACTAGGCCTTTGACCCTCCTTTGTCCAATTCATCTTGATCCTTGATCTTGTATTCTTCAAACTGCATTTATAGGCTTTCCAATTTAATGATAGAATTGTTTGTTGCCAATCTTGGATCTTCAAGTTGTCTGTATTCAGAATTCTGAAGTTATTTGTCGAGATCTCTTTTGTTGTGTAAAAATGTCATATATCGATAAGTAAAATGACTCATCGATATCTCAAGTTCTCTACATAGGCTTTTAACTTATCGAGGTCTCCAATTCTCTACAAGAATGACTTGTCGATATCTCTAGTTTTCTACATAAGCATTTGAATTGTCGATATATCCAGTTCTCTATGTAAGCATTTGACTTGTCGATATCTCCAGTTCTCTACATGAGCTTTTGACTTGTCGATATCTCCAGTTCTCTACATGAGCTTTTGAATTGTCAATATCTCCAATTCTCTACAGGAATATTGACTTGTCGATATCTCTTGGAACTTCTCTACAAGCCATTTTAGACTTCTCGGCATACTTGTCTATATTCCTTGATCTATGACTTTTCGATATGTGACTTAGAACATTTTTCCTAGAACAATATTATTCAACTTCAAAATTCTACACTTCTCTTTGAGGCATGATCAGGATTGATCTTCTTTTAGAATTTATTTCTTAGCTTGATGGTTGTTCATAGAAAAATCCTCTAGTCTAATCTACTTGGCATTTTTACGGACTCAAGAAATACAATTACATAATACAATTGAATTATCATACAACTTATCCTTAGGGTTGTCAATATGACTTAGTCTTGTTATGTACATGCATGTCTTACACAACATACTTGAAATCAGATATACTATACGTGATTGTGATTGTGCGCACGTATGCCTCGTAGTTAAAAAATATTTGATACTTTAATTATTACAACTTATCAAATAAAATTAATAATATAAATTTAGCAAATATTCACAAGTACTTATACAAATCATAATACTTTGATATGTATTTGAGCTATTTTTTATGATATTGAACACATCTAAGGATTATTTTGTCTATTGTTCTTAAATTTTCGTATCAATGTGCATAACCAATTATGCACTGATTCAAGTAAAAAATATTATAATAATACATATTATAAATGAAAAAAGGGTGATAAACTAATAAACATACTTGTCTGATAAAATACGTGGGATGTATGACAAATTTTGTCATAAACTAATACACATTACGATAAAACAAACAAGTTATATTAAATTATAAAATAGCGCACACCTTAAGTGAAATTGTGAACTATATTTCTGCAGTTTTAAAAATAGTAGGGGTGTAACACCCCCCAAATCTGGGGTCAGAGATCCGAGTTGTAACGAGTTCCATTTTCTTTATTAACACTTAATCTTAGTAAACAACCAACTACTGCGTACAGTGACCCCATAATATACACACACACACACCACAAGTTATAGTCTCAAAGATGAATCCCAAAAATAATACAAGTCATTTTCTTCCACAATTATAAGCCATTACACCTCAAAAGGATTTCTGAATAGATTTACATATTCTTTGACATTATTACAATTCATAAATATACATAAGTCTAGTACATCAAAAGTTGAAAGTCTAGCCTATTGATGATTTCTACCTCAGCTACAGCGACATCAACGCCTACAAGAAACTGCGGAACGTTTCCTATCCACTCGCAAATTGGGAGCTTGGTCCTGTTCATCTTGTCTAGCTGTTGTTGTGTGATGAAAAAATAACGCAAGGGTGAGAACCAAGCACACCAAAATAACATGTATAATAATTAACAATAAATGAGCATTCTCATGGTACTCATTAAAGTCTTGGTCAAGCAGAAATGAACCAAGTTTGATATTTTAATGCGACGAAGTCACAAAATATTCAATATATATATATACTTTTCAAAATCTTTGAAATCCACTTCCATGCATAATATTCACATAGTTCCATTCATAACTATATAAAAATATCGTGGCAAGGTGATCTCATATATCTAACCTTGACTCAACGTTTTTTCTGAAAATCTTTGTCATGCATAAGATAAATATTAACTAGATATAAGTTAAAAAGATGAAGTTACAAGATACTCCAATATACTTATATCTTTTCCGAATACTACTTGAACTACCATCATTCAAGGTATAATCAGTTTCAGAAGTTTACCACATAGATGAGACTACAAGATAAGACTTGAATATAATCAATCTTTAAAATATCATTCAAAAGAAATGAAGTTATGAGATACTTCATTAAGTCCGGATATATATATATCATACTTTCCTTGAAAACCTCTTGTATGAAAACTATAAACATAGTTGTAATACCCAATGAATTTGTAAAGAAGAAAATTTTGGCATAAACCCGATATCTTGCTGATCAGGAAATGATACCAATTAAATCACTTTCTCTACTAGTAGATGGATGAATCCCCCACCGGTCATCACCCTGGCCGCATTAGGACCTTGTGTTGGACCGCCACACGACCTCTTACGCGTTGATGGGCTGCCACCCAGCGACTTACACTTTGATAGACCGTACCTCGTCCTGTCATTTATGCCGACTCATTTAGATGGACTTACTTCCCAAATGTTGGGCAAGTAATCAAACTCTTTTATCAAATTAGCAATTTCGTTGTGCCAAAAATACACCACGGATCCAGATTCCATAGGTTTTGAGCGAGTATTTAAATCCTTCCTCGAAAGGGAAGATATAAATTAAAATCAAGTTTTGGGATCCGCTCTACTTTTAAAACCATTTTGAAGACTCAAAAACATTTTTGAAAATGTTTGGAGTAAGGATGATTTAATAAATAAATCATTCCTGATATATTATAAAGTATCTGAATATTATTATTTAAATAATATTCCCATAAATAGTTCTTTAGAAAATAAAAGAAGTAGAAGTTTTGAAACTAATACTTGAAACGAATATTAATTAACAAAAGATATACTGATACGAAAGTAAGATCTTTATTTGAATAATCGAAAATAAAGTTGATTATTATTCAAAATTATCGAATATAACTTATTTGATTAATAGATGTGAAAAACTATATGTATATACATATATAGTTTATACACGGGGGTATCGCCTCACAGTTTAGAAAAATGTTCAACTCTGGGTCCCCTATACTATGGGTCCCCTATACTATGGGTATATGCAAGTACTGTTCATCTCTAGCATATGTATTATGCAGTTTATAAATAATTGAATTGATAACAAGTTATGAAGATTCTAAAATAGGCATGCATATATATTTATAAACATGCTTCAATATATCGTAAGATTTTCTAATAATAATCATGCACTTATCACAAGATAATGCATATATATATACATCACAACAACAGTTATATAGGTTGAAAACTTGCCTGAGTGTTTTGGGGTAGACTTAAACTTAGAGTGGGTCTGGTAACCTATGAAAAACAACATAAGTCGGAATTAAACCACAGTCGCTTAAGAAAATAGACTTTATCCACTTAGACCCTAACATTCACTTTTGCGCTTAACGAGTTACATAAGTCGCTCGAGTACCCTCGACTCCACCATTTTTATAAAATTAAAAGTTAAACGTTTTAAGGCAACTCTTTTGCGATTACTTTACCAACTTCCTAATCCACCTTACATAATTGTTTCGTAATCCAGTTAGTCTTTTAAGGGCCTTAAACAAGGTCTCAAAGTTATGCGAGGGGTAAGGGTTCGTTCGCAAAATGTCGTTAGTTAAAACTGTCGTTTCTCCTAAACCGTACATCGGATCTAAACGAACATATACCAAAATAAAGCTTACGACACGATCTAGCTAAAAAATTGAAAAGTTACAGTTTGTTCAGTGAGTTATCGGGTGCCAAAGTCATGCACAAACAGTTTATATGCAAACGGGCGTTACGACGGCTATGTTTACGCGATTTTCCAAAATTACCAATCCAAACAACCACCGAATCCTCACCCAAAACATCAACAACACAAGATCTTACTTAAACTACCAATTCAAGTCAAAACCCTTCAGTATCATAACTCATTAAAAGTACTAACATAGATCCATCAACAAACATCTTTTAAACCACAAAAACTAACTAAACATACATGGATCTTACTACACATACATGGATCTTAACATATAACACTGATTCATCCATAAACTCATCAAAAACTTAAATTCAAGGCTAAGGTTCTAGAGATTATACCTTCCTTGGAGTGTAATAAGTTGCTAGGGAGCCTTAAGGAGCCTTGATCTAACTATCTACTACTTTGATCTTGCAAAAGAATTCAAGAAGCACAAAGTTAAAGTTTTGAAATCACTATTCATTCAAAACTTTATAGAATGAATTAGCCATGAAATCCTTGAAATCAAGAGCTTAGATTCATGGTATAACTAAGTTTATAATTATAGGATCCAAAAAAACAAACCTAGGAATTTTAGCTTGCTTGGAAGATGAACTTTGAATTCTTGTTCCTTGCTTTATAAAGAAAAGCCGAAGAAAATGAAGGAGAAAAAGAAATGAAATGCTTCTTGATTTGTGTTTTGATAATATGTGGTGTTTAAGGATGGGTTACTTTTAACCTTGGCTTTAATCATGGTTACTTTGCTTGGCTAGAATTCATCCACACAAAATATCTCTTTAACCTTGCTTACCTCATCATCCCTATGTCACTTCCATGCCACATGTCTTTATTATGGTTTGATGATTTCATAATCCCTGGCTTCTTGTACAAACTTTTAGCTTAGTCGCTTATTTATTTTACGGTTTGCTTAACTCTGTTCTCGTTAATCGTTTGAGGGATCATATCCGAGATCTAATTACTTGGGCTTCCCTAAACCTTTCTTAATATTTGTAACTCCTTTAATGATCCTCTCTTATAATCCATGAATTTATATCATTTTAATCATGTTACCTCCTACTTAATTCTTTCGGTATCTGGTGGATTTTTGGGAAAAATCAAAGTGTCCGGATTCGAATTCTGACGACCTTTACATACCCTCAATTACTTTATGGATTACTAATACGATCTCAGAATTTCCATTACAGTACTCCTATATAGCGTGGTCTGATAATTTTACACAACCAGCAAAATCAGCAAAAGTTACTATTCATCAGGGTTTCCAAAAATTGGGGTTATTACAGTCTCCCCTCCTTCAAAGGATTCCATCCCGGAATCATATAAAAACAGTTGGGGATGCTTTTCTAGCATTACGCTTTCTAACTCTCAAGTCAATTTTTCCCATATTGTGGTTCTACCACAAAACTCTAACTAGTTTGATAACCCTGTTCCTAAGCACTTGCTCCTTTCAAGCCATAACCATTACTGGTTGCTCCATATAGGTCAAGTCTGGTTCCAGGCCTCTGCGCTGGTATTCTCCAATGTGTCCGACATTCGGATTATACTTCCTTAATATTGTTACGTGGAACATATTATGAATTTGCTGCAGGTTCGGGGGTAGGGCTAGTTATTTGATAACTTCCCCATACGTCTTAAAATATCAAATGGTCCAATGTATCTCGGGCTTAGCTTCCCTTTCCTTCCGAACCTCATCAATCCTTTCAAAGGGAATACCTTTAACCACACTAGGTTCCTTACTTTATGCTTCTTGCCCTTCCAGGCCAAACCGGCGTACTTTTTCTGTCGATCTTGGGCTGCCACCAACCGTCCTATGATTAGATCTACTATATCTTTGGTCCTCTGGACCACTGCTGGTCCGAGCATCTTGTGCTCTCCAACTTCATACTGATACAAGAGAGATCGACACTGTCTTCCCTAAAGGACCTCATAAGGTGTCATACTGATACTGACATACAACTTATTGTCGTAAAAAACTCGATACATGCTAAGTGAACATTCCAACTTCCTTTTAAGTCTATCGCACAGACTCTCATCATAGCTTCTAGCGCTACAGCTTTTTTTCTCAATACTCATTCTTTTCCAGTTTGCAATCGTTACTATCTTCTGTAAAGAATATTATTCTGGCCTTTAATCACTAGTGTTCTATAACCTTTTAATAATTGCGCCAACCTTAATATCACGAACGCGTTTCGATTCCGGAGATAAACACATTTATACTACTCCTTTCCTAGCCGCTTATATCTTTTGAAAGCTTGATCAATCATATACAAAAAAAAATTATTGAGAGATCACTATGATCATGAACACTTGTTACATTGCATAGTTAGTACAGAAGGGAGCCATCTTTTAGTACTTGACAAGCAATTAAACAATAAGTGGTATCCTACTAGGCTTCTATCACACAGATAGATAGTCATTCGGCAATACCTCCCTTTTTGGAAAAGTTGTTCTTCTCAGTTTACACGAAAATAAAAAGAAGAGAAAAAGATAGAATTCAAGAGAAATATATAGAAATATCACCACAAAATATCTGGCTTGGAATCTACCTCCAAACTATAGTGGTTTATCAAAAGAGAATTAACTATCACACATATATATATATATCAATATTAAGAATTACTGCATCGCATTTACGCGTTCTTGAATATTTTTGCTATTGCGTCCATCATTCTATGGACCCATGCTCTTGCTCAATCTCGTTAACAATCTCCTTGAAACTCCCTCAATATTTAGAATTAAATCTGAGATTTCACACTCGACGTCATCGTTACACCACAACCTTCTTCGTATAGTAATACTACTCTTTATCGATAAGAAGGAATAAATATTCAATAGGTAATTAATCGACTTAGCTAGTCTATCAATGATAACTTATACATTTCCATGACCTGACTATTGGTACTCAATCTCAACATCCATTATAATACAACTGTCACGGTTGTTGTCGTCTCGTTATTCGCAGAATCATTGATGCATTACTATAGTCAACCGCTGACCTACTATGGTCATTCGTTTTCCTCAAAATCTTAATAGCTAGTCATAGGGAATCCATACTTGTCGTATCGAAATATTCTAAAGAGGTAACATAATCACCGTTCGTGATCCATGAAGGACATCTGCTGAACTTGATGAATATATAACATGAAGCGAATAAAATTGCAGAAGAGTTTCAATCAATGCAACGATAGCAGGTTAATACCATTATTAATCATATGCCTTTAATAGTAGACCTGAAACTCAAGGGTTCATTTAGTCCTTTTTGGGAGATGGTCCTGGCTTATCTCAAGATAGGTACTTCTAAGATAGGTAGCCTGCTCACAGCGATAACAAAAATTAAATTTTTACCAAACTACTATTACGGTCGAGTATTGCACAATCATTAGAAGGAAGGTAAATCTTCCACATCATAATGTAACCTTCTTAGCTTTACTTAGCATGACTGTATTCCTTGGGCACGAGCGCCCAAAATTTCTCTCTTATACTTAAAGTGTCGGCCACCTCATTGGCCTTTCCTGATAGTAATACTTCCTTATAATCAATGTCTTTTGAATCATCTTCAAATAAATTTTCCACCTCATTTCTAATCACCGCTTATGTGAAGATGTTTTCCCTAAGCTCAGGTGAGTATAAAAAAATATCACCATTTTTCCATAAGTTATTGCCTTGGTCTTTAAATATGAAAATCATCACGGCTGATTCTCGATCATACTTAGGATGTCTCTTATCTTGGGTCCTACTTTATTGGTTCGATTTATACTCCTCATGGTTCAATATGTGCCCCACTTGGCATCGTTATTATTACGTCATATTTCCTTACCAAAATTTCTATTTGGAAAACTTAATTATTACCTCTCTTCTTGTAAAATCTCGAGGGTTATCCTTGAATCGTTCCTCCTGTATTCCCTAGGTACAGGGCATATCAAAATACCATTTACTAATACTAGAACCATTATCTATGAAGTTTTGAAAACTTTCTCCACTGATCCTTTAAGGTTGTTGTTATCTTAATCCTTCCAATTCATACTATCAAACTTCATAATCCCTATTAAGGATGAAATGCCAGCCTTTATGCATTCCACCACGGTTCATCTCAAGTTATCGATGTTTTATCCTTAATTCCACCTTTAAAAAGGCACTTACACTCTTCCATTGATAAATCAAGTCATCTATCCCTGATAAGGTGCCTCATTCAATCATTCCCACCTCGATAGTCTATACTTAGTTTTATGGTAACATCTTTTTCCAAACTGAGGTCAATCCATATGGCCTCCGCAAGATAACAACGGTTATCCGCTTTCTTATCTTATTTGGTAATGATAGCAAAGATGTTCTGAAAGATACTGGTCGTGTTTAACGTGAACTTTTTAGTTCTTATTACTCATTTACCTCTGTTATTGATCTCAACAGTCACCTCAATGTGGATATCTTATACACTTAGCGTCTCCCTTTTTGGGTTTCAAGTCACAGGTGTTATATACATTTCACATTCTTGGAGGTCACTTCCTTTATCCCATTTTCCTAATTTATTACTTCCTTGTATCCTCAGTCTATCTGTGTCTCATTATTTACATCGAATCCTCCCAACTTAAAAGGGGATAAAATATATGTATCACTTATGCCTTCAACCATCAACTTTAACTTTATGATGAATCACCATCATCCTGATGATTACATACTTTTCAATCTCTATTGCTACGAGTCTTTAGGGTTTCCTCATACCCAACTCCCATATCATTCCTTAAACTTTAATGCCTTTATATTCCTTTCCCCTTCAATTTCTTTTTATGTTCCTTTCTATTACAATCATTTCATGAACCCATTAAGCATTGACTTCAAACATCACGTCATTCTGGGATTCGTGTCCTCATAACAAATCTTGACAATTTTGCAACTTAGATTCATAATTCATCCTACTCGTCTGCGTTTGTTCTGGCTCTAAAGCTTCTGCACTATCTCTAAAACCTTGGGAAGTACTTTTCCGGAAATAATTGACTGAACTTTAATCAGTTTATTATAACCTCTGGCTCTGTATCTTTATTGTCCTTTCACTAGTGGTTGACCTCTCCTATTAGAAGGTAATTGATAAAAATAGTCTTTTTGCACCTCACCAATCATTTAGAATCCCAAATGATTCCTCCATTTCCTTTAGCTAGGATCTCGCCTCGACTGGGTCATCTACCCCTTGGAACTCTGAGAGCTTGAAGCGAATTAGAAGTGCTAAAAGAATTTCCCACTGCCTTTTTTCTCAAGGTGGGGGCTAGGGATAACATTCTAAGTTCTGTTTAGGCAGGTCCATAAATTAACTCTTTGGAGTACCATCTTGGTGCTCCCTTTTCTCGACTTCTATTTTTTTAGTATTAAATGTTTCATCCTACTCCCCAGAATCAGGGTCATCTTATACGTTAAAATCCTTGATTTCCAATTCATTATGTTATGGGTTCCTTCAATCTTGATGGAGACCTCCCTAACTATCAAACTCAGGGTTTTCCCTAATCCCATTCCTTATGGGGGCATAATGCTTAGAAAATATTTGAGGAACTCTTTATATTGGTTTTACTTACTTTGCTTAAGTCTTTCTCTCGTAGAGTCCTTACATGGTCGGAAAATATGAATTCTCCCATTTCTATACGCTTCACGACACTCTTTAGTGTTAACAGTGCAGTTAAAAATATGAATAAACTTGTGATCTTATCATGAAAGAACTGATCTAAACTGAAAGGAATAACTATATACATAACCATTTTTTCGAGAGTACAACAACTAAACACATGAAAGAGAATTACATCATCTGATTTGATCGGTTCTATCACAAAAGTACTACCACATATATTCATCTAATCAATCTAAACTAATCATTCATAACTTAGGCTAATCCTCTAAAAGTGGTGCTGAATGAAAGTCCTTGTTTGATCACTTTGACTCTGACATCACTCTGGATCAAGGAATGTCGGCACGAATGACACCCCTAACCTGCTCCATCAAAGAGGTGATGAGGTCGAGGATAGTTGCAAGTAGAGATGGATCAATCTGACCCTCAAGATGGCCTCTAGCTGTAATTTAGGAGGTAGCCTCAATCATTTCCATGCTATAAGCTAATCCTCCGGAAGTACCCTACCCTCACTCCTCGGTGCAGTAAGTCGATCCAGCAGATCACTTCTAACATTACGAGTCTCAGACAGGCCACCCAAAGTCATATGATAATCGGCGATAAGAGAAGCCTGAATGGTTGCATCTAGCAGTCTATGGGGTGCAAGTGTGCAGACCCAAGAGATCCAACTAGATTACCAAGCACAATATCAGGTGACAATGGTGCATGAGATAAATGAGGCATCTCCTCAGTAGGTGCTGGGCTCGGTATAGGGGAGGGGACATGAACTGGGGGAACCTCATGGATGTCTACAAGAACCTCTAGGAGAAGGTCTGATACTGGTATGATTGGTGCCGTGGAAGGCCCCACTCCTTCTACTGTAATATCCCATATATTTTCAAATATTATTATTATTATTTGGAATTGTTTATGTGATTTTATGTAAATTTTTGGTGAATTATCTGAAAAGTAGAATAGATATCTGAATGTTATATGTGACATTATTTGAATAGTTGAATTTTTTATATGTCCAGAATAAAATATAGATAATTGTGGTATTTTTCTGGTAATTTTTGGAGTGTTATATGATTTTATAATGATTTATGAATTATTAATTATTTTCAGAATAATTATAAAATTATTTTATAAAGCCGGGAATCTTCCAAACTTCAACCGTTTTGCGTTTTTACAACCCGAAACTCTTCCAAAAACTCCTTCCTAACCTAATCTGGTAATTCCGGACATTTTCCGTGTTTTAACTTTTTCGATCCGGATTACGGTTTGACCCGTGCGCGGCCCGGCGCAATATTTTCGATACGATAGTTATTTCGGTAATCAATAAAACCCGTAATCTCGAAAGACGGGATATTTTTACGTTATGTTCGTATATGGTGTTTTATAAAAAGCCCGGTTTTGATAATTATCCAATTTTGGTATCGAATCGGATCGTTATTGCAGTTACTTAGCGGCTAAGCAACTAATTTAATGATCCAAAATGATCCAAAATGATCCAGAACGATCCAATATTCCATAAATATAAATAGCCTATTTCTTATTTCGTTTATTCCGTTTTTCATTTGCAACCAGTTAAAACACCGTAAATACAGAGAAAAACCCGAGAAAACCGAAACGTTCCCGAGAATCAAACACACGAACGAAGGCGTTATCGAACTCCGATTCGGGCGTGCAGCATATCAAAACGAAGCTCTCGAAATCTTCTTTCTGAATCAATCATCAGTTTCTGCCCAGAAATCACAGTAATTTTCTTATTTAATTATTTATATTCGAATTATTTGATAATTAAATTATGAATTTTTGTTCTTGATGTTGTTGATGTGATTTGATGCTTCCATGTTGTAGAGCATGTTTTTCTGGTCGATTTGGTATATTATACTTCAAAAATAGAGTTCGATATCATATAGAAATTAAGGTTTTAATTTCTGAAAATTTCTTGAATATGTGTTCTTGGTGTTCTTGAAGATTTCTGAGAATCAAACCCAAATTTGAGGGTGATGCAGACTTCAGAATTTGAAGTATGAGTAACCAAAATGTTCAGATTTTCATGTTCTTTCTGTTTATGCCCTCAACTCATTCAAACGACTAGTGATTTGGAAATTCGTAATTTTAGGGTTTTATTCGAAAATTAGGGCTTTCTGATTCGTGTATTTGCTGTTGATTTTGAATATAGGAATGTGTTTGTATGATTCTCAGCATTGTTTTGAGATATTGTTTGTTAAATTTGGTTAAGAATTAAGGGAGATCGTGTTTTGCCGGATTTTGATTTTTCTTCCGCCGGGTTTAATGGAGGTTTGCACGGAATCCGAGCTCTGGGGCTGGTGGTTCCGTTTGGGGCTAAAATCGGAGTGTTGTGACACTGTATGACTGTTTAAGATCAGAAAATAGGGAAACGACTGTGTTTTGTGGGTGCTTGAAGCTCGCCGGAGTCCGGCAGAGCCACCGGATTCTGGGATTCAATCCCAGTTTCCGGCCGGCTGGGACCTGACCCGGCAACATTCTTGAGGACCCGTTTTGCAACCACAGCCAACCCGGTTTTAATCCCCTTGACCCATTCTGATTTCTAAAATTCTGTTTCTGGGGATTTTCTATTTTAAAAATAATTCAAAATCCTATTTATAATTTCTGAAAATTCATTTCTATTTTAAAAATCATTATTTTAATTCTGAAAATTTATTTTTAATTTAAAAATAAATCCAAATTATTTAATTAATTAATTTTAGTTGATAATTAATTATTTAATTATTCAATTAATTTAAATATTAATTGATTAATTAATTTAATTAGTTATTAATTAATTTTAATTGATTATTTAATTAGATTTAATTATTTAAAATTGATTTAAAAATTCTGAAAAATAGTTTCGAGCTTTAAGATATTATTTTAAATTATTTTCCAAGCTCGATAAATCTTATAAAATTATTTTAGGGTGTTTGAACTCTATTATTTTAATTATTCGGAGATCGTTTTTATTCCGAAAAATGTTCAAAAATTCATAATAAATCAACCGTTTGTCCGTTTAATACGAAACGAACGCGTACAGATTCAGAAAAATATTGCGCTTTTAATAAAAATACTCTTGAGACCTAATTTATTTTGTATTGTAATGTCATTTGATTTGTGTATCAGTTTAAGTCGGTATTTGGTCGGTAAATGCTAATAATGACCCAAATTTTATTCTAAACGCACTGAGATATATCTCTTAATGATCTGTCTTATGTATTATATGAAATATGTGAGTACGTGTTATACGAATACCATGATTACGTGATACGTGATATACATGTTGTCTGTTACAGTTTTAAAATGCCATGCTAGTTATAAACGATCGGGTAGATGTCAAGACGTATAGTTACGTCGATTGAGTTTAGTTCTGTCAATTAAGATAGTCCTTTTGTTTATAGAATCAAGTAGCAAGGAGTGCAATCAAGTGTTAGACGAAGATAGTAGCCATCAGTTAGAAGCAGAGTTAAAGTAAGAGGTTATTGAGCATACCAGGCAAGTACATTAACCTCACTTATCCTTCAAGTGACGTTTATTTCGATTCATATTATGCAAGTACCCCTAACTTCACTTATTGTTCAAGTGACGTTTATTTTGAATTATATTATGCAAGTACCTCTATCTTCGTTTATCATTCAATTGATATTGACTCTGAACTTTATTCTTTCGATTTCCATACTATTCTAAGTTCAGAATAGTTAAACGTTTTATATATTTCGCTATAAATCACTCTATACAGTGGAACATTGAATTGAGATTAGCGAATAACTAATTGTTCTAGTTATTTCGCCATCGATTGTTGAGATAACTCTGGACCATGAGAAATGGGGAGTTATATGGTTAAGGATGTCCTTTGATTCGGCTCCTTTGATCAAAATGTTTTATGGATTGGATGAATGCGTAAGTGACCGGGACGGACGGTCCAGCGGAGGGCTATTTCTATGTGTTGTATGAAATACTATGACACCATTTTTGCCACAGGCAGGTATATTGCCTTTTTAATTGAGTACTCGTATTTTGGGGACATGTTTCTATGAATCATGACCTTGTGCTATCACACGGGCTGATCAGCATGTGATAGTACGTCCGTCGGAGTTAGATTCCAATCTAAAAGTTATCGTTTATTGTTGATAGTTTGTGAAGCTTTTATTAATGATCAAATATTACTGCTTTTATTCTTTTGTTCAGTTATTATTGGAATGTGGTTTATCATTACAAGTGCATTTTATATTGCTTGCTGAGCATTTCTTTCGCTCATACTTGTTTATCAATCTAATCTTTCAGCTAAACCAGAGCAAGCTTGAGATCCAGGTTTGACCAGAAGTCGAGTGCTTGTAAATAGTTTGGTGTGTTTTCCAGGTAGACTGTTTTGGGACGCTTGGATAGTCTAGAGGTTTGTAATAAAATTTGAATAATCTGTAAAACTAATTAGACTTATGGGTTGTAATAACACTTGATTTGTAGTAGTGCCTGTTCCATACTATAACCTGTGATCGATCCAGTGCAGGTAAAGGGGTCGTATTTATTATATTATTCCGCTGTGATTATTTTATTTTGGTTTATTGGCGAGTGACCCCCAAATCTAGACCCCGGGTTTGGAGGGCGTCACAGGTTGGTATCAGAGCTACAGGTTATGGTCACTGAAACAGGCGTAGGATTGTCATAGATAAGTCATAGGAAGATCACATAAGATAGGCGCGTGTAGTTTAGCATTTATAGGATTAAATTTAGGATATTGGGCTGGGTTATAGTTAAGTTGTTTAGGTTTCCTGTTTTGCGTTTAGTTTTAGGCCTTGTGTCATTGCCCTTCTATTTTGTTGGGTTAGTTAAGATTTCGAGCAAGGATTTAAAAGGTTTGGATAATTCGGAGTAAATTTTCTTTATGTTATTATTCTCGAGATAATAAGCAGGATTATGTGATAATCATGTCGCTTGTGTTAATATGGTAGCAAGTTTATGATATTTTGAGAAGAGATAGTGTTTGCGAATTTTAATATGCTAAGGAATTGCTACATATTTGACACAATGCTTGACAGATTATTATATATATTGCTTGTTTCTTACCAGAATAATGGCTCCAAAGAGAAGGAATAATTCAGGAGAGGGTAGTACCGAGAGCCGTACAGATCCAGCGATTATCCAGATGCTGGGACTGATGCAGCAACAGATGTTACATCTTACGCAACAGCAACAACAGCAACAACAGCAGCAAGCAACAGCACCATCTGTAGTGACTTTTAAGCAGTTTCAAGCAGTGAAGCCACCTGAGTTTAAGGGAAGTGCTGATCCTGTGGAAGCCAATGCATGGCTCAAGGAAATGGAAAAGGCTTTTGAATTGGTCGGAGCAGGAACTGAGCAGAAGACCAAGTTTGCAAGTTACTTTCTGAAGGGTGAGGCGAACTATTGGTGGGAATCCACACGAGCATTGGAAGGAGGTGAGTTTATAACTTGGGAGAGATTCACAGAGTTGTTCCTGGAGAAATATTTCCCGAGGTATATGAAGAATCAAATGGAGATTAAGTTCTTGAATCTGACCCAGGGTGATCTTACCGTGGCTGAGTACGAGGCTAAGTTCACTGAGTTAGCAAGGTTCGTGCCAGACCAGGTTGATACAGATGAAAAGAAAGCAAGAAGATTCGAACAGGGATTGAAGTTTTGGATTCAGAACAGAGTGGCCATGTTTGAGTTGACTTCATATGTGGCAGTGGTTCAGAAGGCAATGGTGATTGAGAGTAGGAGTGATATGTCACAGAAAGGAAAGGATGGGAAGAAAAGGAAAATAGAAACCTCAGAGGGAGGTCAGCAGTCAAGTAATTTTCAGGGCCGTTTCAACAAAAGGCCAGGATTTCAGGGTAATAGGAATGTGGGATTCAAGAGACCACAATCAGGAATTGGAGGACCAGTCAACCGTTTTCAGAATTCAAATCAGCAGAGGTCCAATCGTCCACCAATGCCAGATTGCAAGTTTTGTGGCAGGAAACATTCTGGGATTTGTAAAGCTAATTCTGTGTGCTACAAGTGCAATATGAAGGGACATCATGCCTATGAGTGCCGCAATCAGATGCAAGAAGTTACGTGTTTCCGATGTGGGAAGACAGGACATTATGCCAACAACTGCAAAGAGCAAGTACAAAGTGTAAATGTTCCAAGGATTGCAGGACCATCATCTCAGAATATGCCAAGAATTGAAGGACCACCAGCAAAGGACCAACCAAAAGCCAGGACATTTAACATGACTATGAAGGATGCTGTTCAGAGTTCAGACGTGGTTGCAGGTACGCTTCCAGTAAACTCCGTCGATGTTAAAGTTCTATTTGATTCTGGAGCTACGAGGTCATTTATTTCTCAAAGTTTTGTCGATAAACTGCATTGTGAAGTTAAATTGTTAGAACCAGCGTTAACGATAGAGTTAGCTAATAAGGACCAAGTTTTTGTCGATCGAGTGTGCCCGAGGTGCGATGTTGAGATAGGAGGACATCATTTCTATGCCGACTTAATACCTTTTAAGTTGGGAGAATTTGATGTTATTTTAGGAATGGATTGGTTGTCAGAAAATAACGCCCAAATTGATTGTAAGAATAGGAAAGTGAGACTTCAGACCTTGGATAATAAGAAGAAGGTGATATTCCGAGGAAATAAGCAAGAGAAGAAGTTCTTAACGATCGCTCAAGTGAAGAAGTTATTGCGTCAGAATTGCGAAGCATATTTGGCCCATGTGATAGACACCAGCAAGGAAGTTCCAACATTAGAAGCGATTCCAATTGTCAACGAATTTTCAGATGTCTTTCCAGATGATCTACCAGGATTACCTCCCGACAGAGAAATTGAATTTGCGATTGATCTAGCACCCGGAACAGAACCAGTTTCTAAAGCCCCGTACCGGATGGCACCAGTGGAAATGAAAGAATTGGCATCTCAGCTGCAAGATCTTTTGGAGAAAGGAGTTATAAGACCCAGTGTATCCCCATGGGGCGCACCAGTACTGTTTGTCAAAAAGAAGGACGGGAGTATGCGACTGTGTATCGACTATCGAGAACTGAATAAGCTAACCATTAAGAACAAGTATCCGTTACCAAGGATCGATGATTTGTTTGACCAATTGCGAGGTGCTATATGGTTTTCTAAGATTGATTTAAGATCCGGATATCATCAACTAAAGATCAAGCCTGAAGACATTCCGAAGACCGCATTTAGAACCAGATATGGGCATTATGAGTTTCTAGTGATGGCATTTGGATTAACCAACGCACCAGCAGCTTTCATGGATCTAATGAATCGAGTATTTAAGAAGTATTTGGATAAATTCGTGATCGTGTTTATAGACGATATCTTGATCTATTCCAAAACAGAAGAGGAGCATGTAGAACATTTGAGGATAGTTCTGGAGATACTGCGACAGGAAAGGTTATACGCAAAGTTTTCCAAGTGTGAATTTTGGTTAAAAGAAGTACGATTTCTTGGGCACGTGATTAGCAATAAAGGGGTGGAAGTGGATCCAGCAAAGATTGAAGCCGTAATCAACTGGGAGAGGCCAAAAACACCAACGGAAGTAAGAAGTTTTATGGGATTGGCAGGTTACTACAGAAGATTTGTGCAAGATTTTGCAAAGATAGCTACGCCATTGACAAAGCTTACCAGGAAAAATCAGAAATTTGAATGGGATGAGAAGTGCGAAGAAAGTTTCCAGGAATTAAAGAATAGATTAGTATCTTCTCCAGTACTAGTCTTGCCAGATGAACAAGGAAATTTTGTGATCTACAGTGACGCGTCGTACAAAGGATTAGGATGTGTTCTGATGCAGCATGACAAGGTGATAGCTTACGCTTCAAGACAGTTGAAACCACACGAAGAGAAGTATCCAACGCATGATCTGGAATTGGCAGCTATAGTATTTGCATTGAAGATTTGGAGGCATTATCTTTATGGGGAAAAGTGCGAGATCTACACGGACCACAAGAGTTTGAAATATATCTTTACCCAGAAGGAATTGAACATGAGACAGAGGAGATGGCTAGAACTAATCAAGGATTACGACTGTACTATTAACTATCATCCAGGCAAAGCAAATGTGGTGGCCGACGCGCTAAGCAGAAAAGAAAGATTGAACATGATAACTTCATCCGAGGAAGTAATCAGGGAATTTGAGAAGCTGGAAATAGAGGTTAGTATTCCAAGTATATCTACAGAGGTATTGTGTGCAATGTCTTTTCAACCAGAATTATTAGAGAAAATAAGAAGATGTCAGGAAGAAGTAATGAGCCATGAACGAGACAGTTTGACAGGAGAAGAAATAGGGAGTCAAAAGGATGATAAAGGGATATTAAGATTTTCTTCCAGAATATGGATACCCAATGTAGCCGAGCTGAAAGATGAAATTCTTCGAGACGCTCACAACTCCAGATACTCAATTCATCCCGGGAGTACGAAGATGTATAGAGACTTAAGAGAAAACTTTTGGTGGCCAAGCATGAAGAAGGAAATTGCAGAATGGGTAAGTAAGTGTTACACTTGCCAGCGAGTCAAAGCGGAACATCAAAGGCCCAGTGGACTGATACAACCATTGGACATTCCAGAATGGAAATGGGAGCATATAGCGATGGATTTCGTAGTTGGATTACCAAGGACCAGGGCGAATCATGATGCTATTTGGGTTATTATCGACAGATTGACGAAGTCGGCGCATTTTCTTCCTATCAACGAGAGATTCTCAATGGATAAATTGGTACGGTTATATCTTAAAGAAATTGTGACAAGACACGGAGTTCCAGTATCCATAGTTTCAGACAGAGATCCTCGATTTAACTCAAGATTTTGGAGAAGTTTTCAAGATTGTCTCGGAACGAAGCTGAACATGAGTACCGCGTATCATCCGCAGACAGACGGTCAAAGTGAAAGAACGATTCAGACTATTGAAGATATGCTAAGGGTATGTACACTAGATTTTGAAGGTAGTTGGGATGAGCATTTGCCATTAGTTGAATTCTCCTACAACAACAGCTATCATGCCAGTATTGGAATGCCGCCTTACGAAGCTTTGTACGGTAGAAGATGCAGATCTCCAATATGTTGGGAAGAAGTTGGTGAAAGAAAGATTTTGGGTCCAGAATTGATCCAACAGACGAAGGAGAAAATAGAACTCATTCGGAAAAGATTAACAGCAGCTCAAGATCGTCAACGCAAATATGCTGATCCTACCAGAAAAGATATGGAATTTGAAGTTGGAGAGGCAGTGTTATTAAAAGTTTCACCTTGGAAAAGTTTATCAAGATTTGGAAAGAAAGGAAAGCTGAGTCCGCGTTATGTTGGCCCTTTTGAGATTTTGAAGCGTGTGGGAAAGGTTGCTTACGAATTAGCGTTACCCCCTCACATGCAGCATATTCACAACGTGTTCCACGTGTCAATGTTGAAGCGTTATTTGCCTGATTCGAATCATGTGATAGAATACGAACCAATAGAGATCCAGCCAGATTTGTCTTTTGTAGAGCAACCAGTACAGATTTTAGATAAGAAAGAAAGAGTACTTAGGAATAAGTCGGTATCTTTAGTGCGAGTCTTGTGGAGGAATCCCAAGGTTGAAGAGTCGACTTGGGAATTGGAAAGCGAAATGCGATCCAAGTATCCTTATTTATTTTCCTAGGTTGATTCTGAGGACAGAATCCTGTTAAGGGGGGTAGATTGTAATATCCCATATATTTTCAAATATTATTATTATTATTTGGAATTGTTTATGTGATTTTATGTAAATTTTTGGTGAATTATCTGAAAAGTAGAATAGATATCTGAATGTTATATGTGACATTATTTGAATAGTTGAATTTTTTATATGTCCAGAATAAAATATAGATAATTGTGGTATTTTTCTGGTAATTTTTGGAGTGTTATATGATTTTATAATGATTTATGAATTATTAATTATTTTCAGAATAATTATAAAATTATTTTATAAAGCCGGGAATCTTCCAAACTTCAACCGTTTTGCGTTTTTACAACCCGAAACTCTTCCAAAAACTCCTTCCTAACCTAATCTGGTAATTCCGGACATTTTCCGTGTTTTAACTTTTTCGATCCGGATTACGGTTTGACCCGTGCGCGGCCCGGCGCAATATTTTCGATACGATAGTTATTTCGGTAATCAATAAAACCCGTAATCTCGAAAGACGGGATATTTTTACGTTATGTTCGTATATGGTGTTTTATAAAAAGCCCGGTTTTGATAATTATCCAATTTTGGTATCGAATCGGATCGTTATTGCAGTTACTTAGCGGCTAAGCAACTAATTTAATGATCCAAAATGATCCAAAATGATCCAGAACGATCCAATATTCCATAAATATAAATAGCCTATTTCTTATTTCGTTTATTCCGTTTTTCATTTGCAACCAGTTAAAACACCGTAAATACAGAGAAAAACCCGAGAAAACCGAAACGTTCCCGAGAATCAAACACACGAACGAAGGCGTTATCGAACTCCGATTCGGGCGTGCAGCATATCAAAACGAAGCTCTCGAAATCTTCTTTCTGAATCAATCATCAGTTTCTGCCCAGAAATCACAGTAATTTTCTTATTTAATTATTTATATTCGAATTATTTGATAATTAAATTATGAATTTTTGTTCTTGATGTTGTTGATGTGATTTGATGCTTCCATGTTGTAGAGCATGTTTTTCTGGTCGATTTGGTATATTATACTTCAAAAATAGAGTTCGATATCATATAGAAATTAAGGTTTTAATTTCTGAAAATTTCTTGAATATGTGTTCTTGGTGTTCTTGAAGATTTCTGAGAATCAAACCCAAATTTGAGGGTGATGCAGACTTCAGAATTTGAAGTATGAGTAACCAAAATGTTCAGATTTTCATGTTCTTTCTGTTTATGCCCTCAACTCATTCAAACGACTAGTGATTTGGAAATTCGTAATTTTAGGGTTTTATTCGAAAATTAGGGCTTTCTGATTCGTGTATTTGCTGTTGATTTTGAATATAGGAATGTGTTTGTATGATTCTCAGCATTGTTTTGAGATATTGTTTGTTAAATTTGGTTAAGAATTAAGGGAGATCGTGTTTTGCCGGATTTTGATTTTTCTTCCGCCGGGTTTAATGGAGGTTTGCACGGAATCCGAGCTCTGGGGCTGGTGGTTCCGTTTGGGGCTAAAATCGGAGTGTTGTGACACTGTATGACTGTTTAAGATCAGAAAATAGGGAAACGACTGTGTTTTGTGGGTGCTTGAAGCTCGCCGGAGTCCGGCAGAGCCACCGGATTCTGGGATTCAATCCCAGTTTCCGGCCGGCTGGGACCTGACCCGGCAACATTCTTGAGGACCCGTTTTGCAACCACAGCCAACCCGGTTTTAATCCCCTTGACCCATTCTGATTTCTAAAATTCTGTTTCTGGGGATTTTCTATTTTAAAAATAATTCAAAATCCTATTTATAATTTCTGAAAATTCATTTCTATTTTAAAAATCATTATTTTAATTCTGAAAATTTATTTTTAATTTAAAAATAAATCCAAATTATTTAATTAATTAATTTTAGTTGATAATTAATTATTTAATTATTCAATTAATTTAAATATTAATTGATTAATTAATTTAATTAGTTATTAATTAATTTTAATTGATTATTTAATTAGATTTAATTATTTAAAATTGATTTAAAAATTCTGAAAAATAGTTTCGAGCTTTAAGATATTATTTTAAATTATTTTCCAAGCTCGATAAATCTTATAAAATTATTTTAGGGTGTTTGAACTCTATTATTTTAATTATTCGGAGATCGTTTTTATTCCGAAAAATGTTCAAAAATTCATAATAAATCAACCGTTTGTCCGTTTAATACGAAACGAACGCGTACAGATTCAGAAAAATATTGCGCTTTTAATAAAAATACTCTTGAGACCTAATTTATTTTGTATTGTAATGTCATTTGATTTGTGTATCAGTTTAAGTCGGTATTTGGTCGGTAAATGCTAATAATGACCCAAATTTTATTCTAAACGCACTGAGATATATCTCTTAATGATCTGTCTTATGTATTATATGAAATATGTGAGTACGTGTTATACGAATACCATGATTACGTGATACGTGATATACATGTTGTCTGTTACAGTTTTAAAATGCCATGCTAGTTATAAACGATCGGGTAGATGTCAAGACGTATAGTTACGTCGATTGAGTTTAGTTCTGTCAATTAAGATAGTCCTTTTGTTTATAGAATCAAGTAGCAAGGAGTGCAATCAAGTGTTAGACGAAGATAGTAGCCATCAGTTAGAAGCAGAGTTAAAGTAAGAGGTTATTGAGCATACCAGGCAAGTACATTAACCTCACTTATCCTTCAAGTGACGTTTATTTCGATTCATATTATGCAAGTACCCCTAACTTCACTTATTGTTCAAGTGACGTTTATTTTGAATTATATTATGCAAGTACCTCTATCTTCGTTTATCATTCAATTGATATTGACTCTGAACTTTATTCTTTCGATTTCCATACTATTCTAAGTTCAGAATAGTTAAACGTTTTATATATTTCGCTATAAATCACTCTATACAGTGGAACATTGAATTGAGATTAGCGAATAACTAATTGTTCTAGTTATTTCGCCATCGATTGTTGAGATAACTCTGGACCATGAGAAATGGGGAGTTATATGGTTAAGGATGTCCTTTGATTCGGCTCCTTTGATCAAAATGTTTTATGGATTGGATGAATGCGTAAGTGACCGGGACGGACGGTCCAGCGGAGGGCTATTTCTATGTGTTGTATGAAATACTATGACACCATTTTTGCCACAGGCAGGTATATTGCCTTTTTAATTGAGTACTCGTATTTTGGGGACATGTTTCTATGAATCATGACCTTGTGCTATCACACGGGCTGATCAGCATGTGATAGTACGTCCGTCGGAGTTAGATTCCAATCTAAAAGTTATCGTTTATTGTTGATAGTTTGTGAAGCTTTTATTAATGATCAAATATTACTGCTTTTATTCTTTTGTTCAGTTATTATTGGAATGTGGTTTATCATTACAAGTGCATTTTATATTGCTTGCTGAGCATTTCTTTCGCTCATACTTGTTTATCAATCTAATCTTTCAGCTAAACCAGAGCAAGCTTGAGATCCAGGTTTGACCAGAAGTCGAGTGCTTGTAAATAGTTTGGTGTGTTTTCCAGGTAGACTGTTTTGGGACGCTTGGATAGTCTAGAGGTTTGTAATAAAATTTGAATAATCTGTAAAACTAATTAGACTTATGGGTTGTAATAACACTTGATTTGTAGTAGTGCCTGTTCCATACTATAACCTGTGATCGATCCAGTGCAGGTAAAGGGGTCGTATTTATTATATTATTCCGCTGTGATTATTTTATTTTGGTTTATTGGCGAGTGACCCCCAAATCTAGACCCCGGGTTTGGAGGGCGTCACATCTACCCTCATTATCCTCTATGCCCTTGGTAACTCTTCATCCTCTAGTGCTGCCCTTACGGCCACCCTAGCTCTGGTAGTCGCCCTGACTATGGTCGTCAATTCCTCAACAGTCATCTCTTTATTCTTGTCAGGATCCTCCACGGGATTCTCCTCAGCATCAATCCTTTCTGGGATAACATCCTCAACCGCTACATCCTCAATATGAACATAATCCGGTCCCCCATTAGGGTACTTCATCGGATCCACAATCTGATCTCCAATATTCACTAAAACATCATCATGTTGTTGCTCCTCAACCTCAAGGGTCGGTGCCTCGCTGCCCTATACGATAATGAACTATGTTACTATCATGATATTTATAAGGGTTCCTATAAGGGTTTTAACTGTCAGTACTATGTTAGGTAGTCCGACTATGAACTTGGAAAGAGGTCTTATTATCTTAAAGAATTTATCATTTTAACGACACATCATCTCTCAGGTTTATAACGCTTCGCTCTGATACCATTTCTATAACACCCCCAAATTCGGGGTCGGAGATTCGGGTTATCACGATTTCCATTTCCTTTAATAACACTTAATCTTAATAAACAACCAACTACTGCGTATTGTGACCCCACAATACACACACACACCACAAGTTATAGTCTTAGAGATGAATACCAAAAATAATACAAGTCATTTTATTCCATAATTACAAGTCATTACACCTCAAAAGGGTTTCTGAAAATATTTACATATTCTTTGCCATTATTACAATTCATAAATATACATAAGTCTGGTACATCAAAAGTTGAAAGCCTAGTCTATTGGTAGTTCCTACCTCAGCTACAGCGACATCAATACCTACAAGAAACTGTGCAGCGTTTCCTATCCGCTCGCAAATTGAGAGCTTGGTCATGTTCAGCTTGTCTAGCTGTTGTTGTGTGATTAAAGAATAACGCAAGAGTGAGCAACAAGCCCACCAAAATAATATGTATAATAATTAACAATATATGAGCATTCTCATAGTACTCATGAAAGTCTTGGTCAAGCAGAAATGAACCAAGTTTGATATCTTAATGCGACGAAGTCGCAAAATATTCAGTATATATGTATATATACTTTTCAAAATCTTTGAAATGCTCTTACATGCATAATATTCACAGAGTTCCAGTTTATAACTGTATAAAAATATTGTTGCAAGGTGATCTCGTATATCTAACCTTGTCTCAATATTTTTCTGAAAATCTTTGTCATGCATAAGATAATCTTTAACTAGATATAAGTTGAAAATATGAAGTTACAAGATACTTCAATATACTTATATCTTTTCCGAATACTACTTGAACTACCATCGTTCAAGGTATAATCAGTTTCAAAAGTTCACAACATAGATGAGACTACAAGATAAGATTTGAATAGAATCAATCTTTGAAATATCATTCAAAAGAGATGAAGTTATGAGATACTTCATTAAGTCCCGATATATATATACAACTATATATATATATCTCATACTTTCCTTGAAAATCTCTGTTATGAAAAGTATAAACAGAGTTGTAATACCCAATGAATTTGGAATAAAGAAAACTTTGGCATAAACCCGATATATTGCTGATTAGGCAAAGATACCAATTAAGTTACTTTCTCTACTAGTACATGGAGAGTCTCTACTTGTGCTCGACCACCACCCGACCTCTTACGCGTTAATGGGCTGCCACCCAGCCACTTACACTTTGATAGACCGTACCTCGGCCTTTCGCTTATGCCGACTCATTTATATGGACTCATTTAGATGGACTTCATTTAGCGATCAAACTCTTTTATCAAATTAGCAACTTCGTTGCACAAAAAATACATCACGGTGCCGAATCCCTTAGGTTTTGAGCGAGTATTTCAATCATTCCTCGAAAGGAAAGATTTAAGTTAAAATCAAGTTTTGGGATCCGCTCTAATTTTAAAATTATTTTGAAGACTTAAAATCATTTTTAAAAATGTTTGGAGTAAGGATAATTTAATAAAATAAATCAGTCCCGGTATATTAGAATAATATTCCCATAAATAGTTCTTTAGAAAATAAAAGAAGTAGAAATTTTGAAACTAATACTTGAACCGAATATTAATTAACAAAAGATATACTTATATGAAAGTAAGATCTTTATTTGAATAATCGAAAATAAAGTTGATTATTATTCAATATTATCGAATATACCTTATTCGATTAATAGATGTGAAAACTATATGTATATACATATATAGTTTATACACGGGGGTATCGCCTCCCGGTTTAGAAAAATGTTCAATTCTGGGTCCCCTATACTAAGGGTATACACAAGTACTATTTATCTCTAGCATAGGTATTATGTAGTTTATAAACAATTGAATTGATAACAAGACATCAAGATTCTGAAACAGGCATGCATCTATATATATATATATCAACATGCTTCAATATATCGAAAGATTTGCTAATAACAATCATGCACTTAATACAAGATAATGTATATATATATACATCACAACAACAGTTATACGGGTAGAAAACTTGGCTGAGTGTTCCGGGGTAGAGTTAAGCTTAGAGTGGGTCCCTTTGAACAACAACATAAGACAGAATAAACCACGGTCTCTTAAGAAACTAGACTTTATCCACTTAGACCCTAACGTTCGCTTTTGCGCTTAATGATTTACATAAGTCGCTCGAGTACCCTCGGCTCCACCATTTTTATAAAATTAACCGTTAAACATTTTAAGGCGACTTTTTGTGAGTACTATACCAACTGCCTAATCCACCTTAAATAATTGGTTTGTAATCCAGTTAGTCTTTTAAGGGCCTAAAACAAGGTCTCAAAGTTATGCGAGGGATAAGGGTTCGTTCGAGAAATGTCGTTACATAAAACGGTCGGATCTCCTAAACCGTACATCGAATCTAAGCAAACCACATACCAAAATGATGCTTACGACACGATCTAGCTAAACATGGAAAAGTTAAGTTTGGTCAGTGAGTTCTTTGGTCCAAAGTAATGCACAAACAGTTTATATGCAAACGGGCATTACGACGGCTATGTTTACGCGATATTCCAAAATTACCAATCCAAACAACCACCAAATCCTCACCCAAAATATCAACCAACATCAACAACACAAGATCTTACCTAAACTACCAATTCAACATAACTCATTATACGTACTAACATAGATCCATCAATAAACATCTTTTAAACCACCAAAACTAACTAAACATACATGGATAATACTATACATACATGGATCTTAACATATAACACCAATTCATCAATAAACTCATCAAAAACTCAAAGTCAAAGCTAAGGTTCTAGAGATTATACCTTCCTTGTAGTGTAATAAGTTGCTAGGGAGCCTTAAGGAGTCTTGATCTAACCTTCTAATACCTTGATATTGCAAAAGAATTTAAGAAGCACAAAGTTAAAGTTTTGAAATCATTATTCAATTAAAACTTTAGAGAATGAATTAGCCATGAAATCCTTGAAATCAAAAGCTTAGATTCATGGTATAACTAAGTTTATAATTTTAGAATCCAACAAAACAAACCTAGAAAATTTAAGCTTGCTTGGAAGATGAACTTTGAAATATTATTCCTTGCTTTATGAAGAAAAGCTGAAGCAAAGAAAGGAGAAGAAGAAATGAAATGCTTCTTGATTTGTGTTTCGATAATATGTGGTGTTTAAGGCTTGGTTACTTTTAACCTTGGCTTTAATCATGGTTACTTTGCTTGGATAGAATTCATCCACACAAAATATATCTTTAACCTTGCTTACCTCATCATCCCTATGTCATTTCCATGCCACATGTCTTTATCTTGTGGTTTGATGATGTCATAATCCCTGACTTCTTGTACAAACTTGTTTCTTGGTCGCTTATTTCTTTTACTATTCGCTTAATTCTCATTCTCATTAATCGTTTGAGGGATCATATCCAGGATCTAATTACTTGGGTTTCCCTAAACCTTTCTTAATATTTTAAATTCCTTTAATGACCCTTTCTTATAATCCTTGAATTTAAATCATTTTAATCATGTTACCTCATACTTAATTCTTTCTGAATCTGGTGGATTTTTAGGAAAAATCAAAGTGTTCGGATTCAAATTATAACGACCTTTACATACCCTCAATTACTTCATGAAATACTAATACGATCTCAGAATTTCCATAACAGTACTCTTATATAGTGTGGTCTGATAATTTTACTCAATCAGCAAAAGTTACTTTTAATCAGGGTTTCCAAAAATTTCAAAAATTGGGGTTATTACAAGGGGTGTCGTAAACGCATTAACACATGTACAAAGAAGAAAACTTGACAGACAAAACCAATAATAGTATAAACCAATCTCAATGATTATGTACTATGTACTATGCACCGTGTATCAATACACATTTTACACCAAAATCACTATGTATAGACTAAATTATGTTAGCTAAAATGTATGAATTTTTATTCCATACAGTTCATTCATGTATATTAACGTACTATCGAGTTTAACTTGTGTACCTAGTGAGTTGTAAATGCCAATTTGTATACATTGAACAAAAACACAAGAAAGTGGGTTTATGCTTTTTATGAAACATTATACATAATTTCATACACGAACAAACAACAAAAACAATGATAAATAAAAAAATTGAATAAATCTTACACACACCAAATATTCAGTATCAAGATTACTCAAAACATAACTCAAAAATACCTCTCCGTACATTCCTTAAAAATATATTAAACAATTAGGTTTAGGATATTATAAGGATTGACAACTCCAATAACACTCTTTATACATGCTCCTTATCATTATTATACTATTAAATTTAAGGATTAATGATCTTGTTGGTCATTGAAGTCAACTAAATGTATCGAAGTTGGTCTCTGAATTGAAATCACTACTAGAAAAATGCCCTTAGACATCGGTTTATAACCGATGTCTTTTTTTTCAAACCAATATATTCGCATGTTTAGAGAAAGGTAGGGGTCTTTAACATCGGTTTTTAGCCGATGTTAAAGATGTACACAGACATCGGTTTTTTTTAGCAAACTGATGTATAAATTAGCCCTTTTTTGAATAAAATGTTAAAACTAGATTGTCAAAAATGGTATTTAGGAGTTTAAATAGCACTTTAAACATATAACAGGGAAGCACTTTTAATTGATAGACATCAGATTACTAAACAAATCGATGTCTTAGTCCGTATTTTACATCGGTTCATTTGCTAAACCGATATTAGACATGTACTATAACATCAGTTTTGTTTGAAGAAGCGATGTGAAACTTCTACTTTAACATCGGTTTTCTTTCGTTTTACTTTAATGTACTTGCACAAAGCGATGTGTTTTAACATTGTAGACATCATTTTCTTTCCAATAATTAGATTTGTTTTGTTGGTTTAGACATCGTTTTTGGTTTGAGTAGGTGATGTGTTTTTAGCTGATTCACATCAATTTTATAACAAAAACCGATGTTTGAGTTCTTATTTTTTGAAAAATAAGCCTGTGCATTTGTGCATAAACCCAGAAAAAGCAAAACAAAATACCAAATGAACATCCAACAAACAACCAAATTATATACTAAATCAACTGGCATGTCTACAACCAAAATCCAACCGCGTTCTCCGACAACCAACATCTAACCATTCTGACGTCCAACAAACAACCAACATCCATATCTACAACCAAAAACCAATCCACCCATCCATATTCATCTCCATATTCCAACTAAAATTTATACAACTTTTTATACGTCTAAAATTTACCAACATAAGAGACCACTAAAGTTTGCAAAAGCATATGGTTCCCTTACCAGTGATTTTACTCAAGGCTCTACAAAGATATGAGGTGTATTGGTATCAGCTGACCTTTTCTGGTTATTACATAGCTTGATGTTTGAACTAAGTTGCTCTCCTCGTCAAAGAAAGAATGGTGGATACCATCAAGTTACGATCAATCGGTTTTGTTAGTTATGCATCCATGAACTTCTAGGCACTTGGCTTCATCTGATGACATTGCATGGGCAGTCAGCGCGACTATAGGAATGTGCAAAGTGCTTCCTATTTCTGATCCTCTAATAGCTTTTGTTGCTTCATATCCATCCATCTTTGGCATCTAGTTTGCAATGGAGGTTGCATATATACAAGTTATAAAATGTAACTGTTAGTCTAAAACAATGATCAAATGTGTATATACATATAGGCCTCATGACAATAAAATATATGCAAATTTTCGAGCTCACTGTGGAAAGTGTTCTATACTTAGAACCCACTCCATGTTGCATTACTAGATTATATCAAAATGTTGACATAACGGGACTGCTTCTCCAAAGGAAAAAGTAAATGTAGGCATATAGGTTAAGTTTTACCTGACAATCCATAAGGATTAAATCGTACACGGGGAAGTCAGATTCTTCTGTTAGATTACATGGTTTGTCATCTGCCTGGAAACATTCATCTTCATAACTTTCTGGCTTGGGTTGAAAGTGTAAAGCATTAACTACCTGCATACCATCTCCCACTGCTACAACTTTTGCACCCAGCTTTTCAAGAATTATGGTTGCAACTCTCTGGAGTACAGGTGTATCTTCTGCCAGAAGTATACGTAGATCTTCAAGAGAAGTTTGTTTATCCATTGTCTTTAAACCCGTATAGATGTCATTTTCAGCGCAAGTTTGATCATTCTGATCTCTCCTCAACTCATATCTGTCTGAGTGAACATCTATCCACTCCACGAAACTTTAATTGGGAAGGAATCAGATTAAACTTAAATCATAACTCTCCAATAATTAGAGCATCATTTCTATATTTGGAGTTGACCTGTTGCCCCACCCAGAAAATAATATCAGAGTGATAATCCAGGATGTAAATATCTTCAGTCATCAAATCATCCTGGTCGAAGTTGTGAATCTCTGTCACCTGCATACATAGATAGATATATCGGTCAAAGGTTCAATATTTATAGTCATATTGCATATGTTTCCAATATTACCTATAATACAGAGAAATTAGTTTGCAGTTAAAATATAATATTTTCTTTTCTGGTATTATCACCATTTTTCTTATCTTACTTTGCATATAGAAATAATTATGATAAGTTTTACACAAATTTTGCAATTCTCTTATAATCCATGTAGTTAAAAATATAGATGCTAACAAGAATGTCAATGTAAAAAGCAGGACCAAATAACACCTGAATAACAAGACGGCCTCTATTAATACAAAACCAGCACCTTTATCTTTATTGAGGATTAGGAACTAGAATGTGTTAAATCAGACTCAGATACCATAACAATACTTGCATATCATTAACTTTGGTCTTTAACACATAATAATATGTTTTCATTCAATCCCGTTCTTTACTTTATCACTCAATTAAGGACAGGATCAATTCATTATTACAGTTCCCATAATGACATCTTGTATTTATTGCTAAAACCACCCTGACAAAATAGAAAATATGGATTTGCGGTTAATGAAACAAGCGAATACTAAGGAATAAACTCTGGTACAGTTTCCTTCGACATCCATAGTCTTTCATACCTTAAAAACAAGAAAGGTCTGAAAAATTGAAAAGAACTGGATAGATTCATTTTCTTCACATTTGCGCGTCTAGAAGACCATTTGAAAACAATTGAAATAAATTACTAATGACCTACACATAAAACTCATTAATGACTTCCACACAAGAAAATGTGTAACAAAAACAAAGATTACCTGGACAGGCAAAAACTTTAGTGACTCAGCCATCTGGCTTGCTTGTGAAGTTGCTGAATTTCTATCTTCCTGTAGTGTCAGCAAATTTAACAAGGCATATAGGTATACTTGAAGATTATATGATATTCAAATTGACAAAAAAGAAAAAGAAAAGAAAAAGAAATTCAACTTTTGTCTTCTTTTAATGTGTAAGAAGTTCAAATCAGTGTATTAACTACATTTACAAATCTTTCATGACAAGTTTTAACAAAAAGATTCAATAGCTTACTTAGCAAAAAGAATTGATTATGTAGCCAAACATCAATCATCAATGCTAATTCCACATTATTAATATATTAATATATATATATATATATATATATATATATATATAAATATATTATATATACATATTAGGAGTACTTTTTATAGCAACACCTATTTAGTAGTTAGTCTTGGGGATAGGTCAGGACTCGGGAGATAAGGAGAGCTGCAAGTGCATACAATCTTATAGGTGAACTATATATAATACAAAAATTTGTGATGGTTCACTTATATTCCAAGATAAAAATGGAATAATCAAGAAAAAGGGAGAGTTAAAAATTGTTGGAAATTCTATTTACTAACAAGTCATTACAATGCAGTGTTACAGTATTGTAGTTTTTCTTTGCGGATAGCACTGATTTGTACATAAGTGTTTTGAATTTTGAGGTACACGAGCTGATGAGCATATTCTGTTTACATACACTGTTTATTTAGTAAAAATGATCTGTCTTTCTCACTATTTATTCTTGGGAGTATGAAACTTAAGCTACACTCTTTACTTTATTCTTTATGTTCTCTTTATTTTTTCCTTTTAACTGCTCTATCTTTTCCACTTGTTCGAGAATATAACATTTTCTTGTTCTATTATATTTGGATTTTAGACAGATGCGTAATATCTATGTATAGTTCAATGCATAAACATCTATCACCTTGACGCTTTGATTTCCAAACCATGTCCCTACAAGGTACTCCTCTCCCGATTCCCCTAGATATGTGTATTGAAAGATATTGCAGTCTCCACTGTAAAATTTTGACAGATTAGAATCTATAAGTGGAGTCTTTGCATCACCATCTACACGCCAAACCTGTTTAATAATAGTGTTAATATAATTGGTAATTAACCACAAAGAAACTATCTCGATGCACTTGTTATAAAGGAAGGGGAAATTTAAACAAAAAATTGCAAAAATGAGAAAGCAAGGACAAGTGCAAAAAAACAGAATGCAAGGATTGAAGTGTAATTCAAAGAATCAAAAGATACGACCGAGAATATCTGAAATAATGAGTCAAATGGCTATACATTACATATAATTGTGTATAAAAGTTTAAATACATTTACATGTCTGGTAGCATTTACGGAGTAACTTATTCTACTGCCTTTAGTTCTACTCTAATGATTCATTTAGCAATCATTCAGTTTTAGCAGATTTACTATCTTTTTTGCCAATACCTGTAAGTTTCCTGTGCAGTCAATATAAGGTTGAGGCTCTTCTTTCGCAGGAGTAGCTTTCAGCAGGCCTTTCACATTCAACCTTTGGCATTTCAGAAGTGCTACATTAAGATCAAGATAGAACGTGACATTATCAGAATCCCAATAATCAGATTGCAAATAAATTAAATTAGGAAGATAATACATCATCTATTGTGATTCTAAATTCCTAGGCAAGAGAAATAATACTGGAATGCATGCTCACCAGCAGCCTTGCCTCTGCCATCCTCGGATACTGTAACCTCTGTCGATTGTGGCCAAGAATCAAATTTTGATCTGAACATAACTGTCTCAAATCCCTCCATTATACGAATTATATGAGTTTTTGACCGAGGAACGATGCGAAGTAACTCCTAAAAATTGCAATTAATACAATAAATAGATAGTGAGATTTGCATAAGTGAAGTTAAGAAGCTAAAGTAAACGAGCTGAAAAAGGTTCTATTCATATTGTAGATGGTGACATCAGATGTCTAATCCAAATGATAAGTTATTCAAAAATTAAAGATTTACAACTACACATGTTTACACATATACAATTCCACACCTAAACTAAACAAGAACATAAATAAGAACATAAACAAGAACAAGAACATACAGTGAGGGACACAACATAAACTAAACAGAACAAGAACAAGAACATACACAACATAAACTAAACAGGATTCATACACATACATCTATTAAAATTAAATAAGAGCAAGGAGGAACACATGCATCTATTAAAGTAAAAAAACATACACATGCATGTGAAATCTTACCAAATCGAGCAAACCCATTTCAAGATTAACCAAACCCAGCTCCAGAGACCTAAAATCAAACTCGAAAAAATATAAAATAAAAAAACTAACTCGATTAAAAATCAAAACATAAAATTTGAAATTAAATTCGTAAAAACATACTTTTCACACACTAATCGAGTAGTCCAGACTTCCTTCAAGGCTCTTCAGCACCAATCGACCTCGATAGAGAAGACAGTGAGAGAGAAGAGAGAAGAGAGAATGAGAGAGAGAGAGAGGAGAGAATGAGAGAGCTGAGAGAGAGAGAGAAGGGGGGAAACTATTTTTGTTAATGGGGGGAAACTGAAAATAAAAAATTTGGTTAAGGGGGAATTTTTTGGTGTACTTACGGGGGAAAGAAAAAAACGGGCATTCTTTTATTTTTTAAAAAATGATTATAGACATCAGTTGGTTTAGGTACTAATGTCTTACAACACCTTTAACATCGGTTTTAAAGCAACCGATGTTAAAACTGCTTTTAACATCGGTGAAATTTTTACCCGATGTTAAAGGGGTGATGTTGTAGGCACTATTTCTAGTAGTGAATCAGTATCAAGTTAATCATTAAAGTAAGCCACGCGAACCATCTGTTAAATGTCCTCATTATTTAATGAAGGAAATTGTTGATATGTAAAAACATGTCTGATTTGGCATCTAAGTGGCAGGGTAACGTCACTCTCAAGGAAACTCATCATGTAACAACTACAAAATGGGGGGATAGTATGTATATATCACTTGTATGTATGTAAATTAGGGTTTATAAAATTTTTCTTAGAATTCTCCCAATTTTGTTGAAAATCGGTCAATTCCTTCTCCTATTGTAATATAACTATGTTTAAATACATAAGCCCTAACGCCAATATTTCATCAAGTTCTTTGATTGGTTCGAAGTTGTAAAACTGTTGTTAAAGACATGCCTGTACTTTAACAAGACTAAGACATTTTGTCAACCCTAAGTAAGTTGTATTGTTATTTTAATTTATAATTTGTACTTGTAACATTTAAAGTCTGTAAAAATGTCAAAGGAGCAAACTGGAGTCTTTTTCTATAAACAGTGTCAAGCCTAAGAATTCTATCTGAAAGAAGATCAAGAAGATCATGCCTTAGAAGAATTATGAAGAAGCTTGGAGTTGAATAAATCTGTTTTAGGAAAAATACTCTAAGTCAAGACCTCTACAAGTCACAGATTTAATGTTATAGAGAAGTCATTCGAGAACTCCAGAATGGCTTATCGAGAAGTCAGGAAAGCTACTAGAGAACTCAGAGATATCGACAAGCCAAATTGAGGAACTGAAGATTGGAGATATCGACAAGTCATTTCTTCACTAGAGAACTCATAGTTATCGACAAGTTTACATTCATCAGAGAACTCTGAGTTATCGATAAGTCAAGTTCCACTAGAGAAGTCAGAGATATCGATAAGTCAAAATTTACTAGAGAACTCAGAGATATCGACAAGATCACTAGAGAACTATGAGATATCGACAAGTTAATTTTGCTAGAGAACTCTGAGATATCGACAAGTCAAGAAGCCATTAGAGAAATAAGAGTTATCGATAAGTCAAAGTGAAGATGTGAAGACTAGAGATCTCAACAAGCCTAAATTCTCTTATAGAGAACTGAAGAACTCTACAAGCCAAACTAAATATAGAGTACTAGAGATCTTGATAAGCCAATATACTTATCGAGATGTCAAATGTTCTATAGACCTAAACTGGAGATCTCGAGGTACAATCTCAAAGTACAAAGTTACAGATCAGTTCAATATCCAAGATAAACAATCAACAAACAATCCAACAGCTGGATTGACAAATCTATGAAAAATAGCTTGAAGAATGTGCAGGATCAATGGTAAAGATTAACTGACAAAGGAAGATTAAAGTAAACACAGGATGCTAAAGATATGCTAAACCAGAAACGGAAGATATACTTTTCTATAAATAGAAATGACAAGTGACAGTTTAGAAAAGCTAATAGCATGTCTTATTACCCACTGTGTAAACCAGCAGTTAACTGAGTTATAAAGTTAACACTGGTCCTTAGTCAGTTGTAACAATTTAGATCAAATTTCTTGTAACACACTCAAGGAGAAGCTAAGCTCTTTAACAACAAAGAGCCTAGAAATTTTGTATTAAAACATTCTTAATTTTAATACAAAATTAAGTGAGTTTTGAAAAGATCTGTGTTCCTTATTCTTGCATGTTTAAATTCCAGCAGTAACACATTTCTACAAGATTAAATTTACTTTGTTCAACCAAGCTAAAAACATTCAAGAAAAGCCTAAAAACAGTAAAATACATTCACCCCCCCTCTATGTGTTATTCATTTCCTAACAATCAAAGCAAAATATGAAAGTAAATAGATTCAAAATCTTGGAAGAATGAATACACTGAAAATCAGTAGCATCAAAATTCCTACCTTTGACAAAGCTAACTACACTCTTTGGAAAAAGAAAATGATGTTGTTTATCAAGATGGCCAATCCACTCTATATTCAGATGCTCAATAATGGACCCTTCATTCCTATGGTTAGAGTTGAGGAATCTACAGATGGAAACATGGTTATTCCAGCTCATTATGCTCCAAAAGATCCTTCTGAGTATAGTGACCCTGAAAAGGAGAAAGTTTACCTGGATAGCAGCTTACAATTGATACTGATTGAGTCACTTGACAATGTGATGTACAACAATATTGTCAACTGTGACACTGCTAAGCAAATATGGGAAAAGATTAAGATACTCTGTGAGGGAACTGAAGAAGTTAGGTCAAATCAGAGAAGGATACTAATTTCACAGTATGAGGGTTTCATAGCTAAGCCAAAGGAAAGTATTACTGAAGTGTTTGAAAGGTTTAACAAGCTGATAAATGACTTTTAGCTCCATGACAAATACTATGAAGCTGAAGAAGTGAACCTGAAGTTCTTGCTTACTCTCCCTCGTCATTTGGAACAAAAAATATCAGCAATCAGGAAAGGGAGAGACTTGAGCAGAATAACACTGGAAGTTTTATATGGAATTCTCAAAACATATGAACTAGAGATGATTCAAAGGCAATCGTTGAGATCTGGTCAAGGACATGTTGTGGATGGCTCAAGTGCTTTAATTGTAAATGAGAGCCAAACATCAAATGATGAACCAAGATCTCAAACTCCAGTTGCCTCAACAAGTGGGCAGAGAACAAATGATTCATAGGAGCAAGTCATTCTGGAATTGGAAAAGGATGAGTTCTATACTATTGAAGAACTAGATGAGCTAGATCAGTTAATGGCCTATTTGGCTTGAAAAATCTCTAACATTAGAGTAAAGAAGCCAAGGTACCTCAAGAGTAAAGGACAACCTTTCAACAAAGACAGTAGCTGGAAAGAAAAAGGGAAGTACAATTCTGATAGCAAGAATGGTTACAAAACTGGATCTGTTGACAGATCTAATATAAGGTACTTCAATTATGATGAACTAGGCCACTTCGCTACAGAATGCAGGAAACCCAAGAAGGCAAAGAAAGACAAAGCTTATCTTGAACTGGAAGAAAAGTATGAAGCTCTTCTGAAAAAGCAGCAAAGCAAAGCTTACATTGCAGAGGGAAAGAGTTGGGATGATTCAGATAATGATGAAGATGAGGAAGTTGGAAACTATGCTCTAATGGATTTGGAGCAAGGTGAATCATCCTCATCAAAAGCACAGACACTAACTCTTACCACTATTGATTTAAATATGAATCAATATAAGGAAAATGTTAAAAAGATGAGCACATAAATGTTTCACATTCATACAAACATGGTTGTTGCTAATGAAGAAGTTAGCAGATTAACAAAGATAAATGAGATGCTTGAAAGTGAGAAGCAAGAAACTGAATTGTTGTTGGTGGAGCTTGAAGCTTTAAAACAAGAAAATGCTTATATAAAGAACAAGCTCAAGTGTGCAAATGAAATTGAAGCAGTACTAAGGGGGAAGCTGGAAAAGAATGAAGTGAAGATGAAATCTTTCAGAAATGCATCTGAACTGGTCGGACAGTATCATGAGAAGAATAAGCCATGTGCAAACATTGCTATTGGCCTTGACTATGATGCCATGAATGACAAAAAGAAGAATATATGTGACAAAGGGAAAGTAAAGAAAATTGAGAATGCTCCAACCTTTTTGAAAGAGGTTAATGCACCTATATTCAAAGCATGTGAAGTCAACTTCAGTGAAGAAGAATTGATTATCAAGCAAGAAATCGCTGATGAAGATAAAGAGAAGAAAACTGAAGAATCAGTTTAGTCTTCCAATACTGAAGAGAAGTTTATGAACAAACAAAGTCCTAAGACTCCTGTTAAAGAAACCAAAACTGAAGATTCAAGAAAGAAAAAGAAAAATAGAAATGAAAAAATAGGGATAAATAAAAGCAATAATTTCGCTTATGTTGCAAATGCTCCTAGAAAGAAGTGTGAAAAATGTGGCTCTGCAAATCATCTAATTCACCTTTGTAAAAAGGTTATTAGCAAGCCAGCTGAAGGAACTTGCAAATACAATGAAGCAAATTCAAATGATCCATATTCATTATGTGACAAGTTTGACTGCACTCCTTGCAACTTTAAAGTAATAAAGAGTTGCCAAAAACTGATAGTAAACCTTAAAGAAACAAGAAATGAGTCCACATCAGAAGGAAAACATGCACAACATTCACTGAATTCTATTTTTTTTAAAACAAATCATTCTACTTCTGCTGAACAAGAAGAAACTACCCAATACTGCTTGGGTTTTCTAAATACACTTAAGACTCATTGTGTGCAGGGCATAGTGTGGAGAGTCATCTGGATCATAGACAGTGGATGTTCCAGGCATATGACAAGTGGTATAGCCCTGCTATCACAATTTAAGAGAGAGGCTGGCCCTTTGGTGACCTTTGGAGACAACAGCAAATGATTCACAATGGGATATGTCAAAAAGGAGTTGGTAAGAGACATGCCTAAGCTAGAGTTTGCTCAAGTTGAAGTTTGTGAAGTTTGTCAGAATAGAAAAATGAAGAAACTACTCAACAAGAAAATCATGAAAATGGAAGCTCATCTTATACACCTGAATTTAACTCCACAAACTCAGGGGGAGAAAGAGGATTTTCAGATACCTGAAGGAAACTCCAAATTTGGGATTATGGTATCCTAAGGGAACTTGTATCTTGGTATAGCAAGTAACAACAATCTGATCAACTTCTACAGCTAAAGCTGAATATTGTACCAACAAAAAAATAATTAGCTGACATTTCTATTAAACCTTTGGATGAAGCAACTTTCACTAAACTTGTAGGTGAAATTGGAATGCTTAACACTTCATCATCAGGCAAGAACTCATATAATGTTTTGCAGCAGATTAATCTCCAGTAAATCAAAATTAATTTGATTAAATTGGAAATTAACTGAAATATGAATTCTAAATATTTCAGAAATCTCTGCATATTTTTTTTTCAAATTCAAATTCAACTTGGAATTTTTCAAATTCTAAGTAAACTGCTCAGTTGTTAATTTACATTCTTAATATGTAAAATTAACACAAGGCAGAATTACAAAAACCAAAAGTATAGAGAGAACTGAGTTCTCGATAAGTAAAAAATTGACTTCTCGATAAGTCATTTAAGGACTTCTCGAGTGAGTCCTCGATAAGTCAATTTACTAACTTCTCGAGTGACTTCTCGATATGCTTAAAAATGACTTATCGATAAGTCCTTGTAGAGTACTCTAGTAGTGTTTATTCACAAAATTCTCTACAAGTACAATTTTTGACTTATCAATAACTCAAAACTGATATAATTTAAATTAATAAATTATTTTGATTAAATACTTTTGGAAAATTCATTCTAATTTTATTTTGAATTTATTCAAATAAAAGTTAGAATTAGTTCAGTCCACTTTTTGGAAAAACTGGGAATTTATTTGACATCTCGATAAGTCAATTTTGAGTTCTCTAAAAGAGTAATTTAAAATGACTTCTCGATATGTACTTCATTTCTCAATATGACTTCTCGATAGACAAACTCCAAATGTCTATTTTTGAGTACTCGATAAGTCATCTACTTTTACTATAAATATCCAGACTTCTCGATACACACACCCACTTACGACTTTCGAGATCTAACGTGACCTAGCTTTCAATCCAAAGCAGATATCTATCTCGTTTTTTATTCTTTCTCAAAAAAATTTCTTACCCACTCATTCTCATCAATCACAATGGCTCTAAATGTTGCAAGGACATATATCCCAGAGAAAGGAACCAATTATCTTGATTTTACAGATACAAACCAAGCCCCTGATAGTTTCAAGGGGTTTGTGAAACTACTGGCTGAATCCTATCTTGCAGGTGCTTTGACTGCAAATCCAGTACTGTATCTGGATGTGCTACATGAATTTTGGACTATAGCTGTAGTGAGGACTGATGTAAATAACAATTCTATTTCTATGGTGGTGCATCCACAATTGGAGGCCAACTAATATAATTCAATGACCAAGATGTGAATGGAGCTTTGGGGTTGTCAACTGAGAATCTGGTGTAGGTACCAACTCCTGATGAGCTGACTGAGTTCATGGACTTCATCAACTATGGTGGGAGAATCAACCTGTCAAACTTAAACAGGACCAATATTGGAAGGAGTGGTCTTTCATCTTTGACTCTATGGTAAGGGCCTTTACCTACAGAAAAACAAGATATGACAACATCTCAAGTATTGTGCAAAAGCTGGTGTATTCAATTGCTTACAACAGACATTTGAATGTTGGTCTACTGATCCTGGAAGAACTTGCAACCAGGCTAACTATGCCTCTGACAGCTAGAGGTAAGGAAATTTTCTTTTCTAGATTTATTATGTTCACTTTAAATAATAAAGTAGTTGTCATACACCTACTGAATGATATAGATAGTACTAAAATAGGCAATTGTAACCAATTGTCCAAAATAATATTTGGTTCACTTACTACAAAGAATAAGGTCCATGTAAGTCTGAAAATCATAACATTTATGTTGGAGAGGTTTAGGACTTACCCTTATTCTATGCCTGACATGAGATCTAATACACAATCTAACACAACTATAATTCCTGAACCTGTGGAAATACAAACACATGAACACCAACAGGGATCTTTCCAAGCTGCAATTATTTTTTCACAACCTTTAGAAGCTAGGAAACCAACTACCTCATCTTCTCAAAAGGATGAGGTCAGTAAAAAGAAGAGAAAAGGGGCAACCTTAATTGTGGTAACTGAGAGTGGTGAGGAGATAGCTGAAAAAGAGACACCTCTGGTCAAAAGATCCAAAAGGAGTAACAAACTGAGCTGACCACTCTAGCCACCTCTGTATCCTCCCAACAAGATGCAGTTGTAAAAATAACTAGAAGTAAGTCTGCACAGCCTGCACAAGAAGCAATTCAAGTGTATGGTAGGAGAAATAAGAAAGGCACACACTGTGAGGACACATCCCTTGAAGCTCCCTCATCTACTCAAAGGGAGCTGTCAACACTCACAACTGAGCAACAATCTCTTCTATCTAAAATTTTTTCTCTTCCAATTCCACTGGAATCCACTTCTCAAGTGCACCAAAAATCAAGTGACTTATCTCAAGAAGCTTTGCTCACCACCCAAACACTTTATTTAGATGGTGAGAGGCTACATGCTGGGGTAGATCTTGATGACACCATCACACACATGGGGGATTCATCAGTCTTTACTGAAGACCCCATGGATACTTCTAATGCACCTTCATGTGCAAAACAGTCTTCACAGACTAAAAGGTTTTAGGGTAGTACTCCTGAGGGGGAGCTATCTAAATCCTCTCCAATTCAATTGGAGGTTCCTCATGTAAGGACAACTCCCCTCACAACCCTTGAAGAAATTGCCTTTGCAGTTGAAGCTAGGAGTACAATTGCCCATGATCCTCTCATAGGGGAGGCAAGCATAGCACATTCAAGTGCCAGTGTGTTGCAAGACACACAAGGGTTTGAGGCTGGTGTACATGATGGTAACCTAGTTAAATCCCCTCCAATTCAATTGGAGGTTCCCACTACAAGTGGAGGACAACACACTGTCAAAACCATAGAGTAATCTGTGAGTCAAACTGTGACCCCAGTCACAGGTGTTTCTGATGAACCATCCACCTCACAACCTCAACAACCTTACATACTCTCTCAGTGGCTACAAGAATCTTCTTTTCAACCAACTTCTGTAGATGATCTACTAGTAGAGCAGATATCTGGACTGGCCAACATCTCACAACGTCTCCTGACTTCAAATATGAACAACCAGGACTATTAAGCTATCATGATTGCTTACAATAAAGAGGTTGAAGAGCAAAAGGAGAAAATTTTCAATGATGTTGAGCCATATGGAAATGTGGATGCATGGCTGTCTGATGATTTTGCCTTGGAGATGAATCAAGTTCTGGCCAGATTCAGAGAAGAGTATGTTACTATTCTGGGCAGCAATGCAAAAGACTTGAGTCCAGAAGCTGTCTATGATGCCATTACAGATGTATACAAAGCTAAGCTCAAAGCATTTTATCTGTTTGGTAAAGCTCTTGAAATCAAGCTTATTGGCCATGAAGACAGAATAAGAAAATTGGTGAATGAGAAGATGGACAAGATCATACCATCTCAAGAGCAGATCTCTAAGAAATTCAAGCATTTTACTAAGCAAATGGCTAGGATAGATCTTGCCTCTATTGAGAAGGAAGTCAAAAACCTCAAACTATCTTTCACAAATATTCATACAGTGATCCAACAACAAATTACTCACTCAAATGAGACCAAGGTCCAGCTGGAGTAACTCCACCAGAATAGATATAAGCCTTCAGCTTTGCTAATGGAAGGGATCAAACAGGCTGTAGAAGAACACTTTAGCACATCTAGCAGCTCTTATCAGTCTGGATCCACTTCAACAAATCTACAAATTCAGTCTCTACAAGGTCAAATCACAGCATTGCAAGACTCCAACTCTTCTCTCACTACACAAGTTCAGGCCTTGATATCTCTTGTCAAGAGCCAAAAAACAGATATCCAAACCCTGGTGGACTCCCATAAGCATCTTCAAATGCAGAATTATATAGCTTTGGGAGCCATCATGGGTAAACTCAATATACCACTACCTTCTCTGCCTGAACAAGTAAGGCCTGAAATTCCTACTCCCCTTCTAATGCCTATCAACAAGACTAAGGGGGAGATAGAGGCTAGGTTGACACAATCAAGGTCATCTCAACAGCAAGTCCAGGGTGCTGAAAAGAAATCTAAAGAAGTTGATCTTCATATGGAGAGACTTATTAGGTCTGCTGAAGGACCTAGTCTGAGTAGAGAGTTTGAAGAAATACTCAAAGCCTTAAAAGCTTCTCTCAACAACAATCACTTCACATATAAAAAGGCCCTGGACAAGACAATCAATTTCATAAGAGTGATCAAGGTCAATAAGGACAACTTTCTGGAAGAGAAGATAGTGGTTAATGCAAATGACACAGGAACAAACAGATGTATGCAGGTGTCCCTCAATTGCCTTGTCTCAAGGAGGGCATCTGAGTTAGATATCTTTATCAGCAAAGTTAGAGTTATAACTCGTGAAGATACCATACTATAAACTGCATTGAGAGATGCTCAAGTAGATTCCTTCCCTGAAGCATATCTACAGCCAAACAAGGGTATCGCACACATCTGTCCAAGCACCAGACAATTCAGACATTTCAATATCCCCAAACACCGTGTCATGAGCAACAAGAAGCTTATCATGATCCTAGGAACTAGCTTAAAAGTTAAGAAAAAAAAGAATAATGATGATATGGAAATGATAAAAATATTGAGGAGATATCTGGAAAATGCAGAAGCCAACTTGCCCAAAACACAGTTCAACAAGGATGACTTGGATGATGATGAGCAGAAGAAGAATTATCAAAATCCTTCTGGCTCAAATCCTAGTCAGTCCAGTAAGCTATCTTGGAGCAAGGGTGGAGAGAAGAAGAAGGAGGATGATAAGAAAGATGAAGAAAAGAAGAGAAGAGGTGAGAGGAAGAGTAGAAAGCCTCATGATGAATCTGAAACTCAAACAACCCTAAAAATCCAAACACAACCAACTCAAACCTCAGCTCAACCTACAACATCAACTATCTCGAACATCAAACCTTCCCAAACATCTAAGCCAAAATTTCTATACAAACAAACATCCAACTCTTTCCTAAAAATTCCAATCACCTCAAGCCACACTAATCTCAAGAAAATGACAACCCTACCTTTCGCCAAACCTTCACTAAAATTCAAGCTTAAATCTGTTGGGAGAAAACATAAGAAAGTTAGGCCTACAAAGAAAGGAGAAGTCACTGAAAGATCCATCTGGAATTATTTCAAGGAGTCTAACTTTCTACCTCTAAATTGCTGCATCTCAGATGAAGACCATTTCCAATATCTAGCTGAGGAAATTGTTAGAGTTTGGATTGTATCCTTGAGAAAAGCTATAATTTATTTTAAGGATGGTACATTCACTCTTCTAAACAAAAGCTTAATGGATTCCTTGGCTCCCACAGAAATTAAGAGAGTGATAAGTTTGTTAAAGGACAAGGATACTGCTACAAGGGCATGGAGATCATCTCTAGCTGAATGGTTGATTGAAAGGAATGAAACAAAGAAAAGAAATAAGGCAGAAGCTGAAGAAAGGAGAAGGAGACATGATGAAGAAATAGATATGTACATAAAAAGATCAGAAGAGTTGAAAGCAAAATGTATGAGCAGAATTTCTAAAGATGGAAGATTTATGAACATCAAAGCTGGTGGATTCTCAAGATTTTGCTTAGAGGTTCTGGACTATGGTTATCCTAGGGCAGCAAGAAAAAAACTTGTAGAAGCTCTAAGTGGAACACTTATCATAGAAGAACTTGAAATTCTTGATCATTTGAAGGATAAACTTAGAGAAGAAGCAGACGTAAAAACTGTCTTTACCTGATTCCTATAATCATTGAACCTTGTGAATCTTAAGTTGTACAAGTTGTAATTCTATCAAGCTTTATGTATTAATTCTATACTCCATCATTTCAAACTTGGGGTTAGTCTTGTTAACATGCATGAATTTGTGTTAAGCAATCTTCTCACAAATTGGGGGAGATTGTTGCAAAAGACATGCCTGTACTTTAACAAGACTAAGACATTTTGTCAACCCTAAGTGTAATAACTCGAATTTTTGAGACCTTGTAAAACATTTAATGAAAAGTAACCCTGACAGACGGGAAAACTTTTGAGCCCACACTATATAGTGCATAAGAAAATGAGTTTCGAAATAGATATTACGACTATACGTACCAAATGAGTGTATGTAAACGCTATTAGTTTTCGAAGAAAACGAACTTTGAAAAACAACCGTAATTACGACTTATCAAGGACTACGGGAATCACAATATAATTACGAGATTAAAATCCTACGGATTTATATTCAATTAGGATAAATAAAAATATAAGGAATAAATATGAAAAGAATTACATTGCGAATCATTTACGAATAAGTATTGCGGAGAACGTTTAAGTAACCGAGCGAACACGTAAATGATTAATTAAACGTAACGCACTAACTAAACCATGGTAAGGAAGTAACCATGGTTACTTCATCAAATAGTAAGCTAACCATAGGATGACCAAGCTAGCTAGCAAATAGTGTGCGAAGGAGCTAGCCTTGTAGTTTAGCTTGTAAGCTAGCAAGCTACAAAGATTTGTCCATGGATTTGGAGACAAGGAATAAACCTAAGGTATCCTAGGAAGAATAAAGATCAACTTGCAAAGATATCAAGTCACCTTTCAAGAATAAACCTATAATTCATTCGAGAGAAGCAACCAAGGGCTATAAATACCCCCCCCCCCACCCCCAAAAGCTCCCATTCGGCTATTTTGAAGAAAAGAAGGAAATTGCAATTCAAAACTCCAAGCTCTAGTTCTTGTAAAATCCCACAATTATTTCCCAAGCCTCCTAGCAACTAAACTAAGGTAAGAAAAATCTTTCATCTCTTTTTATCAAGGTTTGATGGGTGGAATAAATTCAAGAAACTCACTAGTGAATAGTGTGAATAGTAACCTCTCTTTGGTTTCTTGATTTTAATGGTGGTTTTAGGTTCCAAAAATCATACCAAGCACTCCCAAGCCTCCACCATCCTCAAGAACACATCTCAAGCTTTCAAGAAAGGTAAAAATCTTTGGCCTAACTTTATTTAAGGTTCATGTTAAGATCCATTTAGTGGGTGTTAGTAAACCTAGCTTACTAAGTGTTGTTTATGAAATCTTGATGATTAAGTTAAGTAGATTTAAGGTTGGTTGTTGTTGCCTCAAGAACATGATGTTCTTGAGAGGAGTTTGTGTGTTGATGATGATATGATGATTGTTGGTGGTTGTGTTGATAGTTAAGGCATAAACGAAACCCCGATCGTAAACGTAACTTCGTTAAAAACAACAAACCGTAACTTTAAGTTTCTGCAGAAAGTCTCGAAGTTGTAAACTGTAGATTCTTGATAAATAACCTTTGTTTAAGATATAAAATGTTATAAGGATCGTTTATGCGCTTGAATCGCTTAATTCCGATTTACGGATCAAAAGTTATGATCGTTTTAGTAAAAGTATTTTACGCGAAAAAAACTGCTACAAATCACGAACTTTGAAAATATAAAGGATAGACTTAAAAGTATTCATAAATCATGAAATTTTTACAGAGAGTAACATGTGGAGTTTCCTAACTGTCATAAAAATTTCAAGTGAAAATAATGATTTCTCAATTTTATAAAAATGTCGGAGCCGAGACCGCGCGAGTAGAAACCGTAAGAATCCTTAAGCAGAGCCGACAACGATAATGAGAATGAACTCAAGATACTTAGGAAAATGAAGTGACCATAAAGTGTTTATGACTTAAAAGAAATGTTAAGGGTAGTATGAGTTGAGAGGGTGTATAATGAGTAGCGCATGAGTGCGAGTTACCGTGAATTAGGACGGAACCTAACGAAATGAAATGTGTTTATGGTTATAGATTTCCGAGCGGAACATAGAGCATCCTCCACCTCGAGATACCCAGGCAAGTTTACAAACCCAACTCCATTTTTCTGTTGTGTTGTGAAAATATTGTTTTACTATCATCGCATAAATACTATGTTTTTCCGTGATACGTAGTTTTGAATTTTCGCATGATATAGCGATGTTGTACGATAAGTATATATCGTGAAATGTTATTTCGCTTTAAGCGTAATGTATGATAGAAGACCGAGGGTCGGTCGGGATTTAAGATAAAACCCGGGAATCATTCCGGAGATATTATAGGATGGATATAAGTCCATAATAGTACGTTTTAAAGGGACTCATCGTCCACTTACGAAACATTAAAACACCTCGAACTTTTAAAACGATTTCGCAATGAGCATATTCCCTCAACTATATTTTATTGATTCGGATATTAAATATTATATACGTATTCCTTTATTATAGGAGTAGTATACTTCAACGTTTATTTACTCAAACCCGATTAATCATTATAGATTATTAATTATGTAAACATAAATTAGTTGAGGAATACTAATTAAATAAATCTTTTAAAAGAATAACTCATTCGAGGTATGATGAATATCAATTATCATTTAATTATTTATAGACTATTATTTAATTATTGATTATTTATTTGAGGATTGTTATTAATTTAAAGATCATAGATCCTGATATACCTTCTGATTTAGAAGTATCATTCGAATAATTTCAGATCGTCGGTGAATATTATCCCGACTTATTATTATATTGAATATAGTTTCAAGAAGAAACTTTCCCCTTATTAATTATCTGTTGACAACGGTCAACTCACATCCCTAGTACTTCCTCCGAAATTCTCGGAAGTACGTATATACATATATATACACTTATATTCTAAAAAGATAAATTATCTCTATCAATAAGCAAAACGCTTGGGAAACTTCGATGTGGTTCAAGTTCCCGGGATGGATAGAATTCTGTTGAAGGACAATGGAGGGGTAGACTCTGGTACTACGTGTGCTGGATGGGCTACCAAAGGTACCGCAGGCGAAGGTACTTTGTGTACTCAGGAACTTGTGAAGTATGTGTATACCCAAAAATGGGACACGTAGCCCGAATGCGGCCAGGGTGATACCCGAGAGAAGACGGTATTAGTCCTTTTACTAGTAAAGAAGGTTACTTTCCGTAGGAAGACTGATCATCATATGCGGTGGCTCCTGTGAGATGTCCAAAATCTTCCAATTGGAATTGATATGCAATACCGTAACCCAAGCCTAGGTGCTGGGATTACTATTAAGGTATTCGCATGTTATAAAAACCCCTTAAAAGAATTATTCTCATAAGAAGGTGTGGGACACCGAGAAATCTACTTTTAAATAAAACATATATATATATAATATGATGTTATTATACAGTCATTTTCATACTGTACATTATTATGCTGAGCATCTTAGCTCACACTTGTTTTCTTAAATGGACACAGCACAACAGTAAATCAAGATGCCTGCCATGAGAACCACAGCCAGGAAACGGGTAGGAAATGGCCAGTTGTTCCGTAGATTGTTTGGTGCAGTACCTCAGGTAGTCGGAATAAGCTGGATTAGTTTTCAGTTGGTTATAGTTCGGCTTATTTATAAGTATGGTTTATGTAAAATAAGAAATAAGAAGCGTATATTCGGCCGACGGATTAACCTTACTTAAAGGTCACCCCCGGTAAGACTAATTACATTTGGGTTGTAATAAAATTCTCTAGTAATGATGGTTCGTTTCCAAGACAATAACCTGTAGTGTGTGTGTGTGTGTTAAGTGTGGGGTCGTGAAGCGTGAGTATTTACATATTGTAGTGTGAGTTGTGTGAGTTTAGATAGCGTGGCTTCCGAGACTCCTGACCCCGGGTTTTGGGGCGCCACACTAAGTAAGTTGTATTGTTATCTTAATTTGTATTTTGTACTTGTAACATTTAAAGTCTGTAAAAATATCAAAGGAGCAGACTAGAGTCTTTTTCTATAAACAGTGTCAAGCCTAAGAATTCTATCTGGAAGAAGATCAAGAAGATCATGCCTCAGAAGAATTATGAAGAAGCTTGGAGTTGAATAAATCTGTTTTAGGAAAAATACTCTAAGTCAAGACCTCTACAAGTCACAGATTTAATGTTATAGAGAAGTCGTTCGAGAACTCCAGAATGGCTTATCGAGAAGTCAGGAAAGCTACTAGAGAACTCAGAGATATCGACAAGCCAAATTGAAGAACTGAATATTGGAGATATCGACAAGTCATTTCTTCACTAGAGAACTCAGAGTTATCGACAAGTCTACATTCATCTAGAGAACTCTGAGTTATCGATAAGTCAAGTTCCACTGGAGAACTCAGAGATATCGATAAGTCAAAATTCACTAGAGAACTCAGAGATATCCACAAGATCACTAGAGAACTCTGAGATATCGACAAGTTAATTTTGCTAGAGAACTCTGAGATATCGACAAGTCAAGAAGCCACTAGAGAACTAAGAGTTATCAATAAGTCAAAGTGAAGATGTGAAGACTAGAGATCTCGACAAGCCTAAATTCTCTTATAGAGAACTGAAGACCTCTACAAGCCAAACTAAATATAGAGTACTAGGGATCTCGATAAGCCAATATACTTATCGAGACGTCAAGTGTTCTATAGACCTAAATTGGAGATCTCGAGGTATAATCTCAAAGTACAAAGTTGCAGATCAGTTCAATATCCAAGATAAATAATTAACAAACAATCCAACTGCTGGATTGACAAGTCTACAAAGACCAGCTTGAAGAATGTGCAAGATCAATGGTAAAGATTAACTGACAGAGGAAGATTAAAGTAAACACGGGATGCTAAAGATATGTTAAGCCAGAAATGGAAGATCTACTTTTCTATAAATAGAAATGACAAGTGACAGTTTAGAAAAGCTAACAGCGTGTCTTATTACACACCGTGTAAACTAGCAGTTAACTGAGTTATAAAATTAACACTGGTCCTTAGTCAGTTGTAACAATTTAGATCAAATTTCTTGTAAAACTCTCAAGGAGAAGCTAAGCTCTTTAACATCAAAGAGCCTAGAAATTTTGTAGCAAATTATTCTTAATTTTAATACAAAATTAAGTGAGTTTTGAAAAGATATGTGTTCCTTATTCTTGCATGTTTAAATTCCTGCATTAACACATTTCTACAAGATTAAATTTACTTTGTTCAACCAAGCCAAAAACATTCGAGAAAAGCCTAAAAGCAGTAAAACACATTCACCCCCTGTGTGTTATTTATTTCCTAACAAAAACTATTTTTGTGAAAAAGGAGAACTCATTAGTGTCAAGATTAACTGTATCCACCCTCCCACCACGATAGCTCTAAATGGCTACGCTAGAAATAATTAACTGTAGTTAATATCCGTAGTTACTCTAGACGTTAATCATGTAGATCAAATGTTACCCAAGTCAGTAATTTCCGTGAAAAAAGGTAAGATGATTGAACCAAATGTACAACCAGGTCAAGATAGTGTCCAACTTGATACCAGATTCAGTTGAGTGACCAACTTGATACATTTAGCTGACTTCAATGACCAACAAGATCATTAACCCTTAAATTTAATGAAGGAAATAGAGGAAGAGGGTAAAAAGAGTATTAAGAATAGAAGGAAATTAATAATTTATTCATAAAAATGAAATAAAGGATGAGATAGGGTTTTTTGAAAAAAAAAAGAAAGAAGAGGAGCATATCAATTTTTTTTTAAAAAATGAATAGTTAGTCTTCTGAAGTGTTTTTTACCAATTTATTTCAAATTTCTTATATTTTGATTAAAATTACAAATAAATTTTTGGTTATTATCAAAATTTTGCCATTTGACATTGTACAAGAATTAGAAGATGGTTCATAAACGCATTCCAGTTTGTCTCCGAAAAATTAGTATTCAGTTTACTAAGAAGTTGGGCAAGGCCCAAATTTCCCATTTGGCCCATATTTCCCATATTTCCCATATTTCCCATTTGGCCCATATCTAATATCTAAGTCACTTCAACAAGTATAATCGGAACTAGCATTTTGCTAGATTATGAATGTTAAATTTAAACTAATGAATACTTATAATTTTTATTTAAATTTCGATTATGTCATAAACTTATCAAATTGAACAAAAATTTAAAATATGTCAAAAATAAAATGCGGTGTCCTCAAATTTTCAAAGTTCATCATATATTACTTAATACTTCGCACGGGTCCGAAATTAAAAATAACAGTATCACATTATTGTTTGAATAAAACTGAAATTCATAATTCGTGCAAAATACAAATCTAAATATAATATATAAAATACTTTTAAATATGTAGTTAAAAAAATCGAAGTTAAGTGTAAATCTAAAATTTCACTGTATAGTCCTAGTCATGCATGCGCCTAATTATTTACTTATATAAATCTAACATGTTAATTTAATAATACAATTATTTTAAAATAAACTGACAGCTTGGATGTTCAGCAACAAATAAATTTTAAGGAAAATAAAATTTACAGAGAGTAAAAGTAAATTTTTGTCACTTGAGATGTTGAGATTTTATTATATAAAATTTTAAAAATAGTTGTATAATTTGCTAGTGAGTACCAAGATTTGGGACATAAACATGGTATGCTTATTACTATAGATAGTTAATAACTCGTACGAAATACGGCACCGAGACTAAAAATATCGAATTAATATTTGTAGAGAATTATTCATAATCCGTGTGAAATACGAATTAAAATTAATATATTAATATCAAATATTAAATTGGTATTTATAAAAAATAGTTATGTAGTTAAAAAGAATCGAATCAGTTATGAAATTTTCCACTATAATTCTAGTTTTGCATTGTTTTACTTGATATAAAAATAATCTAACATATTAGTTTTATTTTTGTGAAACGAATTGTATCTCTATTTTATGAACCGAATATTTGTTCTTTAGATAATTTAATATTAATTAATATAATTTGATAATTATCTTATAATTATCCTTTTCAGTATAGTTTATTTAATATTACTTAATTATCGATAAAATTAATTTACAAATTAAAAGTAAATAGATGTTATTAAACTTAATTTAAGATTAATAAATATAATCTAAATACATGACATAAATTTGTTACTGTTAAAATATGTTTTTTTTAAAATTTAAAGTATATAAACGTTGTGATGGACAGTAACAAATACGATCGTTAAAACAATAATTATCAGTTTATAAGTTAATAAATGTTACTAAAATCATTTTCTATTACCTAATTATTTTTAAAATAATACTCCAGAAAATAAAGTCTACAAAGAATAGAAGTCAATTCGTGTTAATAGTTTACTTTATAGTTAGTAGTTTTTCAAAATAAAAGTAAATATATGTTATTTTACTTAATTTAACGTAACTTAATAAATTTTAAATATAATTTATAAATAAATAAACTTTACAGAGAATATAAGTAAATTCGTGTTAGTAGTTTGTAGTTTTTCTAAAATTAAAAATAAATATAAGTTATTTTACTTATTTTAACATATATAACTCAATAAATTTTTAATATAATTTACAAATCGTTTAAAAAATATTTTTATTTTATAAATTAAAAAGACGATTGGATGAACACTAATTAAAAAAAAAATTACAAAGAATAAAAGTCGAGTTGTGTTAAAAACAAAATTGATAGAGAATAGAAGTCAAACTTATGCGAGGTAAGTTTGGTACTTTGGTACTTTTAACACCAAATTATACATGGTTTCGTTTATTAATATGATTTAACGTTTTGATTATGTAATACATTACACATCTTATAATTAATTTTATGTTCTTGAAATTTACACCCAAAAAAAAAAGTTTAGAATCTAAGTATTTATTAAACTAATTTAAGGATTAATTTTTCATCACACGTCTGTCAAAAATCATTTTTAGTAAAATATGAGGTTGAATGGAGGATGCCCTAAATAATCACATTTTCAGCGGGTTTTTACAGAACTTGCATGGCTAAATTTAAACTTGAATTATGGCTTATCACAATATATACCCGGTGCATTCGATGGAAATATATATTTCTGAAAATTCATAATCATGTAATTTCACATAGCAATATAAACCACGCAAGTAACCGCAAATGTGTGAGAAGTTGTGGGTATATATATATAGATCACTCGATCATATGCTGGTAAACAGGCTGTCACATAGGCATGCTGTCTGTCCCTCCTCACATACAGATACAGTTACAGTTAGTGTCAGCTTACATAACATGTAGTCATGATTCATGACCCCCTTCCGGACCACTTTTCCGACGTGTCCTCCCGGCCATTCCTTCCGACACCATGCCACCCCCCACCCGGACCACCTATCCCCCTTTTTCATTCTACTTGTCCTCCATCTGTGATTTTAAGTTTTAATTATAAACTTTATCACTGTTTTGTTTCTTCACCTTAGTAACCCTATTTATCAATCTCCATTTATAATACTACCTTTTCTCTTTCATTTTTCAATTTCGATTATGTACCAGACTTTAACCCTTGTTTAAATTTAAGATAATGAAGGTGCCAACAAGAACAAGCATTTTAAATTATATATTTAAATTGTTAGTCAGAATAAAGAAACCCGCATGTATTTCATATATATTTAAGCCAACAAATGGTTGGTAAAGTGATTGATTTCTGGGCTTCTCCGGAGGAAGTCAAGGATTCAACTCAAAACAGGAGGACTGGAAGAACTCAGTCAGAATCATCTGTGACACTCACAGTCAAGCTAAAAATGTAAATGTTAGAGGGTGCATGATAAAGAAAGGGAGAGAGGGAGTCCAAGTGTTTTGTTTTGACAAGAGCAGTGGGTTTCAATTATATCGATCATGTCCTGTAACGGGACCACGACCATTATCATCTAAAGGGGTGTCAAACCTCATCTGGACTTGACCCCCCACATTTGTCTTCATTTTAATACTTTTTTCCAATTTGTTTTTCTGCCCCTCTCTTTTGTTCCTGCATTTCTCCTTTCAAATGCTATGGAGGGAGGATTTTTTTTTATGTATATAAAGAATATATGATCCAGCTTAACGGTATTTTAAAATAAAAATATTGGTGTATAAGATAAAAAAGGAAAAAAGTATCAACAAGAAAAGAATGAGCTTGGAAAGTGTGCAGCCATCAGCCATACTATGAGAATGTCTGTTTCTTATCATCACAGACGAAAGTGACTCAATCGAGAACCACGCCCGCGCGCACAATCACTGCTTAATAAAAGGTCTCTTCGATCGGTTTCCTAGCTCTTCTCTATTCTTTTCAAACCACACCAATTATTATTATTACTTTTTTTACTGCTCAGAAGATTTGGCGATGACGATGAATCTTAATATTAAACAATTTGTTTAATTATAAACGATCACTAACAATTATTTAACAAATGTTCGATAACTGAAATTATATTGCCCGCGACCCCAACCATATCAAAGATCTCTTGAATTATAATGCTAGAAACATGATTTTTAAATTCAACAAGTTTATTTTTCATTAATAAATCGACTCTGCTACTTATAAGTTTTTATGTGATTCACTATTAAAGTTTGTGTTTGCACTTGTTCTTCATGATTTGGGACTATCTCAGTATATTTCTCACTTGGACATGAATTCAATTTTAATCAAAAACGGAGGTATACGTTATGTTCGATTGAAATTGAGAAAGAGTGAATATTTTCGTGGGAATTTTTTTTTAAGCTACTTCAAGTCTTCTTCTTTAAGTTCCTAGCGTCTGACATGAATGGCACCTTGAAATAGACATGTACTAATATATAATCTGACGGTACTATTTAATCATACTGTCATCATATACGTTTGGAAAAAAACTAGAATTCAACTTTATGAACCAATGAAAGAGCAAGCTCAATCAATTATAAAAGTGGTGAAATTTTTTTAATCAGCGGTGACCAATTAACATAGGAGACACCAGGCTGAAAATAATTTAAAATAAGCAGCAGGCTTCTGGTTGCTTAATATACATAATGCACACAAACACATTTATAAGATCTAAGCAGATCCCCTTCAATATACTCTTTATATCGTTGGTAGTCTTTCACATCATTAGGTAAAAGGTTCCTTGAAAAAACTGGTCTTCGATACCTTTTCGTTACAATAAACTAGCCACTAAAATATCCGTACTGTTAGGATTTCAAAGTTTTAGGAATATATGATTTCGCACGCAATTGGAGAATGTAAATTAATCAACAAAAGGGCCCAGTACTGATTGCTGACTCAAGTGGATTTTTTGTTTCGGACCAAAAATTATTATTAACTTCTCACTTGAATACTTCAGAATAAGGAGAAATTGGTGTAAAAGTTATTGAATTCTATTGTTTAATTGTTATTGGGAATAAAATTAGGATCAAAACTAACTTTTCTATAAATCAAATTTGAATAGTTCTTTAATTTTTTACTTTTTTGCATTTTTCAATAATACCTTACCAAATCATACTTTATATTACTATACAGTATTATAAATTAACATTTAAAAAATTTATACAACACTTTTTCTATAATACAATGTCATAATTGTGTAATAACATATAATTAGAGGTGGATCCGTGACTTCCAGAGTTTAAGGAAAATATAAATTGTCACTAAAATCTTTTAAGTAGAAAAAGGAAAATAAGGTCAACTAAATTTGAACCCGACCATTGGTTGTTTTATTTTCTATATAATTGCTAGATATAACAAAAATTTCAAAATAATTTTTTTAAATCATTTTTTAAAATTTATTTTCATATTATTTCTTAGTATATTCCATATATTAAAGAAGGAAAGAACACTATTCCACACCAAAAATTATTGCTAATTTTATTAATTTTATGTATATTAAAATGTATATTTTATTCAATACTATAAATTTTTAAAAATATTACTCAAAACCATATAAACTAACTAAATGCGGATTTTCATTGTATTTCATGTTATGGTTGTTGAGTTTCGAATTTTAATGGATGCGATTGTTATCGAGACTAACGGTCCTCACAAGATGCCTATGTATTTCTCTTCTGTAAGGAATCAAGTTAAAAACGTAGTTTCAGGTTGGGAGGTAGAGCCATTTATATTGATATTAAGATTAGTGTTAGACTGAGGTTGTGAGACTTGGTGGACAAGTCTCCTAATTAAATGGTAAGTAGAACTCCTCAAGTCGGTGGATTTTAGATCATTTCTTACAGGAATCTGTTTCCACGTTGGATGTTGTTATTGGTGTTGCAGTAGACCTCGTTTTTAGGTCATCTCTGTTAGCCTATCAGGTAGCTAATATTGGACTATGGATGTCACGACCTATATTGGGTCATGGGCGTCGTAGTCTACTCGAACTATCAGGACGATTAGGGTTAATATTGGACCGTGGTCGCGACGACCTATTTTGGGATGTGGCCGTCATGACCAAATTTGGGTCGTGATCACCACAATCGTTTTTTATCATGGCGTTCACGGGATTTGACCAGTCAATTTATGACATAAGTATTTCAACATTAATTATGTCTTTACGGGTTACTTTTCTTTCACATCATTTTCCCCCCAATTTTCGGAAAACTTCTTGAGTTTTCATGTAAGTTATAATGATCTAAACACAACTTAAGGGTTGTTTCCTCCCTCCTTAAGTTCAGTCATATTGTAAAGTGTGGAGCGACCTACACAATCGCAATGACTTAAACTTTTTTAAGTGTTCTTTCACACTTTTAGGCCATCACGAGGCTAATTGAATAGCTTTTGAAGCTACTATGCCTTTATCGAGGCTAACAAATCAGCGTTGAACATTTTTTAACCTTAACAAAGGATAATTTCCGGGAGACATGTAAAAATTGACCCTAATTGGGGTTAATTGGCACTAGTCGGGGCTAATTTCTCGATAATAGCTATTAATAAGGTTTAACGTAGCCGAATTTTGAGCTAAAGTATTCCACTTGGCCTTAGTTAAGGCTAATCAGCCCTAATCGGGGCTCATTGTTCTTAATTCGGGTTATGTATTAAGTGTAAGTTACTAATTAACCTTTATGACGATTAATTATAAGTTTTATTACCTTAATTGGGGTTTTTTGACTAATTTTCACTAATAGGCCATAATTTGAGCTAATTAGTAAATTTGAAAATTCTAATTTTTTGGCTAAAAAACATTAGAAAATTTCATTTCTGTTCGTCACTATGGGATAAAATTTTCTTTCATGGTCACGATAGGGAGCCAAATTTTCATCCGCGACTGTGACGGAGGGCCGAGGGCTCCCCTGGAGCCTACTCGGCCCATCCTACTCGGCTAAGGGGCTCCATGGTGGAAGCCTACTCGGCTGAAAATTTTACACACATTTTATTCTTTTTCTTTTTTTGGAGTCGCCGTGACGGCGATGATGGGCGAGAGACTCCACTGGAGCCTACTCGGCCCACTCTACTCGCCCGGAGAGGCTTTGGTGTAGGCCTTATCGACTGTAATTTTTTAAATTTTTTAGGCCGTCATCGCGACCGAGGGCTGAGGGCTCCTTTGGAGCCTACTCGGCTCCTCCTAGTTGGCTTTGGGGCTATTCCAAGGTAGCCTACTCGGCTAGAGATTTCTTAGAGTCAGCCTGCTCAGCTGACTTGCTTCAAAAATTCAGTTTTTTGCAAGTTGAACTCTCCTTTCTTAAATCTTAGCGACATTGACGCTCTACACCTCCCAGAGCGAGCATGGTGACGCGCTAGCCGACCGACAAGCCTTCAAAAATACCCTACTCTTCCAAGAGTAGGCGAGGTAACATCCTTGACGGCTGAGAAGCCGTAAAAATAATCCTACTCTTTCGAGTCTACTCTTCCGAGAAAAGGTTAGGTGACATCATTAATGGCCAAAAAGCCTTCAAAATAATCCTACTCTTCCGAGTCTACTCATCCGAGAGTAAGAGATGTGACATCCTTGGCGGCTGAAAAGCCTCAAAAATAATCTTACTCTTTCGAGATAATGCGAGGTGGCGACCATGATGGCTCAAAAGCCTTCAAAATAATCATACTCTTCCGAGTCTACTCTTCCAAGAGTAAGCGAGGTGACATCCTTGGCGGCTGAAAATCTCCTAAAAAAATCTTACTCTTCCGAGCATACTCTTTCGAGAGTAGGTAATGTGACGTCCTTAACGGCTGAAAAGCCTTAAAAATAATCATACTCTTCTGAATCTACTCTTCCAAGAGTAATCGAGGTGATATCATTGGCGGCTAAAAAGCCTTCAAAATAATCGTACTCTTCTGAGAGTAGGTGAGGTACGTCCTTGATGTTTGAAAAGCCTTTAGAAATATTTTTTGGAAATTTATAAATAAATTTCCAACTTATTCATTAATTTGAATGATTAACATTACTAATCTTAGATTAAGACTAATCCATTAATCTTAACTTTAGTTAAGCTTACTTAGGACAGTCTTCGTGAATTCAGCTCTGATGGAGCATTTATTCGTTCTTTGTGTACCTTTCCTACTGACAGCGAGCAACTTTAGTCATTTGTAGGAATTATCATGTAAACAACCTTCAAACGCGAACCAGCTGAAGGGTTTGGAGGACATAAACACAACGGAAACAGTAATTAAAACGTGAAAAACCAGAGTTTTCGAAACCCACCGCAGGATCCATGCGAAAACAGATATTTAATTCGTATATCAGATTGTTTACCTTTAGAAGCTTTACAAATTGGTTGACTAATGAAGATTCAAAACTTGTTCAATCACCACGCATCCCGCTCTCGCGATCTACACTCTATCGGTATCCACACGAATGCTTGAACTCAAGGATTGGATGTGTACTAGCACATCCTCGTTTCTTCTTGCTCTCTCCATCTTCTCTCTTGGTGGTTAGGATTTTGTAAAAGTCTTCCATACAAAATCAGCCACCCATGAGATATTATATAGAGAGTAGAAAAATAATTATAACTCTTAACTAATTAGAAGTTATTATTAATTTGAGATTCCTATTTGTATAATATTTAAGTCACACTTAATTATTTAACAACTGAATTTCATAATTAATATTAGTAAATTCGAATATCATTATTTATCCAATTAATTAAGTCATACTTAATTAATATTATAAATAATTCGAATTACTTTAATATAATTTAAATTCAATTTAAATTAAATAATCCTTCAAGCATTCTTTGTGTGTGACCCTATAGGTTATTATTACGTTGGCAACAAATTTTAAATCTAATTTAAAATTGTAAACAATGAGCGGCATCTAGTAATACATCATTGCTACCCAAGTAATAATAATTGAATCGGTGATCGACTAAACCTTTCGTGAATAATGTACAATGTAATATAATCCCTTTAACCAAATATTATAGATTAAACTAGAGGCATGTAATGTATCATCCTCATCTTTTAATCCAAGTTTTCTTGATCAATGAGTAGACTATCATATCAAATCAACATTTGAACGTGGCCACGCATTTCATAGCCTAGTTCACACAAGAGGCCAATAATATCACTTCTAAAATAGGAGGGTTAAATCCCATCTAGATCATTCATATTTCTCATATGATTCATAATATACCCAATGTCCACCTTTATCATTACCCGGTCAAGGATAACTTTTAATGGAATCAATATATATTAATCCTCGTATAGAAATATAATGACTTCAGGTCTAAGGACCATTACAACATTATCACTGTGAGAATTACTTATGACTCAACGGACATGTAAAATCAGAAAATTCGAAATTAAATCTGATAACATTAACTTTGTGAGAGATTTACAAAGCTAATGCAGTCCAGGTATCAAATGAGTATGATGAGAGAATTGAGTTATTTTCTGGGTTACACGTTAAAGAGAGTAATGAAAGAATCTTCATAAATCAATCCAAATACATCATGAATCTACTCAAAAGATTTGAAATGTAAGACTGCTCAACTACATCAACTCCCATGGCCACTGTAATCAAGTTAGATTTAAATACTGGTTCTTCAGTACATATAAGTATAACTAACTACAGAGGTATGATTAGCTCACTCCTATATCTGACTGCCAATAGACCTGATACCATGTATGCTACCTGTCTCTGTCCAAGGTTCCAAGCTAACCCTAGAGAACCTCATCTATTAGTTGTGAAGAGAATTTTTTAGTATCTCAAAGGCACCATGAATCTGGTATTATGGTATCCTAGAGATTCAGAATTTAAGCTAATTGGATATTCAGATGCTGATTTTGCAGGATGCAAGATAGATAGGAAAAGCACTTCAGGAAGCTGCCAATTTTTTGGTGGCAGATTGGTTTCTTGGTACAACAAGAAACAAAAGTCAATTTCCACATCAACTACAGAAGAAGAATACATTACTGCAGGAAGCTGTTGTGCTCAGATTCTATAGATGAAGAATCAGTTACTGGATTATGGGTTAGACTATTCTTTTATTCCTATATATTGTGATAATCAAAATGCTATTGTAATGACAGGAAATCCAGTGCAGCATTCAATGAATAAGCACATCAGTATCAGGTATCATTTCATAAGGGAACATGTGGAAGCAGGTATAGTGAAATTGGTCTTTGTTCCAACAGATCAGCAAGTAGCAGATATATTCACCAAGCCTCTCTGTGAAGCTACATTCAGAAGATTGGTGAATGAATTGAGAATGATTTCTGGACAATTCACAAACTCTAATAATTAATTCTGTTGATATTATTGAAGCATAGTATCTTATTATTTGTCAGTACTTGTTCGATACTGATTTTTGTGCTAAATGATGATACCATGATAACATGCAAATTGTGCTATATGATTTTATGTGAAAACTGCATGTTGAACTACTAATTATTCTTACATATTATGTTATTAATTAAACTTGTTTTGACTAATAGGTTCTACCAGTAGTTGATAAATTCTGATATTGGTCAACCCAGTTTTGACTAATAAGTCCTGATATTCATAATTAAAATACTGATAATGATCAAAACTTGATTGATTGTTATACTTCATTGATTATTTTGAACTTGTTCAAAATAAATTATTAAGAAGTATTTTTAATTATACAGTGGGATGGTGAAATATCTATTAATTGCTTAAATGGGTTAGCTACTGATGCAAGTATCTTGCAATACTTGAGTATTTACATTGGGAACAGGAATCTGAAGAGAGATTACATTTTGTTTACCTAGATACGCGTAATCGTGTAGTTTCATTATGGTCAATTATTACATGGTTAATCAAAGAGTCCCTTCAGTTTTTAACTTTTCTACTATAAATACAACCCTCACTCTCAAAACTTCTCACTGACCTTTCACTTCAAATACTCATTTTCAAGTCTTTTTGAACACAACTCATCAACTTCTCATATGTTCATGGCTTAACGTTTATTTTGTACTCATACTTTTGCTGGAACTTACTGTACAATTTTCAAGTTCGAAGAGGGTCGTGTCTATTATGACCCCGGGGACGTAGAGTCAAGATTAACAATCAGATCTTTAGTCCTCATGATGTTCCATCATCAGTCTACAAGGAGTTGTCTAGTGATCAAAAAGTGGATCTCCAATTGTTTCAGTTGGAAATTACTCTCGAGGATGAGCGGTTAGCCAAAGAGGCTGAACAACAGAGACTTGAAGTCCTTAAGTTGCAAGTAAACATTATCTCTCTTGCAAAGACTGTCTCGGGAATTTATCACCGCCGAGCCATGAAGAATCAAGAAGCTCTGAAGAAGTTGAAGATGGGATAGTTTCTAGAAATAGTTTCCAGCTTGTGTTAGGACTATTTTATGATTCTGCTTTGTATTCATCTTCTTCAAGTTTAATGAAAATCTTTAAGCTTCTTTTCTATCTTACTTGACTACTTGTTTACCTTCTTTTGTGTGTGCTTAAATGCTTTTAAATGTTATATCCAAATCAGTATTGCATGCTAAACTTCAGATATTTTTAATAGTGCATGTGATTAAACTAATCTATGTTTAAGTTCATATGATCACTTCAGTACAGATTGAGCATACTGAAGGAGGTAACTATTGTTAAAGAAGAAATTTATGGAAGATTTATTTCTTAGTCAATGAGGATTATTATCTTTGAGTGTTACATTCTATTCAGAATCTTCGAAACTTTCTTTTTCTCATCAAGAAAGTTGTTCACACTCATTTCTTAACATTACACATCTTATATCTTAAATTTCTTCCCAAAATTGTAACACTTGAATTCATTTCTCAAATGTTGTCAAAAATTAAGTGACATAATTCTTAAATTGTGCTCACCACTCAAAAACAACATTTAGTTGGTTAGAGACTACTTGCTGAGATAGATCTTAATGATACTAACAGAGCCACGTAGGTTTCATCAGTCTTTATTGAAGGCTCTGTGATAGCTTTCAATAAACACAATCAAGTGTTAGTTCTTTGCAAGAAGAACAAGGTTTGGGATCATGGTACATGACAGTAACCTGATCAAATCATCTCCAATTCAAATGGAGGTTCTCATTATTGATGAACAACAACCGTCATAACCACAGTGTCAACTGTGAGCTTAATTGTTTATTCACAAGGTATAAATACTGTTATTACTTTATCAACATTTATTCTAAATACTGGTCTAGTTCTTTCAGCATCTATTTTATTTTTCATGATATAAATCATGTTGGCATGATTACTCCTAGACCTTATTTAAGAACTACCTCTAGTTGTATGACTACATATCACACTTCTTTAGCCACCTCTTATTTCTGTAGGACAATCTTTCTGAGCCTATTTTTGTGAGATGTGTGAAAATATTGAGAGAAAAACAAAATTTAAGAGAGGCAGGATCCTTCCTGGAAAAAGGAGAGGTAGATGAGAGATAGGATTTAGTAATCCTTGTGAGGAAGCTCTGACTATTGAAAGTCATGAGATTTGTGGTGTGAGGAGTAGTGAGATTACTTTAAAAGAATAGAGAGATTAAGTTTTATTTGCTATATGTTTGCATATGCTCATAGTACTAAAGAAATAGATGTTGAACAGCAGTCTGTTGAACATCAAGAAAACTCTGATGTACCAAGGGCTATTAATCTTCCTGCAAGTCTAAGTACTGATACTTTCATGCACTCCATACATTCTACTATTCCACCACATGAGAGAATCCCTGTTTTTGTTGAAAAATAGTCCATTTACTCTATTTTTCCATCACCTGAGGATAACTCTGTTATTGCTGAAGATGTAGTAGCACAACTGTCCATTCTTAAAGTTTCATCCATTTCATAATCACCATAACATTATATAAAAACTAATGTTCTGGAAGTTAATATTGAAGCTCTAATTCATTTATCTACAATACTTGAAGATTTAGAGTTAACCGCTGAAGGTGTGGAAGCTTCTAAAGCTATTGGATCACAAACTACACAAATTTCTAATTTTATTCTACATGTTGAAGCTGGTAATGAAGTTCAGCAATTAGTGCAAAATCCGGTTGCTGTTGAAGAATCTAATGATGGTGAAGAAGCTAATATTTATAATGCTAGTATAGATCTTGAGGGTGATATTTTCTTCCCTGAAGATATGCATGTGCATGTGAGACAACAGAAACTAAAAGAGTTAGATGCTAAGAAGACGCAAGATTATTCTGATAATCTCTGGAATGCTCATCGGAAAGACGATACATATCATATTTTCAGAACACGAGATGTTGCACATCTGGAAATAGCAGAACAGAAGATTACAAATCCTGATATGCTGAATCATCTATAAGCATCAACTTTAGTTGTCAGATCCTTACACACAACCCATGGAGCAACTACTACTTAAATCAATCAGATTAAAGAATCTTTGATTGCTTGAAAGCTGACTACTCATCAGGAAATTCAGAAATAAATTTCACCAATAGTTGTCAGGCAAATTACAAATTGAAGCCAGTCAAGCTAGATTGGAAGCTAAACAAGCTCAAATGTATGCTCAACTTATAGAAGTACAGAATTCAATGAAGCTGATTCTCTCTCTACTGCTTGGTGATGATGCCAAAAAGAGAGAGAAAATTGTTAAATCTAAATACAAGCAACTGGCATTAACAAGTACTGATGATGAAAATCCTGATAGAGGTTATAAGGGGGGATAGAAGGATAGTAAAAGGAGAAAAGGTGAAAGGAGTTAGTGGTTCATCAAAAGTAATCACTAGATTTCAATCTAGACAAGGAGGAGAAAGTAAGAGGAATGAAAGAAGAGTAGAAGATTTGACTGTGACTACGAAAATGCAAAATTCTTCACAAGTCACAATTGTTGCTGATGAAGACCAAGGTATTCTGGAGAAAGAAGCTAGTGTTGAAGCAAGTTAATATCTTCAAATTTTGAAAGTTAAAGAAAGAAAGATAACTATGTTTTAAAAGTATCCAAAGATTCAATTATTTGACTCTGAGGTGACTAGAAGAATATTTGCAAAAGAAAATCTTGGAGCTGATCTTGAACAACTAAGGCAATTGGAGGATGACTTCAAGAATTCCATAAAGACATCAAATGATGATATTGCTGTAATTTCTCGAGTACTTTATGAAGATGATTCCTCTAATAGACCAACCAGAGGTGTAGTTATTAGGGAAATCAGTCAGGTAGCAGATCCCAAATCACAAGTTACTATAACTACTGACATGAAGCTTAAAGTAAAAGAGAAGATAGGAGAGAAGTCAAAGATTACAAACTCTAAAGCCAAAGCTATTATGAAGAAGAAAACAATATCTAAGGGAACTAAATATTAAACACTGTTAAATCCAATCTATTGTTAGGGATTCTTGCATAAAAATGCAACGGAAAAATAAAATTTTTGAATCCCTGCCGCAGGATCTATATATAATGAACGGATAATTACGGAGAATAGATGTTTTACCTTAAGAAGCTTTACGCTCATGGAAAGATGGAGGTCTTGAATGATCACCACGTAGCCCGTCGCTGGAACGATCTACGCCTTGAAGGTATACACATGAATGATCGCCCGGAGGATGGGTGTCTACTAGCACGTTCTTGAGGCCGCCTTCTTGCTCTCTCTATCTCTCTTCAAGCTGTTAGGGTTTATATCTTATCAAATAAAACGGGTGTACCTAATTCTATTAGAAAGAGATATTATATAGGTAAGAGTTAATGGGCCTCCAACCCTAAACTGAATTTTAGAGTTATTATTATTATTAAATTCAAAATTCTTATTATTGTATTATTAAGTCTCACTTAATCATCCAATAACTTAATTTCGGATTTAATATTAAATTCGAATTTCCTATTTATTTAATTAATTAAGTCACACTTAATTAATAACAAATAATTCGAATTACTTACATTTAATTTAAATTCGAATTTAAATTAAATAATCCTTCAATCATTCTTTGTGCGACCCTTTAGGTTATTATTACATTGGCAATAATTTTAAATCTAATTTAAAATCATAAACAATGAGCGGCATCTAGTAATACATCATTGTTACCCAAGTAATAATAATTAAATCGGTGATCAATTAAACCTTTCATGAAAAATGTACAATATAATATAATCCCTTTAGCCTTATATTATAGATCAAACTCGAGGTATGCATTGTGTCATCCTCTGTTAATGTTCAATCCTTCTTTCCTTGATCAATGCGTAAACTATTAAACAAATTAGTATTTGAGCACGACTATGCATTTTATAGTCTTACTCAATCAAGAGGCCAATAATATCACTCATTTAATAAAGGAGGGCTAAATCCCATCTAGATCGTTCATATTTCTCATACGATTCATAATGTACTCAATGTCTACTTTTATTATTAACCGGTCAAGGATAACTTTCAATAGTATCAAAGTATATTAATTCTCGTATAAAAATATAATGATTTCAGGTCAAAGGACCAATACATCATTATCACTGTGAGATTAACTTATGACACTATAAACATGTAGTATCTCACAACGGGTCAATCCAGCATCATGTATTTAATACATGTGCCTGTGTTTTGACTTTAGTATCACCATACCTATGATCAATGAGATGTGATCATCAGCCAATAAACACACTAGTCTCAATGTATTTATTATCATCCCTTAACAATAATACTTGACTAGAGACCTTTAGGAATATCAATACTATTCTCATAATCTCATTTCTAAGTCACGTACTTAGAGATATAGATTTACATATCATATTCCAAGGACATTTATTAATCTAACATCTTATCGTAGAAAATAAAGATATATTAAATTAACAAAGAATAATCCATATAATCATAATTAATAATACAAATGTTTTATAATATAAACATAATAGTTCTGTCTCTAAGACACAAACACTAACAATCTCCTACTTGCACTAGAGCCAATGACCCATGTATCTAATACCCATGGAACTAGTATGACCCTCATGTTTTTGCTGCGACAAAGCCTTAGTCAGCGGGTCTGCAACATTATCATCAGTATGCACTTTACATATATGTATATCTCCTCTTTCATTAATCTCTCGAAGGAGGTGATATCTCCTAAGTATAGGCTTTGCCCGAGAATGGGACCTTGGTTCTTTAGCCTGCGCGATGGCTTCATTATTATCACAATAATGATCAACCGGATCAGTGATCGATGGAACTACACCAAGTCCCGTTATGAATTTTCATATCCAAACAACCTCCTTGGCTGCTTCACTGGGAGCAATATACTCAGCTTCCATTGTAGAATTATCTACTGTCTCTTGCTTTGAACTCTTCCAGCTTACAGCACCTCCATTAAGGCAAAACACAAAACCTGACTGAGATACTGAATCGTCTCTATCTGTCAGAGAGATGGCGTCAGTGTAACCCTTTACAACCAGCTTCTTATCTCCTCCATACACCAAGAATGAATCTTTAGTCATTTTCAAGTACTTAAGAATATTCTTGACAGTTGTCTAGTGACCCTCACCAGGATTAGACTGGTATCTGCTCGTCATGCTCAAGGCATACGAAACATCAGGACGAGTACATATCATCGCATACATTATAGATCCAATTGCCAAAGCGTATGAAACTTTTCTCATACGGCCCTTATCATCTAATGATTTAGGGCAGTTGTCTTTTGAGATTAATATCCCACGAGACATTGGGATATATCCTCTTTTTGCCTCTTGCATCCCGAAACGATGCAATACTTTGTCAATCTATGTACTCTAACTTAGGCCGATTAATTTCCTTGATCTATCTCTATAGATCTTGATCCCTAATTTATAGGTAGCATCACCTAAGTCCTTCATCGAGAAACTATTTCCAAACCAAGTCTTAACAGCCTGTAGAGAAGGTATGTCATTCTCTATTAGTAATATGTCATCTACATATAGTACTAGGAATGACACATGGCTCCCACTAACCTTCTTGTAAATACATGGTTCATCTTTATTTTGAATAAAGCCAAATTCTTTGACTGTTTCATCAAAACGATGATTCCATATCCTTGAGGCTTGCTTCAATCCATAAATAGATTGAAGCAACTTACAGACCATCTTAGCAAACTTGGGATCGACAAAACCCTCAGGTTGTATCATGTATACATCCTCTTCAAGGCTCCCATTTAAAAAAGCGATTTTGACATTCATTTGCCAAATCTCATAGTTATAGTAAGTAACTATTGCTAGCAAAATCCTGATGGACTTGACCATAGCAACTGGTGATAAGGTCTCCTCATAGTCTATACCATGAACTTGTTTGAAACCTTTTGCCACCAGTCGCGCTTTCTAGGTCTGTGCTTTACCATCCATGTCAGTTTTATTCTTGAAAACCCACTTGCACCTTATAGGTTTTACCCCTTCAGGTGGATCAACTAAAGTCCATACTTTATTTGGATACATGGATTCTATTTCGGATTTCATGGCCTCTAGCCATCTCTCAGAGTCTGGACTGTTCATAGCATTTTGGTAGGTAAGAGGCTCATCATTATCTATGAGCATTATATCATCATCTTGAGTTAAGAGAAATCCATAATATCTCTCTAGCTCATGACGAGCCCTACTAGATCTACGAACAACCTGTGTTTCCAGAGCGAGAACATCTTGATGTACTTCCTGCCCATTTTCCAACTCTGGTTCAATATTATTTTGTACAACTCGATCTTCATCCAGATCTATAGTCCTCCCACTAATTTTCTTTGAAAGAAACTCTCTTTCAAGAAATACAGTGGTTCGAGCAACAAACACTTTGTTCTCAGTAGGATAATAGAAACTATACCCTTTAGTTTCTTCAAGATATCCAACAAAATAACATTTATCTGATTTTGGTCCCAGCTTGTCAGACACCAAGCGATTCACAAACGCTTCGCATCCCCATACTTTCATAAAAGACATGCTGTGACGTTTCTCAGTCCATATCTCATATGGAGTCTTTTGAACCGATTTAGTTGGAACTTGGTTTAGTGTATATGCAGCCGTTTCTAGAGCATAACCCCAGAAACTTATTGGAAGATCTGCTAGAATCATCATCAATCGCACCATATCCAACAAGATACGATTTCTCCTCTCAGAAACTCCATTCCATTGAGGCATTCCAGGAGGAGTAAGTTGTGATACGATACTACACTCCTTTAAAAAACCTTTAAACTCGAGGCTTAAGTATTCTCCTCCACGATCTGATCATAGAACTTTTATACTTTCCCCTATTTGCTTTTCCATTTCATCCTTGTATTCTTTGAACTTTTCAAAAGAATCAGATTTGTTCTTTAAAAGATACACATATCCATATCTACTGAAATCATCAGTAAAAGTAATGAAGTAGTAAAAGCCACCTCTTGCCATCGTACACATTGGACCATATACATCACTATTTATAAGTCCTAATCGTTCGGTGGCCCTTTCACCTTATCCGATAAAAGGAGCTTTAGCCATTTTGCCAATGAGACAAGATTTTCATTCTTCGTATGATTCAAAATCAAACTTATCCAAGTAACCATCTTTATGTAATTTGGAAATGCGTTTCTCATTTATGTGACCTAAACGACAATGCCAAAGGTATGTTTGATTTGAGTCTTTCATCTTAATACGTTTATTATCATTATTTATGTTATAGACATGAGTATCTATATCAAGAACATATAAACTATTAAACAAACGTGCAACCCCGTAGGTAACATTATTGAATAAAAAGGAACAACTATTGTTCTGAATCAAAAGTGAAAAACCTTTTTTGTCCAAGCAAGAAACCTAAATTATGTTTCTGCAAATCGCAGGCATGTAAAAACAGTTATCTAGTTCTAAAACAAGCCCAGTGGGCAACGATAAACGATAAGTCCCTACAGCTAAAGCAGAAACCTTTGCTCCATTGCCAACTCGTAGGTCGACCTCTCCCTTCGCCAATGTCCTACTTCCCTGCAGTTCCTGCACATTTATACAAATATGAGAACCACATCCAGTATCTAATACCCAAGATGTAGAAGTAGAAAAATTGACTTCTATAACATAAATACCTGAATCAGAAGCAGTAACAACAACCTTCTTCTTCTTCAGATCCTCCAAATAAGCATGACAGTTCCTCTTCCAATGACCTGGTTTCTTGTAATAGTGACAATCACCAACCTTTGGAACACCACCTTTAGACTTCAAAGCCTTTGTCGGATCAGGTTTCGGATTGGCATTCGATTTAGATCCCATCTTCCTCTTGCCTTTCCATTTACCCATTCCTTTGGCCTTCTCCTTATTCACCATCAACATGGGAGCAGGGGATGCCTTCTGAACATTGGTCTCAGCAGTTTTCAACATAGCCAACAGTTCGGTGGGGTTCTTATCTATCACATTCATATTGTAATTCATCACAAATTGAGAATAGCTGTTGTTTAAAGATTGTAAAATCAGGTCAATCTGGTGCTCCACAGCAACCGGAGCACCCAACTTGGCAAGGTATTCAGTATACCCAATCATCCTTAGAACATGTGGTCCAACCGAATCACGTTCTCCCTGCTTACATGCATGCAACGATTTAAAAGTATCAAACCTCTCCTAACGAGCCTGTCCTTCAAACATACGTTTAAGGTGCTCAATCATATCATAAGAATCCATATTCTCATGTTGTTTCTGAAGTTCAGAACTCATGGTCGCTAACATGAGACATTGAACATCTGTGTCATCATCGATATGTTTCGGATAAACATTATGTTGAGCACGGGATGCTCCTTCTGGGAGAGGTGACATAGAGCTTGCGCTCTTGTTTGAGGACAATCCTCAAGTTGCTCTGCCAGTCAAGGAAGTTTGTTCCTGTCAGCTTGTCCTTCTCATGGACTGATCGCACAGAGAAGTTGTTTGAATTGATTGCCATTTGATATCTACAATGTTTAAAATGCATAAGATAAATTAGTCTATAGATGATTATTAAATTATGTTCAAGTGATTATTGGTATATATTCAAAATATATATCTCCCACTATTTTATCAAATTAATAGCCCTAACTATTAATTCGGAAAGAGTATCTTCTATATACTTTCTAGTGAGCCAAGATCCAAATTTTCACAACATTTTAGTTCAACTTTGGCTTTACTCCTAAAACATGATTCAATAAGGTAGACAACATTTATCAATTATATCAACTATATAACTCTTGGATAGTTTAGTGGAACAACATTTATTCTTATTTATCCAATAAATCTCACCAAACTCTATGCCTCTAAGTTCACAATCCTATTGTGGTAACTTAGTTAAGTCAAAACCCAAAGGTCTAAAAAGTATCATATACTTCAACACGCCGTCCCACGATAGATTAGAGTACTTCGCTCTGGCGAACCCACTCCTTATCGATCTAGGGGTCAACGTGTTGGACATATTGGAAGGCATCTAAATAACTTAATACAAACATTAGGGTTTTTGTTAGTATTATAACGATCATGATCCCATCATAAAGAGATTCCCAAATTTTTCCTTGAACAAAATATTTCAAATCAATGCTCATCAATGGTTTGATTTCCAGGTAGTGGAAGAGTCACATCGGTCTCGCTTAAAACCCACAGCCTTACAAGTTCTATGAACCCGTTGTTGACAAAATCGCCCCATGTCGGAAATAAAAAAGATTCGTATTTCATTTCGTGTTTTATAAACATGAGAATCTCGTAATCGTTTGTAAATTTTAAATCTTGAGTCGTTACAGGTTTTATATTGTTAGGTATGGCATGGGTGACGTATCTAATACATACATTCCTGCATGATTAATCTAATTAAAGCGTGCATCATTAACTATTCTATACATACATTCATACATCAATATGTAAAGTGCGGTATATAAAAATGCTTGGTTATAGCCTTTATCCTATGTGATCCTTTCAAACTAATGAAAGGATCAAGGTCAATCTATGGCGAATAATATAAATACAATTAGAATTACATGTCTTCATTCTTCTTGTCTCGATTACTGCTTCTCCTCTTGGATCATTCCTTCTTGAAGTACATTACATAAAAACAACCTATACTAATGTACTTACATAAGAAAACTCGAGTTACATTCGAGGTAATATAGTTACAAGAATAATGAAAACGGCATGCAAGTTGAATTTATAAAACCAAAACCATAAACTTTAATCTAAAGGTCTTAAGGCCATAACCATCATCATGCTCAAGTAAACAAATAAAGTACTTTGAGAAAAAAAAATAAAGCGGGGGTCCGGGGCGGCAGCCCCGAGCGGGGGTTCGGGGGCGGTGGCCCCCGGGCAGGGTCCGGGGGCGGCAGAAGCATGTATCATATACATACTGAACATACCCCGTTTCACAAATCATGTCAACATACCATCTGTCCAACATATTAGATCACTATCTATAAACCAGACATCATGCATAACATACAAATCGCATATTGATCAGTCATGGAAAATCTATTACATGCTCATATCATTATATGCATAAACATCACGTGAATATCCAGAAAGCTCTACATAATTAGCTCGATCATACATCAACATAACAGCATGCATATTAAATCTCACATATAAATCGTATCATATACATACATGGCAGATCTGATTCATGCTTAATATATTGAAAAACTGTAAAACACGTAACCAAATTATCCCATTATACACATAGCTCTGATGCCATTATTAGGGATTCGTGCATAAAAATGCTACGGAAAAAATAAAATTTTCGAATCCCTACCGCAGGATCTATGTATAATGAACGGATAATTACGGAGATTAGATGTTTTGCCTCAAGAAGCTTTACGTTAATGAAAAGATGGAGGTCTTGAATGATCACCACGTAGCCCGTCGCTGGAACGATCTACGCCTTGAAGGTATCAAAACGAATGATCGCCCGGAGGATCGGTGTGTACTAGCACGTTCTTGAGGCCGCCTTCTTGCTCTCTCTATCTCTCTTCAAGCTGCTAGGGTTTATGTTTTATCAAATAAAACGTGTGTACCTAATTCTATTAGAAAGATATATTATATAGGTAAGAGTTAATGGGCCTCCAACCCTAAACTGAATTTTAGAGTTATTATTATTATTAAATTTGAAATTCTAATTATTGTATTATTAAGTCTCACTTAATTTCGGATTTAATATTAAATTTGAATTTCCTATTTATTTAATTAATTAAGTCACACTTAATTAATAACAAATAATTCGAATTACTTACATTTAATTTAAATCCGAATTTAAATTAAATAATCCTCCAATCATTCTTTGTGTGACCCTTTAGGTTATTATTACGTTGAAAACAATTTTAAATCTCATTTAAAATCATAAACAATGAGCGGCATCTAGTAATACATCATTGTTACCCAAGTAATAATAATTAAATCGGTGATCAATTAAACCTTTCGTGAATAATATACAATGTAATATAATCCCTTTAGCCTTATATTATAGATAAAACTCGAGGCATGCATTGTGTCATCCTCTGTTAACGTTCAATCCTTCTTTCCTTGATCAACGAATAAACTATTAAACAAATCAGTATTTGAGCACGGCCATGCATTTTATAGTCTTACTTAATCAAGAGGCCGATAATATCACTCCTTTTATAAAGGAGGGCTAAATCCCATCTAGATCATTCATATTTCTCATACGATTCATATTGTACCCAATGTCTACTTTTATTATTACCCAGTCAAGGATAACTTTCAATAGTATCAAAGTATATTAATTCTTGTATAGAAATATAATGATTTCAGGTCAAAGGACCAATACATCATTATCACTGTAAGATTAACTTATGACACTATAAACATGTAGTATCTCAAAATGGGTCAATCCAGCACCATGTATTTAATATATGTGCCTGTGTTTTGACTTTAGTATTACCATACCTATGATCAATGAGATGTGATCATCAGCCAACAAACACACTAGTCTCAATGTATTTATTATCGTCCCTTAACAATAATACTTGACTAGGGACCTTTAGGAATATCAATACTATTCTCATAATCTCATTTCTAAGTCATGTAGTTAGAGATATAGATTTACATATCATATTTCAAGAACATTTATTAATCTAACATCTTATCGCAGAAAATGAAGATATAATAAATTAAAAAAGAATAATCCATATAATCATAATTAATAATCCAAATATTTCATAATATAAACATAATAGTGTTGTCTCTAGGGCATAAACACTAACATCTATACAGTAGTACAAGCTTATGATACAGGAGAAATTTTAAAGAAGGAAGATTTTTGAAGCATTCTGAGCTGATGAACTGGAATTAACCTCTGACATTGCTCAAGTTAAAGAAGCAGTTCATGATGAAGAGTAAAGTCTGATATTCACTGAAGCAAGATTGAATATGCATACTTGATTCCTACGTTTAGATAGTTTTGACATCGTCAATTGGAAATTGTCCATATTTCCATAATGAATAAGTTGGGGGAGATTCTTAGGAGCAATTGATGATATCAAACAGAAATTATCAGTAGTTCATATCAGAACTTACATCAACGGATGTTGATGACATCGACGGATGTTGATAATCGACACATAAGGATATCGACGGATGATGATGTCAACGGATGATGAATTCAGTATTTGTCACATCAATTGATCTTCGAGAAGGAAAAGGAAACAGGAACTTAAGGAGGTGAAGTACTTTATCTCAGAAGCAATTTTATAGGTTTTCTTGTTGTTGATAGAATATGATTCCTTATACATTATGTAGTTGTGCTCTATATAAAGCAAATATTAGGTTCATGCTATAAGCATTGCGACATTGTTATATATTTCACATAACCTGGCAGCTCTCAAGGATATTTGTTCATCCTTTCAAGAGAGTACGTTTATAATAAGTTTTTATCAGTTAATATAAAAAATGTTGATTATCTTGAAGCTTTGTCGAATTGATTGAATTAACTGTATTCAACCCCCCTATAGTTGATTAAGGGCCTAACATAAGATGTATTTATAACGATACAAAACCCTATATCTTAACCTACAAGTTATCCATATTAGAATCTGGCACAAATTTTAGGCCCATTAGTCTAATTCAAATTTTAAATCATAGTCCTTATCTAATTTTAATACTTTTATTCTATTATTCAATTATTAATCTAAATCTAAAAATCACTGGATATTACATACTACCCTCCTTAAAAAGAATTTCTCCCCCAAATTCACAACAATCCTAAACTCCAAAAATTCGCCAGTAGTCTACAATAGGTCAAACTTAACTAAGGTCCAAGGGAACGCATCCTAGGGAATGTACTAGTCCAATACCTAATACACTCCGAAAGACAGCCTGCTCTGCTCTAATACCAACCGTAACAGCATGCACTTCCAGACTATTAATTTTAAATCACAACTAAAATATAATATAATAATTAATCTTAAATTCTATTACAAAGACGACTATTACAAAAGCGCAGCTAACGGAAGTCCAAAAGTCAATCTACTCCAAATCCTCGAACTCCAATGCTATCCAACTTGAATCTTACACAAAACCCTGAAATATTAAAAGGGTGAGTTACAAAACTCAGCAAGTACAAATTGACTAACTATTTAACCGAAAATCAATGGGTGTTTTAATAAAATGATTTTTCTCAAAACAATAATAATTTTGTAAAATATTTCTAAGATAGCTTTAACCCAGAGTTTTTTTTATTTTCAAATTCGAAATTTAAAATGGAACAGAGCAGATTTTATAACATATCAGAACAAAGTAAAATAGAACGAAACGTTAATTCTTATAAATACCACAGTCTTGATCTACGGCCACACTTTGCTAGTGGTCGGCATCTAATTCTCATTCTTATTCTTTGTACCACACTTTGCGAGTGGTCGGCATCTAAAGTTCAATAATTACGTGCCCTTAATAGGTATCTAAAGTTGCACACTTGTGCGCCTAATAAGGGTATCTAAGGCTAGTTCCGGAACTATAGCGTAAATTACGAACGAGTTCAAAAATATAGAGACTGGGATTCTAAAAATTATCGAATATTATTCTTATATAGTTCGAAACAGAATTCTTATATCTTATACGAAATTCGAAAATCAGAGTATCAAAACTTTTACGAAAATAAAAGCAAGTCAAAAAGTACTTACCTCAAAGCCTGAACTGATCTGAATTTATCCTTTTTGACACTCTAAATGACGTTTTCTTGGAAAATACAAAACAAGAAAGTTTTAGAGAACGAAAAGACCTTTTCGAATAGTCCAGAACCAACGAATTCGGATTTACGATGAATTTTCTAAGAATTTTACAAGACTTCTGATTTTTATGAGAAAGAGCCCAACGAATTTTAATAATTAGTATGAATGAGGTGAATTTCAAATGGAACATAGAAGATTTTATAACATATCAGAATAGAGTAAAACTGAATGAAACGATAATGCTTATAAATACCACAGTCTTGATCTACGGCCACACTTTGCAAGTAGCCGGCATCTAATTCTTATTCTTATTCTTTATACCACATTTTGCCAGTGGTCGCCGTCTAAGTTCAATAATTACGCGCCCTTAATAAGTATCTAAAGTTGCACACTTGTGCGCCTAATAAGGGTATCTACGGCTAGTTTCGGAACTATAGCGTAAATTATGAATGGATTTTAAAACGTAGAGACTGGGATTCTAAAAATTCTCGGATCTTATTCTTATATAGTTCAAAATAGAATTTTTATATCTTATACAAAATTCAAAAATCATGGTATTAAAACTTTTACAAAAATAAAAGTAAGCCAGAAAGTACTTACCTCAAAGCCTGACCAGATCTGAATTTATCTTTTAACTGTAACAGCCCGCACTTCCGGACTATTATTCTAAATCACAACTAAAATACAATACAACAATTAATCCAAAATTCTATTACAAGGATGACTATTACAAAAACGCAACTAACTGCTAGGGCGAAAACACGCGCTAATATTCACGCAAATATACGCGTTCGCAAGTAGTATAAGATATAAATCAGATTCGTTCCCACAGAGACTAGTTTAGGTTAAGTTCAATTTATGCACATATGAAACAATGTATGGTTATCGCTCAGTGCTAAGATAAATAACAAATTGGGTTTTTATTAAACTAAGAGATTATACTAAATAACATTAACTAAGAGAATTGAGGTTAATTAATATATATGACAAACATGGGATTCTAACTTCATTAAATACTTCATTCAATAGCCTTATTATTCTTAACCTTAGCATGTAATGGTGATGACACTAATCAGATAACACGAAACTAGTAAACGCCAACTTTCGTTGTACGAATACCCTACTACCTAGCATCCACAAAAGAGATATAAGTTGAATATACACCAATTATGCTTAGTCCTTATATGTCTATAAGAATTGAAAACATAACGGTTTAATGCGCAAGTTATCTATCGAGATTACATAGGGCAAGTAAGATGGTTAAAATTACCTATGAATCATGCATAATAAATACATGAACCTATGCTAGCATGGAAAGTTCTAAATCTCTAAATTCACTGTCGCTTTAGAAGAGATTAACACGCTATCTTATATGTAGCTACGCACATAAGACGAATAAGCACAACCAATACTAGGATATCAATCAATCACCACACACCAAGATATCGAAACAAATTAATTATTGAAATCCATAAGTAAATCTGCTAGAATCCCATGATAATGATTAGCCCATAATCGAATTCATCATCATCATCATGGGTTCCAATGAAAGCATGGTATAAAACAAGGTCTTAATAAACTGAATAATAATCAAAGTACGAATAAACGAGATCTAGGTTCAACGAGAACGAAAATGAGCATCCAAAGTTACAACTAATTCAAAAAATCACAAGTTGAAAACAAGATTTTCTTTTTCGGAGTTGTTTTGTGCCTCTAGGTCTTCTCCTTGGTATCCCAGTCTTCCTAGATGATGAAAACCCTTTTTTTAAGTATATATAAGCCCATATTGGACCTGGACCCTTAAAATCGTCAAATTCCACTCAAATATGGTTTTTCAGCGAAATCAGCCGCACATCAGCACGCGGGCGCCTGACACCAGCAGGTGGGCGCCTGCTAGCACGCGGTCGCCTGGCACCAGCAAGCGGGGCCTGCAACCTTTCTGGAAAATTCTGATGAATCTTATTTTGCCCATAGCTTGAGTTCCACTCGTCAGAATTAGGCGAATCAACTGTCCACGTGAAGCTAACGAGATTCTCTACAACTTGACAATGGCCTAGGCTTCCGATTCTGATCACTTTTTATCATATTTTCTTTAAAAGCTCCTTTCTTCATTTAACTGATACCTAAAATGCAATAACACAAAAACACGTCAAAATACCAACAACTTGAGTCCAAACACCAATTTAAGCTTGTAATGAAGCGTTCCAAGTGGATATAGAATCCACTTATCAGACCCCCAAACTTGAGTCGATGCTTGTCCTCAAGCATAAACAGACTCAAAACTACAAAACAAACCTAATGCATGAATGTAACTATGTGAATGCAACTAAATGATAATGCAATTGATCCCCTCAGAATAACCATAACCAAATGAATAAGCCAATGCCCCCAAGAATGCAATGACTTAAAACAGACTTTAAAATAGAGTTCGAATAAATCCCACAAACCAACTCACAAACCAGAAATGTGCGTGTGTGGAATGCTTAATAGATATCTTTTGATACTAGATCAATAACCATAACTTATCTATCATCGAAAAAATCAAAAGTTTATAAATAAAATAAACAATAAACGCATTACGACTCACAACACCTCCTTTCTACTAGAGTTATACAAGGATTCACACTAATATTGAACACATAACAAAGATGCTTATTTGACCGTGCAATGAATGAGGTCCCAAAAGACTTATGCAATAATACCCATGTAGCGAGCGTTAGGTTAGCGGATCCCGGACTATAAAAGCCTTAGGTCACTAGGCACAAAGTCCCCTAAAACTTAATAATCCGAGTATTAAATAGCTCACTCTTGATCAGTTATGCATAAACACATACTTTTTTTTCTTTTTTTTTCTTTTTTTCTTTTTTTTTAAATAATTTCTGAATGAGTGTGTTTCGCTCCATCTCATTCAACCCTAGACTACTCATAAAAATATGAGCCGGCTACTAGCCATTTTACGCCTAGCCTTACAACAACTAGCAATGAAATCCAAGTTTTTCTCCAGATAAAAAAAAATCAGTGTTTTTACGTCATTACGAGAATATCACAAATTATAAATATAACCAAGTGATTAAATCTCAATAAAAAACAAGTGATCATGATCTAGATCAAAAGCAACCCTTTGTGAAAATATTTATTTCTGGCATGCAAATCAATTCATTAGGACTTAAACATCCCTCTATTCGTCATCACCACACTCAAATCAACATCAACTTATCAAATATCATAGTTCATCTTAAGGGAGCATGCTAAATATGCATGCAAATGCAACTATATGAAATCACATTAAAACAAACAAATATGTCCTAAATGAACAATTATGCAAAATATGAATGAACTACAACTAAACATGCAATATGAATCTATATGAATCTATATGAACGCGCACACACACACACACTACTAATCCTTACATTATCACCCCCAAACTTAAATTTTCAATGTCCTCATTGAAGATAATGTTATTCCTAGTGAACTAACAATGAGATTTACAGAAGGGGGGTTGAATGTAAATCTCAAAACTTTTTCAAGTTTTGAGTAGTTTCAAAGGCTTTGTGTTTAAGATAAACAAGTGTGTGAATTGCTTTAAGCTAATACAGACAGATATATATTCAAGCACAAAAGTACAGAACACAACAGACCTTAAAAACTTTTCTGGTGGATTTGTTGTTCCACCAGAGATGGTATTTTAGAAAATCTGTGATTCAAGAAGTTGATCACAGCTGCATCCTAGTACAAACTAGATAATTTTTCTCAAAATTTTTCTAAACAGCTCTGGAAAAATTCTATTCTAATTACTAGCTGCTACTTGGTTTATATAACACCAAGTTTACAAGTGAAGACAAAGATAAAAAATACAATAATAAAATAAGTTCTCCACTTGTTTCTTTTCCATTTTACTCCAGTGCATTGTTGACTATTGCCTCTTTATGCTAGAGTAGAACGGCTGCTTTTTCTGATGTTCCTGAAATAGGCTACCACATCTCAGTTGTCTCTGTCAACCCATGTGCCTCTGTTTGTAGGTACAACTACCACTTGTCAACTGCTATTTAACAGAACATCCGTTGAAGCCTTCATCCGTTGATGGCTTTATCCGTTGATGTGTTAGCAGTTGAAGCTCTATCCGTTGATGCACTCATCCGTTGAAGGATGTTATCCGTTGAAGCTTTAGAGACATCCGTTGAAGCTTTGTTTCTCATCCGTTGAAGGTCTTTAAGTTATCCGTTGACACCATTTCATTTTTACAAAATTACAAGGCATGAAATATTTACAATTGACCTTCCTATCTGCATATCCTTTAGTAGTCAACATGACTTATAATTTCCCTCAGTATTTAAGAATTATATCTCAAATTCAGAGACTGAAATGTGCTACAACACTAGACTTATTTCTAAGTAAAGCTACACCATCAACGGATAGCCAAAGTGGTCTTATCCGTTGAGGCTACAAACACTAGATTTCTACTTAAGTGTTTTGTTAAACATATCATCAAACTAATGCACATATATTCCTAACAGATAATAATAAGGATTTCAGGCATACTTAATTAGCGGGAGAGTCACCCTCGTCGGGTGGAGGATCAGGTGGCCAATCAACCTCGCCACCAGTGTCTCGAACAACAGGTGCGAAAGCGTGTGTCAAATCTTCAGTAAAATATCGGTGGATGACATGCATGGCCTCCATATGCCTAGTTAATCTTCTGTACTGGGCATCACCAACACTAGTCCTATCAACTACCTGTTGCACATGAGAAGAATCCTCTGTAGGCACGGGAAAATCCATCCAGCCACTCTCTACATCATCAAAAATATATCCCAACCCCTTATCATGGGGTGCACTTAAGAATGAATAACTCAAGTGATCTGGCATTCGGTTGAGCTCAAGTATGGGAGCTCCTTGAATAAATGGTTCAAAACGCTCCTGAGAAATTTTTAGCTCTGCTAAACCAAGAGAATCGAATGGCATATCCAACTTCCTCATCCACGGAGGTGCATTCAAATCCTGCAATTCCTCTGCTCCTTCCTTGTCATCAATAACTGATTTCCCCATTAAGGATCTCTCTAAGGTCTCTGCCTTTGGCAATTGCTCAAGTTCCGAATTTACTACAGAGTCGACCCACTCTACTTTAAAGCACTCCTCTTTAGCTGTGGATAACTTTATTTCCTTAAACACATTAAAAGTGATCTTTTGATCATAAACCTTCATCGAAAGCTCTCATTTTTCACATCGATCATAGTTCATCCTATAGCCAAGAATGGTATTCCCAAGATAATGGGAATCTTCTTATCTTTCTCAAAATCAAGAATTACAAAGTCAGCAGGGAAGAAGAGTTTATCCACCTTGACCAAGACGTCCTCCACTATACCTCATGGATAAGCGATGGAACGGTCAGCTAGTTGTAATGACATGTATGTTGGTTTCAGATCAGGCAGACCAAGCTTCTTGAAGATAGATAAGGGCATCAGATTGATGCTAGCTCCCAAATCACATAAACATTTTTCGAATGACAAGTTTTCGATGGTGCAAGGAATAGTGAAGCTTCCAGGATCTTTAAGCTTCGGAGGCAACTTCTGTTGCAGCACATCACTACATTCCTCCGTTAGAGCAACGGTCTCTAAGTCATCGAGCTTCACTTTCCGAGAGAGAATACCTTTCATAAACCTCGCATAGCTAGGCATCTGTTCAAGAGCTTCAGCGAAAGGTATGTTGATATGAAGTTTCTTGAACACCTCCAAAAACTTCTCAAGCTGCTTATCCAGCTTTTTCTTCTAGAGCCTCTTAGAAAAAGGAGGTGGAGGATAGATCTGTTTCTCCCCTGTATTACCCTCAGGAGGAGTGTGCTCAACAGTAGTCTTCCTTGATTCCAGTTCCGCTTTTTCTGCACTTCTTCTGCAACCAAAACTTAAGATTCTGGAACTTGAGATTTTTCAGGGCTTGCAACCTTCCCAGACCTCAATGTAATTGTCTTAACCTGCTCTTCTACTTCTCTCTTTCCTGGAACTTCTGTATCATTGGAAAGCGTTCCTGATAGTCGATTCAATAAGGCGTTAGAAATTTATCCTATCTGGTTCTCCAGATTCTAGTTAGAAACAGCCTGGCTTTGGCATATAAGAGCCTGGTTTTTGCACATAAGCCTCAACTCCTCCAATTCAGATTTTTTATTCGAAGATAGACCTGCATCATGAGTTTGTTGTTGAAGTTGAAGTTGTTGTCTTGGTGCAAATTGTTGCTGAAAATCAGGAGGGTTGAATTGTTTTGCTCCAAACTGCTGGAACGGATGTTGCATCGCATTCTGATTGTTGCTCCATCTAAAGTTAGGATTATTCCAATTGTCAGGATGATAAGTGTCTGGAACTGGTTGCTGCGATCTCCGAAAGTTGCTCACAAACTGAGCTGATTCACTAGATATAACGCATTGCTCCGTCGCATGCGAACCTGCACATAGCTCACAAACACTGGTTATCTGATTAACACCCAAGTTAGCCGGAGAATCGATCTTCATAGACAACTCCTTTAGTTGAGCAGTGATAACTATAACTGTATCCACCTAAAGAACTCCTGCTACCTTGCTCTGTGGCAATCTCTGGGATGGATACTGATATTCATTAGCAGCCATCAGTTCAATTAGATCATAAGTTTCCTCATAGCTCTTCGCCCATAAGGCTCCACCTGATGCTGCATCGAGCATGGGTCTGGAATGTGCTCCCAAACTATTATAAAAATAGTTGATGATCATCCAATCAGGCATTCATGATGAGGACACTTCATAAGCATCTCCTCGTAGCGCTCCCAAGCTTCGCACATAGATTCTCCTGGTTGCTGCGCAAACTGAGTAAGAGCACTCCTCATAGCTGCAGTTTTGGCCATTGGATAGAACTTCACTAGAAACTTTTGCGCAAGATCTTCCCAAGTAGTGATGGACCCAGTTGGTAAAGAATATAACCAGTCATTAGCCTTGTCCCTCAGAGAGAATGGGAACAGTATCAGCTTCAAAGCATCTTCAGAAACACCGTTGAACTTGAAGGTGTCGCATATCTCAATGAAATCCCTAATGTGCATATTGGGATCTTCCGTTGGAGAACCCCCAAACTGGATTGAATCCTGCACCCATTGAATTTTGCCAGGCTTGATCTTAAAGGTATTAGCTGTGATAGCTGGCCTGACAATGCTAGATTGAATGTCATTGATCTTGGGTTGAGAAAAATCCATCAAGGCTTTCGTTCGTGCTGCTGGATCTCCCATTGTAATGAGTACCTGAAACACGAACAAATAAACCGTGAGAGTAAAAGAGTCCGAGTCAGTGAACTTTAACGACCACTGATGACAAGCACATAAACTAAAAATTAACACCGAGTCCCGGCAGCGGCGCCAAAAACTTGTTAGGACGAAAACACGCGCTAATATTCACGCAAGTATACGCGTTCGTAAGTAGTATAAGATATAAATCAGATTCGTTCCCACAGAGACTGGTTTAGGTTAAGTTCAATTTATGCACCTATGCAACAATGTATGGTTATCGCTCAATGCTAAGACAAATAACAAATTAAGTTTTTATTAAACTAAGAGATTATACTAAATAACATTAACTAAGAGAATTGAGGTTTAATTACTATATATGACAAACATGGGATTCTAACTTCATCAAATACTTCATTCAATAGCTTTATTGTTCTTAAGCTTAGCATGTAATGGCGATGATACTAATCAGATAACACGAAACTAGTAAACGCCAACTTTCGTTGTACGAATACCCTACTACCAAGCATCCATAAAAGAGTTAGAAGTTGAATAGACACCAATTATGCTTAGTCCTTATATGTCTATAAGAATTGAAAACATAACGGTTTAATGCACAAGTTATCTATCGTGATTACACAGGGCAAGTAAGATGGTTAAAATTACCTACGAATCATGCATAACAAATACAGGAACCTATGCTAGCATGGCAAGTTCTAAATCTCTAAATTCATTGTCACTTCAGAAGAGATTAACACACTATCTTATATGTTAGCTACGCACATAAGACGAATAAGCACAACCAATACTAGGATATCAATCAATCACCACACACCAAGATATCGAAACAAATTAATTATTGAAATCCATAAGTAAATCCGCTAGAATCCCATGATAACGAGCCTATAATCAAACTCATCATCATCATGGGTTCCAATAAAAGTATGGTATAAAAAAAGGTCTTAATAAACTGAATATTAATCAAAGTACGAATAAACGAGATCTAGGTTCAACGAGAACGAAAACGAGCATCCAAAGTTACAACTAATTCAAAGAATCACAAGTTAAAAATAAGATCTTCTTTTTCGGAGTTGTTTTCTGCTTCTAGGTCTTCTCCTTGGTATCCCAATCTTCCCGGATGACGAAAACCCTTTTTTTAAGTATATATAAGCCCATATTGGACCTGAACCCTTAAAATCGTCAAATTCCACTCAAATAGGGGTTTTCAGCGAAATCAGTGAAATCAGCCGCGCATCAGCACGCGGGCACCTGACACCAGTAGGCGGGCGCCTGCTAGCACGGGGTCGCCTGGCACCAGCAGACGGACGCCTGCAACCTTTCTGGAAAATTCTGATGAATCTTATTTTGCCCATAACTTGAGTTCTACTCGTTAGAATTAGGCGATTCAACTGTCCACGCAAAGCTAACGAGATTCTCTACAACTTGACAATGGCCTAGGCTTCCGATTCTGATCACTTTTTATCATATTTCCTTTAAAAGCTCCTTACTTCATTTAACTAATACCTGAAATGCAATAACACAAAAATACATCAAAATACCAACAACTTGAGTCCAAAACACCAAATTAAGCTTGTAATGAAGCGTTCCAAGTGGATATAAAATCCACTTATCACTAATGGAAGTCCAAAAGTCAACCTACTCCAAATCCTCGAACTTCAATGCTATCTAACTTGAATCTTACACAAATCCCTGAAATATTAAAAGGGGTGAGTTACAAAGCTCAGCAACTACAAATTGACTAATTATTTAACCGAAAATTAATGGGTGTTGTAATAAAATGATTTTATAAAAACAATAATAATTTTGTAAAACATTTCAAAAATAGATTCAACCCGAAGTTTTTATATTTTAAAATTCGGAATTTAAAACAGAACAGAGCAGATTTTATAACAAATCAGAACATAGTAAAATAAAACGAAACAATAGTTCTTGTAAATAGCACAGTCTTGATCTACGGCCACACTTTGCCAGTAGCCGGCATATAATTCTTATTCTTATTCGTTATACCATACTTTGCCAGTGGTCGGCATCTAAAATTCAATAATTATGCGCCTTTTATAGGTATCTAAAGTTGCCCACTTGTGCGCCTAATAAGGGTATCTAAGACTACTTCCGGAACTATAGCGTAAATTACGAACGGGTTCGAAAAAATAGAGACTGGGATTCTAAAAATTCTTGAATCTTATTCTTATATAGTTCAAAACATAATTCTTATATATTATACGAAATTCAAAAATCAGAGTATCAAAACTTTTATGAAAAGAAAACTAAGTCAAAAAGTACATACCTTAAAGCCTGACCAGATCTGAATTTATCCTTTTTGACCATTTGAACGAAGTTTTCTTGGAAAACATAAAATAAGAAAAATGTAGATAACAAAAAGACCTTTTCGAAAAGTCCAGAACCAATGAATTCGGACTTACATTGAATTTTATGAGAATTTTACAAGACTGCTGATTTTTTATAAGATGTATTTATAATGATAAAAACCCTATATCTTAACTACGAGTTATCTATATTAGAATCTGCAACAAATTTAGGCCCATTAGTCTAATTCAAATTTTAAATCATAGTCCTTATCTAATTTTAATACTTTTCTTCTATTATTCAACTATTAATCTAATTCTAAAAATTATGTGATATTACATAAATTTTTAATTAGCATAATAAATATAGGAGAAATTATCAAAAGCAAATCTTTTTAATTTTATTTATGATTTTCAATTATTTAAAAATATTTCTAAAAATATGATTTGCAACCGTACCTGCAACTTATTTTAAGTTTTGTGAAAAGTGACAAAAAGAAATTTGGTTGCATTAGGTTGAATTTGAGATTGTATATGGATGTATCGAGTTGAAAAATCATATTATTGCTAAAAAATTTGAAATATCATATTTTTACAAATAAAAACTAAAAAAATGTTTTTGCAAAAAATAAACTTTAAAAATCGTATTTGTAAAAAAAACTCTAAATATATTGTTAAATTTCAATACCAATCTCAAATTTAAAGAGGTTTTTTTTAATTTGAAAAATAACAACCTAGAAAATATTGATTTAAAAGAGGGGAGGGCAGGATAATTTTTAATTAAAAGAAAAAAGTGGGTAGAGCGTAGCCAACCATGACACAGGAGAAGCGAGTGAGATGCGGGGAAATAAATGAAGGGAAAGCAATGAGGAGAGGGGTCCTATGTTACCAAGCGTGTGAGAGGAGGGGGAGACTCACGTGACACGCACCGGAAAAGAAAAGCGAAGGTTAGCCTGTCCAGAATTACTTTGCTGCTTTGCAGGTGGAAACCATAAACCCTTTCTCTCATTCTTTTGTGAGAGAAAAGTTATTTTAAATGTATTTAATGAGAAAATTTAGCTTGATTATTAATTAAACAAATTTTCGTCTATACAAAATTTACTTAAAATAAGTTTAAAATAAATTAATATATAAATTATAAATAAAAATATTGTTAAACTCATTTTAAATAAGAGGTCGAACTCCACCTCAGACTAATTTAACAAATAATTCGATTTGGTTACACGTGAGCAAAATAATTTTTGGACAAAAAGGTAACCGTCAAAAATATGGATACGGCTCCTTTATTGAAAACGTGAATAGATTTTTAGATGGTGTTCAAGAAATGCCTAAACTTTTTTAAAATATAATATAACTTGTAGAAAAAAAATAATATAACTTATTAGGTCCTAAATATTTATCCACTTCTCATTTAATTGTGTATTATTAAAAATATTTGAAGAGAAAAAGTGTGTAGCTTATTATTTTATAGTAAAATAATACTCCCTCCGTCCCACTGGATAGTTTACGTTACTTTTGGGCACGCTTTTCAATACTCGTTTAAAGTATAGTTTCATAATATTTTTAAAATTTTTTTTTTAATAAAAGTTTTATGTTTAAACTTTTATTCAAATTTTTTTTTTGAAAAAACATTATGAAACTATACTTTATAGAAGCATCGAAATGCGTGCGGAATAGTAACGTAAACATCCCAGTAGGACGGAGGGAGTATTAGTTAGTGGGACGGAGGGAGTATTAGTTATGAGAAACTCGAACTCACTAATTATTCATATAATAAAGAGCATATATGGACATGGACTCTATAAAAACTCAATACAAGAATTATTATTAATATTGTGTTTATATAAACAAGTCCATATATATGGATGAGCTCTCATTATTGCATATTTAATAGGACTGTGTTCCGTATGTTGACCAAGATCTCGCTAAATGACACATGAGAATATGTAAAGAAGGATAGTTATAATAACTCGTGTATTTTTGAATTATTTAAATATGTGACTATGAAAATTATTAAATGCATAAAATATGTGTATTGGTTTTGATCGCTATGTGTTTTTTAATTAATGTATGATTTATGGTGTACCGGGTTGTCCGCGTGATTAAGTATGGAATCGTATTGAATTATTTTCAATTTCAAAAGTGGATTTAGTGCAAATTTAATTGCATAAATATTTGTAATGTCTTTAAAATTATTTTTATGGTTCTATAATTACAATAGTTATTTTTGGGATTTTATAAAATTTAGAAATCAATATTTTATTAATTATTTATCTTTAAATGATTTTCTGATTGTGTTTACTTGTAAAATCTGTATTTAATTCTAGAATTCTTCAAAAATTATGAAACTCATATTTATTTAAGTTTAGAATATTCCGAGAATTTTAAAATTATTTTGGAAATTTTCGGGATTAATTTCACTCGCGCGTTGTTTCGTTTATTTGTTAAAAGCGGGTATAGATTGTGTTTCAAAAGTTATATTAAAATTTCGAAATGTATGTTTTCTTAAATTTCGGGATATTTCTAACATTTTAAGACTATTTTGGTAATCTTCTGAAATTATTTTAAGCACGACTCGGTTCGTAATTACGAGTTTCAGAACAAACCGGGCCTTAAACAGTTTGTATTTATTCTCGTGGACACGTGTTAATCTATTAGCAATTGGCTGGATACGTGGCTTGACTCTGTTTAATTTCATTTCTCTCAAGTAAAACACGCAGTTTACTCCCTCTCCTCTCAGTATCTCTCCACCCTCCCGAATTTCCCTCTCTCCCGTTTCAATTTGTCTATGTTTCTTCCGTTCTTATCTGTGGTTTTTGCCTTTGGTTTCCTGGCAATTCTCCCTGTGCCATTTTGTTATTCGCCCGTCTCTGTTGTGCCTGTTTATTCCGATTTCTTTCTCCGCCGTACTCCGGTAACTGTTCGGCCGCCCCTTTTTGTATTCCGATTGTTGGCCTGATTCAGTCTCGTATATATATATATATATATATACCTATATCTATATCTGTGTGACTGTGTGCATGTGTGAGTAGTGTGTTTGTTGCGTGGTGGTGCGTGTGCGGCTCCGTGGTATAGTGTTGTGCGGCTGTGTTTTGTTTCTGTTGGGCCTTGTCCTGTTGGGTCGTTGTGCATTGGATTGGACTTTTGCAGAATTGTTGTTAATTTAAATTCCCTTTTCTTGCAGGAATTTATTGATTACATTCGTGATATTAAATTGTTCGTATCAAAAGTTATTTTTATAACTAATCGATAGAATTTTGCGTTGGAAACCCGAGAATTTATCGGGTACCCGCGAAATTTTGTCGCCGTCCGCGATGACTTTTACGAGTGGACGGTGGACCGTGATGATTGAAATCCGAGTCCTAATATTTTAAAACAAATAAATAAAAATGAAATACGAGTAATAATAATAATTAGTTGGTTTGAATCGGTGGTTGAGATTTATGGAATTGGAATGTAATTGGATAATTGTTGTAATTGTTGTGAACTTTGTGATTTGACGTCGATTGATGTTTCGACGGGTAGTCCGATAGACAAAGGAGATGCTGCCCGATTTTCGGGAAATCGAACTACGAAAATACGAGAGCGTATCCGATAATTATCGGGACGTCAAGTGAATATATATACTTATACTTTATACGAACTTGATTGTATGTTGTGGTGAACGTTCTGTCCAAAACTCAGTAACCCTAATTTCGTAAAATGACGAGTATACGTATTTTCTGAAAATGAACACTGAACCGATTTCGAGAAAGGTAACCTTAATTGTTGTTTGTGTTATTATAATATGAATAATTACAAGTCGGAATATGCTATCGTATGGGTAGGTGGTTAGAGAGGATATGTCAAGCATAACTGAGTGTCTAACAAAGAGTATTTCGCCCTGTAGGTACTAGTCGGGAAACCGAAAGTGGACGTTGGACTAAAGATGACCTAGTAGTCAGTCGACGAGCTCAGTAGAGTTTCAACAGAAAAACCTGAGTGTCGAAATCGAATCTAATGTGGTCTAGTTGTTGGACGTTAAAGCCTGAGCGGTAGAGTCGGCGCACAGTTGATCAGTAATAGTTGTAAAGCCCTGTAAGGCAAGTACATCTAAACCTTTTTCGAGATATAATGCAAATATTTCTAAATTTTTCCCGTAACATATTGTTAAGTATTCAAAATAGCTCTGTTTTATATTGCAAATACTTTGAATCCTTCAGCCTTGAACCTGAGCCACCTCATTTGATCTTTGAGCCGTAAGCCTTATTCTTGGTGAACCATTTCTTGTTGATTTACCAGACACTAAACCACACAAATATGATACTACTCCCCCAAATGTATAACTACCAAACACCAAACACTGGAACAAAATTATTTGAAAACGCAGAAACTTTTATACTCGAACCATTCTTTATAACATCAAAGAACTATACCTTGAAAAATCATTATTTATCTAATACATGATCCTTTTACAGACTGAAAACCGTTTCTTATACATACTCTGATATACCCTTGTGATATCCATGAATTTCCTTACGTTTTATTTAAGTGTTTAATCGTCATTGATTGTGATCTTGTTTTATTGAATTATATTGTTTATCATATTGAACTACTTTAGAATTGGATAGTTTTTTTATATATATGGACCAGATTCGAGGTCAGACCATATCAATGGTCAGGTTAGGCCAATGTGTGCCTTGGATCCAGTAATTAGAGTAGTGATGTGTGCTTTGCTCGGGGTTAGTATAACGACCCTTATTTTTTTATTATTATTATTTAAATGTGTAATTATGGAATAAATAATTAAATAAAATATTTATGTGGGTTCAGTCAGTGGGTTATTATTCCGTCACTATGTGTATGTGATTACTAGTGTATGGAATTGAATTGTGTGGTTAATTGATAAATTGTATGATTTTGCATCGTTGTTAAAAATGGTGTGATTGTAGTTTTATTTCCATAAACACTTGGAATCTCTCTAAAATTGTTTTTATGACTTTATAATTTCAATAATTATTTTTAAGACTTTATAAAATTGAGAAATTAATATTTCATTAATTACTTAATTTTAAATGATTTTCTGAGTGTGTTTAATGGCAAAATCCATATAAAATTATGGAAATCTTCAAAAATTATGAAACTCATATTCTGTTAAGTTCGTATTATTCTGCGAATTTTTAAATTTTTGTTGGGAATTTTTGAGATTAAATTCGCCGCGTTGTTGGTTCGTTTAATCGTCAAATGCGGGTATAAATTGCGTTTCAAAAATACTTTAAAAATTTTGAAAATTTTTATTTTTAATAACCTTGAATTATTTGGGACATTTTAAAATTCATTTGGTAAATTTATGGGTTAATTTTTACCCGTAGTTATTCGTTGGATTGATAAATTACGGTACGAACTCAGATTAGCGGGATACAGAATGAGATAAATACAATTATACTTATCCCCAATTCTTATTTCTCTCCTTATCTCTCCAGCATCACTCTCTTTCTTCCTAATCTCTCTCGCTTCACAATAATCTCCTCCCTCTCGATTCTTTCTTCCCCCCCCCCGATTCTCTCTTAATCCCTCTCCCTCCTCCCATTTCTCCTTCGGCTGCAGTTAAGCACCGCCTTGATCATCTGTTTCAGGCCACCAGCCCTGTTCCGACCTGGTCTGTGGCGGTTGTGTGTGTGTGCGTAGTTCATATGTGGGTGTGTGATTATTGTGTGTATATGCGCGTGTATCTACACGCATGCATATATGCAGTGGTAAGGTTAAAAAAATTGTTGTGTTTCCTGGTTCTTGTTGCCCTTGATTACTCGGTTTTCCGGCCCCAAGGCCGCTGTGTGTTGCTTGCAGTTTGAATGGTATCCGGTTGCTGTGATGTTACTGTATTGATTAATTTGAATATATCCCTGGTTGGATTGTTCGAATTGCTTGACCGATTTATTAAAAGAATAATCGAGTGAATTTCGGCGGTTACTCGTATTTGATTTTTAATTAATATTGGTGAAATTTCGACAGGAAACCCGTAGGGGTACCGTCGAAATTATGCCACGTCAACGATGAACTAGTTGAGCTGACGGATAATTGGCGATGATGATTCATGACCCAAATATTAAATAGATACCAATTAGTTATAAAATAATTTCTCGGATCAAAAATTTGTTATTTTAAATAAAGTCAGGCATATAATTTTGGATGGTGAATAGTGATTACTGGGTTGATTGGTTGGGTGATTGATTGGGTTTGGTTGCGTTATCAGTTGGATTGTGGATTATTGATGTTGTGAATTTGGTTGTTGGTTTTGGTGTCGATATGAGATCGACTGGTAGTCCAATAAATAGAGGAGGTGCTGTCCGGGTTTCGGAAGATTACTATTTCGGAAACATTTCCTATAATTATCGGACTTACCAATTGAGTCGTTTGCCTATATTATTATAGATATAACGTTTCTTAATTTAATTTTTGGTACGAGTACTAACTCGGATTAGTACGACCTTGAGTTGTATTTGATTAACCGTTACTCAGATAAACTTACTAACTTATGTTGGTCGGTTTATCTTACTAACGATTAATTAAGTATAAATTCGGTTCTGCTAGTCTAGGTTAAAACTCAAAACCAAAAATTCCAAACAGTAGTCATATGTAACACAGTTGGGTGTATATCTATATATTTTGTGAAGAATCAATTCCAAAACCTATTTTCGGTATCGAGAGTATATGTATATTCTGAAAGTAATTAGTGAACTGGGTTGTGAATATATGAACCTTAATTGTTAAGTAAGTTGTAATAGTTTGAATATGTGCGAGTTGGGATTGTTATCGTTTGGATAGAGTTGGTATCAAGGATATGTCAAGCATACCTAGACGTCTAACGTAGGTTATTTCAGCACTGTAGGTTCTAGTCGGAGGACTTCAGAAGTGAGATCGAACTAAGATAACCTAGTGATCAGTTGGCAAGCGCAGCGGGGTTTCTAAGGAAAAGACCTGAGCGTTGAAGTCGGATCCAAGATAGTCAAATAGTAAAGCGATAAAGCCGAGTGTCTCGAATCGGTTCAAGGCCAATCAGAGATAGTTGTAACGCTCTGCAAAGCATGTACCCCTGAACTAATCTTTTACAGTTCAGTATATATGAATAGTTGTTGATTTAAATTACGTACTGGAACAGAACATTTTAAGTTACATATTCCCCGTATTTAAATATGTTTTACTGAACGAGGTTTTGGGGAAAAAGTAACTTTTGAAAATGCATATCTCTAGATTGTGATTAAAAATTAAAAAAGGATTTTTAGAATGTGTGTTGTAATTGTTTAAAAAGGAGATAGGTGTAAATGGTTTTGGAAACTGGATAAACATAAATCAGATATTGGATGGTCAGTTGGCGTAAGAGGTCCGTTATTAGACTATAAACCATTAAACCTTTATCAGATATATAAAAGAGGATGAATTCTAGGGACAGCTGATCAGTCTTTCCCACCACAAATTTTATTCCGAAACTCAGAGACTAGCTAGGTCTCTGTCATGCTGGACTAAGCGGCCTACTAATGCGCGCATCCGACTTAGCCTCTTACGCAACAATGCTGGGCCGTTCTATGGGTCCAGAAATGGACAGTGATTTTGGAAAGGAAATAGCATGCTAAAATTTAACTCTGGTAATTTTACACAGCACACTACAGATGATGTTATTTTGCAAAGCATGCTAGTTTTGATATCCAGTTTATACTAGTTTTACACGTTTCTAGCAAGATTTGAATTATGTTCCCATAACTGCTTTATTTTAAACTGATTTACTTGTTATTCATATAGTGGTGCTGCTGAGTAAGCAATTGCTCACCCTTGCAGAATATTTTATATATATTGCAGATGTCCAAGAGATTCTTGCGCAGTAGTCAGGGCAGAGTTCCAGCTCCTTTCGTGTCAGGCTCCTCTAAGTTAGTTGTGTTCAGACCAGATGAGGTACGTTGAGCTGCTGCATTAAATAGTGGTCAGGATTGTGTAAGGAGGTAATTTGGGTTTCGTTAGTTGAATAAACTAAGTCATACTTAAACCTGGAAAAGGTCTTGGTAAAGGGGTCATAGTTATGTATTATTAATGAGTTGGATTCAATTATGATTGTTATTATTGTTGTTAGTGACGTCAACTCCTGACACCGGGGTTGAGGCCGTCACAGTTGGTATCAGAGCTACAAGTTTGAGTCCCTGATTTAGGTTAGGAGCGGAGTCAAAAGAGTGCAGAAAGGTATGTATATAGGTGTGAGTCAGCAACTCAATCAGAGGAGCAAGTCTATGAGTTTAGTCAAGGGTTTCGGAAGCGTAACCCTGACTTTTGTTGAGGATTGACTGGAACTGCCCTAGTTTAGAGTACGTCTCCTTTGTATATGTATTATTAGTAATGTTCGATAGAGATTTCTAGATTCCCTCTCGAGAATTCGAGTCTGATTGAGCGAATTCAGCTTCCGAGCAGACCTTTGATGTGTCAGCTGAAGAGACGCCAACTTTATTTCTAAATATCATAATTTCTGTGTCGAGGAATGTTATTCGACTGATTGTGTGACCTTGGTGAGTTCGGATAGCGTGATAATAGTCAGAGGTTGTTATGACGACTAAGTTTGGTAGTGAATGTGGATTAGAACGGGAGGTGATATATTTGAACTCTTTTATTTCTTCCTTGAAATACATTTTATCTCCAGAGTAATTGTTTCTTATTCTATAAGTTATTTATCTTTCTTGTGAGAAAGTTGTGAACCCGAAGTAAGTTACTTAGGGTTCTGTTGATCTCATCACAAACCAGATTCATCCCTTCCTATTTGTAAATTTTCTTTTTAACATTGTTTCATCTCTCAGAAATTCTATTGGTTGATTGGGGCAAATAATGCATATGAATTGACCATTTGTCTGTGTGGCCAAAGGGTCTGGTGGGATGCCACCGAATTATGTGTTGTGACCCTATGGTACTAAGACTGGCCATCTTATGTACTTGTATGGTTGCTCTCAGTCATACCTACATTTTATTCTTTACTGTTTCTTCTTATTCGATTTCCTTGAGCCGGAAATTTAATTGGATATTCTATGGAAATGAATTTCTGCGATTAGATGGTCCTCGTTATTGAAAGCAAGTAAGAGCGACTATTGAGAAGAACGAGAGTCCTATATTAGGATATCATTTAAAAATAATGGTAACCGTGAGAGTTCAGGACCTAATGATGGAATTATAGCCTCAGGAAAAGTAATTAAAGGTTGATGGGTTACTTGCGGGTGACAAGACATCATCCTTAGAAGAAGGGTTGATTAAACCATGAACGATGGAGCTTAGTAGAGTCAGTGTCCCTTAAGCTTGACTCGATTTATCGGCTTGTTCTACATAGTGTGTGACTAATATATTCAGCCGACTTTTATGGTATGTTGGAGAAATTTAGATGTTGTACCTGAGTAGAGAGGGGAAGTTGGTTAGTTGATGTCTTGAGGAACCGTGCTGCGATATTTAGTTTCTTTGTATGTTAGATTTCCTGAACTGTGGGTGATTCTGTTACTGTTATTGTTGCTATGATTACTAGTGCTGTTAATCTGGATTTCTTTTATAAATGGACCCCGATATTAAAGACTTGGGTACTGTGATTGGGCAGCATTTTCCTGATACAGGTGCACCGTTTAAACGGTGATACCCTTTTTGTCGAATAATTTTGTTATGTTTTGAATAAACTCATTTATATATTTCAGGAAGATGCCACCCAAGAAAGCTACCCATTCTAAAGAAAATAGTAGTAGTTTTACGGAGGGTCCAGCTATAAATGAAATTCTAGATTTATTGCATCAGCAGCAGCAACAACAGTTGCAGTTAATCCAACAGGTTCAGCAGCAATTACTGTTGCAGCAACAACAACAAGGAGGGAACCGAAGTGCTAGTTTTAAATCTTTTCAGAATGGTAACCCTCCTAGATTTAAAGGTGAACCTAATCCAGTAGCTGCTGGAGCATGGTTAAAAGAGATGGAGAAAGCTTTTAATCTTGTTCAAGTAAATGAGAATCATAAGACTGATTATGTGAGCTATTTCTTGAAAAATGAAGCAATTACTGGTGGGATTCAACAAAGGCGTTAGAAGGAGAAGGCCCTGTTCCATGGGCTAGGTTTACTGAATTATTTTTGGAAAAGTATTTTCCTGACGGTGTGAAGAATCAAATGGAGATTGAGTTTTTAGAACTGAAGCAAGGTGATAGAAGTGTAGCTGAGTATGAGGCTAAGTTCACGGAGTTAGCTAGGTTGCACCAGATTATGTGTGATCTGAAGCTCAGAATGCAAGGAGGTTTCAACAAGGATTGAAGCCTGAAATTCGTAGTGGAGTGGTGGCATTGCAACTCAAGATGTATCATTTCGTAGTTCAAGCCGCCTTAGTAATTGAATTTGATCAGAATTTAGCCGCTAGAGAAAAAGAAGATAAGAAGCGAAAGATTGATGATATGAAAGAAGTATTAGGTCAAGAAGAATCCAATCAGATGTCTCATAAAAAGGTGGGAAGAAGTAAAGATAAAGAATTTAGAGGGAAAGGTATTTCTTTAAACAGGATTAGTAACACCTCAGCCAGCTCTAGTCAGGCCAATTCGGTTAAGTCGCCTAAATTGGAGTGTAAGCAATACGGTAAGAGGCATGGTGGAAGGTGTAAAGCAAATACTAAATGTTTTAGGTGTAGTCAGAAGGGATATTATGCGTCAGAATGTAAGGTGGAAAATCCAAGAGTCGTCTGTTACAACTGTGGCAAGATAGGGCATGTTGCCAAGAATTGTAGAAGTAATTCCCGAGATAGCATGAGAGGTAGTGCATCAAAAGGTTTGACGTCCAGTATAGCCAAGGCTAAGACTTGTAATGTGATTAAAAGTTTAGCTGCTCAAAACCCTGATAAGGAACCAGGGCAATAATTGATTACCGGAAGAAGCAAACAATAATATCTGTGGAAGCTAATATTAGGATAAGTATTCAAGGACATAAGCAAGAAGGTAAGGCGTAACTAGCGCATATAAGGGATATTAAGAAGGAAGCACCTAAGTTGGAAGAAAATTAAGATAATAAGTAACGTCCCAAAGGTTTTATTAAATAACTTACCAGTATAATCTTGGAGTATAAGATAGTTGGATTGGTGTTAAAAGCCCGTAACGTAAGGCCCAGTAGGAATCCAGTAATTAGTAAAGGAAACTTCGGGATTGTGGAATGAAAGAATAATGAGGCAAGGTGCATTCCGTGTTATGCACTGATGTGATTCATAGAAAAGGAGAATGGATGTATGAAGTTATGTGATGATTATCAGCAGTTGGAAAGGTGGACGAATATGAATAAGTAACCCTGCAAAAAATTTATTATTTATGAAAGGAACGTGTTGGTTCTTGAAGGAAGACCTAAGATCGGACTATTGTCAGCTAAAGGTAAGCCTGAAGACATACCAAAGATTGCAATTAGTATGAGTTATGAGTGCTGTAAGTTTTGGTGATAATAGGAGGAGTAACGAGTGTATCAGTTGTCTATAAGGAATTAAGGAATATGGTGTATCAGGAGTACTTGCATGGTATAATCGTATTTATTGATAACATCCTCGCCCATCTAAGGGCTAAGAAAGGCCAAGTTGAAAACCTAAAGAAATGCCGCGAAGGGTTGAACAGTAGCAATTGTATATTAAATCTTAAGAGTATGAAGTCTGGTCAGGAGTATGGTTGTTTGAGTAATTACCAACTAAGCAAGGTCCATTTAAGGACCGATGTCTTGAATAGGAGAGAAGAAATGAATATGGTTAAGAATATTGAGGAATTAATCGAAGAATTGGAAAGAGTGGAAGGTGAAGTTCGAATACCTGAAGTTAAGAAGAAGTGAAGATATGAGATTACCTTCCAGCCTTAATTGATGGAAATCAGTAAGAAGTGCTCAGATGTTTGGAAATTGAGTTAAAAGAGAGTACCATCTATCATCCGTAAGCAAAGGGCCAAAGTGAAAAGACGATTTAGACAATATAAAATATGTTGAGAGTATATATATAATATGTTATAAGTGTCAATGTTAAAGCGATATGTTTTTTTTTATTTGAATCAAGCCATTGATTAGGAGCCAATGGGCTCTCATCCAAATTTATTCTGCGTAAAATAATCAATCCATATCCTAGATCGTTAAGAGTGAATCCTTAATAATGAATTTAGGTCTATGGTGAGTATGTGATGAATAAAACCCCGAGTAGAAGAGTTTACCTGGAAGTTAGGGTCAGATATGCTTGACAAATATCCTCACTTATTTGGTTAAGTCAGATTCTGAGGACATAGTCTTTTAAGGGGGAAAGGATATAACGACCCTTATATTTTTATTATTATTATTTAAATGTGTAATTATGGAATAAAGAATTAAATAAAATATTTATGTGGGTTCAGTCAATGGGTTATTACTCTGTCACCATGTGTATGTGATTACTAGTGTATGGAATTGAATTGTGTGGTTAATTGATAAATTGTATGATTTTGTATCGTTGTTAAAAATGGTATGATTGTAGGTTTATTTCCATAAACACTTGGACTCTCTCTAAAATTGTTTTTATGACTTTCTAATTTCAATAATTATTTTTAGAAATTTATAAAATTGAGAAATCAATATTTCATTAATTACTTATTTTTAAATGATTTTCTGAGTGTGTTTAATGGTAAAATCCATATTTAATTATGGAAATCTTCAAAAATTATGAAACTCATATTCTGTTAAGTTCGTATTATTCTGAGAATTTTTAAATTTTTTTTGGGAATTTTTGAGATTAAATTCGCCGCGCTGTTGGTTCGTTTAATCGTCAAATACGGGTATAAATTGCGTTTCAAAAATACTTTAAAAATTTTGAAAAATTTTATTTTTAATAACCTTGAATTATTTGGGACATTTTAAAATTCATTTGGTAAATTTACGGGTTAATTTTTACCCGTAGTTATTCGTTAGATTGATAAATTACGGTACGAACTCAGATTAGCGGGATACAGAATGAGATAAATACAATTATACTTATCCCCAATTCTTATTTCTCTCCTTATCTCTCCAGCATCACTCTCTTTCTTCCTAATCTCTCTCGCTTCACAATAATCTCCTCCCTCTCGATTCTTTCTTCCCCCCCCCCGATTCTCTCTTAATCCCTCTCCCTCCTCCCATTTCTCCTTCGGCTGCAGTTAAGCGCCGCCTTGATCATCTGTTTCAGGCCATCAGCCCTGTTCCGACCTGGTCTGTGGCGGTTGTGTGTGTGTGCGTAGTTCATATGTGGGTGTGTTATTGTTGTGTGTATATGCGCGTGTATCTACACGCGTGTATATGTGCAGTGGTAAGGTTAAAAAAATTGCTGTGTTTCCTGGTTCTTGTCGCCCTTGATTACTCAGTTTTTCGGCCCCAAGGCCGCTGTGTGTTGCTTACAGTTTGAATGGTATCCGGTTGCTGTGATGTTACTGTATTGATTAATTTGAATATATCCCTGGTTGGATTGTTCGAATTGCTTGACCGATTTTATTAAAAGAATAATCGAGTGAATTTCGGCGATTACTCGTATTTGATTTTTAATTAATATTGGTGAAATTTCGACAGGAAACCCGTAGGGGTACCGTCGAAATTATGCCACGTCACCGATGAACTCGTTGAGCTGACGGATAATTGGTGATGATGATTGAGCCAAATATTATATAGATACCAATTAGTTATAAAATAATTTCTCGGATCAAAATTTGTTATTTTAAATAAAGTCAGGCATATAATTTTGGATGGTGAATAGTGATTACTGGGTTGATTGGTTGGGTGATTGATTGGGTTTGGTTGCGTTATCGGTTGGATTGTGGATTATTGATGTTGTGAATTTGATTGTTGGTTTTGGTGTCGATATGAGATCGACTGGTAGTCCAATAAATAGAGGAGGTGATGTCCGGATTTCGGAAGATTACTATTTCGGAAACATTTCCTATAATTATCGGACTTACCAATTGAGTCGTTTGCTTATAATATTGTAGATATAACGTTTCTTAATTTAATTTTTGGTACGAGTACTAACTCGGATTAGTACGACCTTGAGTTGTATTTGATTAACCGTTACTCAGATAAACTTACTAACTTATATTGGTCGGTTTATCTTACTAACGATTAATTAAGTATAAATTCGATTCTGCTAGTCTAGGTTAAAACTCAAAACCAAAAATTCCAAACAGTAGTCATATGTAACACAGTTGGGTGTATATCTATATATTTTGTGAAGAATGAATTCCAAAACCTATTTTCGGTATCGAGAGTATATGTATATTCTGAAAGTAATTAGTGAACTGGGTTGTGAATATATGAACCTTAATTGTTAAGTAAGTTGTAATAGTTCGAATATGTGCGAGTTGGGATTGTTATCGTTTGGATAGAGTTGGTATCGAGGATATGTCAAGCATACCTAGACGTCTAACGTAGGGTATTTCGGCACTATAGGTTCTAGTCGGAGGACTTCAGAAGTGAGATCGAACTAAGATAACCTAGTGATCAGTCGGCAAGCGCAGCGAGGTTCCTAAGCAAAAGACCTGAGCGTTGAAGTCGGATCCAGGATAGTCAAATAGTAAAGCGATAAAGCCGAGTGTCTCGAATCGGTTCAAGGCTAATCAGAGATAGTTGTAACGCTCTGCAAAGCATGTACCCCTGAACTAATCTTTTACAGTTCAGTATATATGAATAGTTGTTGATTTAAATTACGTACTGGAATAGAACGTTTTAAGTTACGTATTCCCCGTATTTAAATATGTTTTACTAAACGAGGTTTTGGGGAAAAAGTAACTTCTGATAATGCCTATCTCTAGATTGTGATTAAAAATTAAAAAAGGATTTTTAGAATGTGTGCTGTAATTGTTTAAAAAGGAGATAGGTGTAAATGGTTTTGGAAACTGGATAAACATAAATCAGATATTGGATGGTCAGTTGGCGTAAGAGGTCCTTTATTAGGTAACGGCCCAGCATGGTTGCGTAAGAGGCTAAGTCAGATGCGCGCACTGGTAGGCCGCTTAGTCCAGCATGATAGAGACCTTGCTAGTCTCTGAGTTCCGGAACAAAATTTGTGGTGGGATAGACTGATCAACTGTCCCTAGAATTCATCCTCTTTTATATATCTGATAAAGGTTTAATGGTTTATAGTCCCCGTAACGGGACAGGTAATTTATGGGTCCAGCAATGGACAGTGGTTTTGGAAAAGAAATAGCATGCTAAAATTTAACTCTGTTAATTTTACACAGCACACTACAGATGATGTTATTTTGCAAAGCATGCTAGTTTTGATATCCAGTTTATACTAGTTTTACCCGTTTCTGGCAAGATATGAATTATGTTCCTATAACTGCTTTACTTTAAACTGATTTACTTGTTATTCATATAGTGGTGCTGCTGAGTAAGCAATTGCTCACCCTTGTAGAATATTTTATATGTATTGCAGATGTCCAAGAGATTCTTGCGCAGTAGTCAGGGCAGAGTTCCAGCTCCTTTCGTGTCAGGCTCCTCTGAGTTAGTTGTGTTCAAATCAGATGAGGTCTGTTGAGCTGCTACATTAAAATAGTGGTCAGGATTGTGTAAGGAGGTAATTTAGATTTCGTTAGTTGAATAACCTAAGTCATACTTAAACCTGGAAAAGGTCTTGGTAAAGGGGTCATAGTTATGTATTATTAATGGGTTGGATTGAATTATGATTGTTATTATTGTTGTTAGTGACGTCAACTCCTGACCCCGGGGTTGAGGCCGTCACAGTTAGTGCGTGACTGATCTGCAGCCTAACCCTGGTTTTTAAAACTTAAAATGAATATCTAATTCTAAGGATTGTTTAACAATAAACTTGATTCCTCTGAATCATTCCATTTGAACATTGCTTAACCTCAGTTATCACTGTTATGACTTGCTGAGCTAGTTTGCTCACCCTTGCGATTCTTTTTATATATTTTACAGTTGAAAAGAATATGGATGATAATGAAGTTCCTCAATCCAAAGTGCGGGCTAGGGTTCCAGTTGAGTTGGATCGAGCTAGAAGGAGCTTCATACGGTAGAGAGATAGTAAGATTGTAAGAATAATTTTATTATCAGTTGTAAGTTAAATTAGTTCTGATTTGGTACGTTGTAATAAAAGTTAAGGTTATGGCTTGTTTTCATACTTTAACCTGTTGCGATCCGTGGTTATGTAAAGCAGGGTCATTTTAAATAGTATCTCCTATACAGATTTATATATTCTGTATGTATTGTGGACCCGAAACTTCTGACCCGGGTTTGGAGGGCGCCACAGGTTGGTATCAGAGCTACAGGTTATAAGTCACTGAAATAAGCCTAGATTGTCGGGATTGGGTAGAAGGTTAGGATTAGGAATAGGAAATAGAAAGATAAGACGTTGTGAGGATTGAGTACGATTGTATAGTAGGTCTCTGGCACGGTTCGTGTTGCAATTCGGGATTCTTAGCTTGTGACATGATTTCCAGACAACGGCAATGGCAGATCCTGATTTCCCTGTATGATCTGATCGTTTGTAGCTTTCTGTTCAAGGATCGTCATCTTCTCTCGGATTTGATTTGCATCTTGTTCCTCCATCAGTATTAACGGTACTACCTTCTGTTATGACAGTCACACCTCTTCAAGCTATTCTACGCTATTCTACCACCTCTTGATACGAGACTACCTATTTAAGAACCTCCATCTGTTTATTCTTGTTTTACTGGACATTCCACTGTGAGTGTATCTCTTTAGGTTACCCTACATCATGTTCTATACCCTCAGTTTAAAACTTGTCCTATGAAGCAATAGTACCTACGAGAATGGATTCGAGGGTTACTGTAAATGGTGAGTACTTGAAATATAAATAAAGGTGAGAAGAAGTTTAGAAAGAAGATTCAAGTGTTCCGGAGGATAGCTGTTGTCAGGTTAAAAGAAGCCATTAGTAATTAGGCCACCCATGACTAGCTTGTGGAAATGGATTAGATAAATACTGAAAAGAGAGAGTTAGAGGAGATTATGGATCTGGAGTTTTCTTGAAGTTAGATAATGGCGTTATGACGATATGATTTATTTATAGTAACAAGGTGATATAACACTAGACGACTTGTTGACTATTGGATAGTCTGTTCCACTTAACGATTGCAAAGTTGATAATGGGAGTATTACTAGTATGGAAGCCTTGATGTGAAGTTATGAATAAGATAACATGCAACGACAATTGAAGTTTCGTCGACTAAGGAAGGCAAATGGACACGATGAAGGAGAAAAGGTAGATTGAAGTGAACGGACCTTTATGTGATAGTTTCTTTAATTTAGTACCTTGTTATAAGTAGGAAGGACAACAACCAACTCATATAGTAAGGACAATCAGATTTGTGATTTTTAAAACCTTTAAACCAGTTTTTGAAAAAGATTTTCTCTAGCAAAATTTCTAAAAGCTTTTTTTTAAATAAAAATAAGTTTTAAACCTTGATTGTCAAGTTACTACTTGAGTTTCTTATTTG